>NC_083493.1:16892048-17492048 GCF_905332965.1 Bombus pascuorum
AACTCGCAGCAAGACTTATTACACGCTCCGTTTTCCAAGGACGACCCGACATATATTATACAACAACGATGGCCAATTCACATGAAGATTCGTTACACGCCCCTAACTTCAATGATAACCCGACATATATATATATGTCTTACGTATAGTACACAATTATGATTGTGACAGAATTTGACAAGTAACTGTGCTAATTAGATACTCGGGATGTGAATTGGCCAATGATCTTAGACTCGATAACGAATCCACGGTCAACGTTCATGACGAATGCGATTTCTTCCACAGTCTAAGTCGAACTCAACTTACTGATTCACGATTCGGGTTGTGACTCAACGTACTGGGTCCACGGTGCAAGTAGAACTTATCTTGACTGAATCTCAGTCCAAGTGGAATTGCTCTTGTATACTCCTTCTCTTCGTACTTCTCCGTACCCCCCTCGGGTGAATCTTTGTTTTTAAGAAGAGCTATTTCACAATTAACTCCATACACCTCTGTTAGGTACACGTCCCTCCCGTGACCGTGGCTACCTACGTTCAACGACCCGTTATGTCACTTCGAGCCCAAATCCACTGTCACAAATCTCGGTCAAATATAATCGGATTAGATCATAAAAACAACTATTTCTCAGTTTTGAGGTGAATACGTCGTAATAAATTGTAGATTGTTGTGCATATGGTTGTGTGTAGAGTGAGACAGGTTTTGCTGCGAGTGTAGGATGACAATTGCTCGGGGTGGTCTGCTGGATTTTTCTTCTCACTTTTTATCGTGGAAGAAAAATCGGACTCGCCGAGTTTTGAACCCGGGTTCCGAACGTTCGTAACCTAAAGCGCTAACCACTGCGCTACCATCGTCCGATGCTAGTTAGTGTCGAGTAGTGGTATTTTGCTGTCGAGTGCCGCCACAGTTTTATTATTTAAATATATCTATAGTAAAATATCTGAACTAAAGTATCGGGGACTTTTCCAAACATTCCAAAAGAAAGGCCCCAATGTCCTTCCATCTCCGACATATAAATACCGTCGAGTTATACTCATACTCATCGAGTTCATTTCAGTGAAAACACGCGTGGCAGTCAACGTGATAAGCGGCGCTCGAAGCAAAAAGGTTAACGGTGCGTTTCGACCAAGCGAACGCATATGGTTTTACCAAAAATTTACAAACGAAAGTTTGGCAATCGTTCGCCGAATCGGAAATTTAACTTCGTCGTACGTTTGTCGCGGTATCGAGCGCGCATACGTAAGTTCCGTGTATCGATACTTGCGAACGGAAACGTGCGTGTCTGGTGGAAAATCGCGGGAAATGGAATAACGCGAGGCAGCAACGTCTTGTGGTTTACGCGTCGATGGAAAACCGCGCGGATATTAGAAAGACACTGGGACGAAGAGGGTGCAGAACGAAGTAGGGTAGTGGTAGTTTGTTCGGCGGAAGGAAGAGGAACTGGTCTCGGTAAGAAAGGCGCGACGGCGAGAGGATAGAAGCGGCGGTGAATGCGTGGAGACAACGCGGGACGAGATGGGGCGCGAAACAAGGAGCGCGAGCGGTCGCGAGGATTATCGTCGACATAAAGGGTGTGCCCTTTTGCGAGCTTCGTGCCAGTCATCCGACGCATTCATCTTTCCCGAAGGTTAAACGCCCGCGCCCCCGCGTTCTTGTCCAGACTGGGGACAGAGAGCGAAGCGAAAGGAAAGAAAGAAACGAAAGGGAACGAACGAAACGAAAAAAAAAAATTTCATGGCGAGGAGGGTGATTGTGTTGCGTGGCACAGGGTTGGGGTAGAGTCGGGGTGGAAGGATAAAAAGGAAATAGATAGACGGGGGCGGAATCGAGACGACGCGACGCGATGCGACGGCGGTTCGTAGAAACCGTTCGAGTTCCGGTGCTTCGTCGAGCTGTAAGCTACAACGAGTTTTGTATCGACCTACGTCGACGAGATGGAGTGGTTCGTGGGACACTGAGAGAAAGAGTAGCGGAAGTAAAGCCTCGACTCAATTAGCTACATCCAGCTTAATGAAAGCGGCCACAGCGATCCAATAAAATTCTAATAAAGTCGCGCTTGCTGCCGTGTTACGACGGTAAAAGAAGACAGAGAAATAGAATAGGGTGAGGAAGGGTGCCGGCAGTGCGCGGGGCTACGCGTTCACCCGCCGCATAGAGGCAGAGAAAGAAAGAGGGAGACAGAGTAAGTGGTAGGAAGGAACGTTACGTTATAAAAGAGAAACGAAAAAAAGACACGTACAGAGAGAAAGAGAGAGAGGGAGAGAAAGGGAGGGAAAGAGACTGGCGGAGCATTCGACAAACGGCAACGTCAATAGACGCGGATTCGTATCGCCCGAACAATGTGCATTGCCAGTGGACAAGGGTTGAATGCGGCAACGGCTGTATAAAACCAGAGAATACCCAACCGCGCCTCTCTTCCCTGTAGAAGGGAAAAATTAGGCTTTAATATGCCACGAAACTTTCTTAATTGCATTTCCGGATATCGAAGCTCTGCTCGTTCGTGACCAGACGCGATTCCAAGCGAAAGCAAAGCTCTGACAATACTTAAGGTACGTAGCTTAAACACGATCGATCAAACCACCTGTATTTACGTATGTGCCTTCAACAGTATTTAACTGGCGCCGTAATTACCTGCGACCTATGCTTATTACGTTGCGTTTATGCCAAGGTACGCTCATTTATTCGCGAAAGTATTTCAGCTTTTCAAAACTTTTGAAATTTCATTAGCGAGATACGAGTATCGCGATCGAATTGGAAAATTTCGCAACAAATTGCAAAGTTAAGAACGTATATAGCTGTTACGTAGCGCGAGATGGTCCGTACAACGTCCCTCATGGTCTGGTCGCCAAGGTAACATCGTTACACTGACCCGCGATGAACCTCAGGAACCACCATAAACAGAATCTCTTTAGCTTAATGTTAGAATTTAATCTTGAAGTTAAGATTAATAATCTGTGGAAGATACAATGTTTAGTCACTTAATTAGTCACTTAATCTCTATTCATGTAGGTATTTTCGGTTTATGGATGGTCCTTAAAACAGTCCTTATGTGTATTGCACGCTCTTACAAATTACGCAGAAAGCGGATGTTTGTTAAAATAATATTCAGTGATATTTATTAAACAGAACTACAAAACCAAATGTACATAAGCGAGTGATATAATTAACAACGTATACAGGAATTGTTGATTGTTGGCCAGTTACTCTCAGACTAGACTTAGGTAGTGACCCATGATCCCTTAAATACTTTGAGCCCCACTCTCTATATAGTAATGAGTACGACCTGTGTAAGTGCCCTGATCAAATGCCTGTGTGGGTGTCTGTGTAAGAGTATTGTGCCTGTGCGTGTAATATCGTTGTATTCCAACACTTAATCTCTAATTCATATAAGTATTTTCGGTTTATGGATGGTCCTTAAAACAGTCCTTATGTTTATTGCACGCTCTTACAAATTACGCAGAAAGCGGATGTTTGCTAAAATAATATTCAGTGATATTTATTAAACAGAACTACAGAACCTGATGTATATAAGCGAGTGATATAATTAACAAAGTATACAAGAATTGTTGATTGTTGGCCAGTTACTCTCAGACTGGACTTAGGTAGTGACCCATGATCCCTTAAATACTTTGAGCCCCACTCTCTATATAGTAATGAGTACGATCTGTGTAAGTGCCCTGATCAAATGCCTGTGTGGGTGCTGTGTGAGGGTACTTATCCCTATGCATGAAATATCGTTGTATTCCAAAAGAAAAGATTATTTATTTCTGAAATGGAGAAAGCGATGAGCTTTCCAGTTAGAGTATTCCGAGGGATTTTATGGCAGGTATCTCGGATCTTTCATTTAGTCGAGAAGCATACTTGTGAGACGTACATCGGTGATTTTTTCATCCTCAAAATGTTCGGTAAACAGCGTGAAAATATATTTGAAAGTGAGGAGAGTAGCGACGACGGAGTCTATGACTATTGTCCGAAGTGCCCAAAATCACCCCAAACGTGTTTAGAATGTTTTAACGAATATCATGCGATATAGAATAATGTAATATATTATCCAGAATATAAATTAATAAACAGTATGGTATAATGTGTTTCTAATATTTTTATGTTTCATATCCTACATATAATATCCTATATTTAATCAACTCGAACAAAAAGAGCGTCACCATACTTCGGTGACGGGGTCCCACGGAAGTATACTCATCGCGTAGATATGTGCGACGTGGCGACGAACGTGTTAACTTAATCTACTTTTTGTTTATACGAAACAACTAGCAAGTATACAATTATCAAATATATCTTGCGAAACGGAGCAATAATAAGTGTAACAAATTGTTGAAAATATAAATCTTATAAAACTGTTGATTACGGTGTTATTACGCAACAAACACCCCTATTATCCCACAAGAAATAAGGGGATCGACCTGTTCGCGATTGTTGAAGTGATCGTCACTTTTGAGAAAATCATAAAAGATATAACTTATAACGCTGGAGGTGGCCGCCCACATGCTATATTTATTTTTTTATTTTATTTTTTTTTCTTCACCAACAAGATATAACACTTTACCAAATGTCCATAAGGACAAATTGTAAAATAACAAAAAAAAAAAAAAAAAAAAAAAAAAACTTCTGAGAAAACTCTACATCTGGTCTTCGGTTTCTCAAGCGCTAAGGTCATCGATAGCGCGTAGACAAAAGAATGCGTCGAGGAAAGACCATAAGCGGTACACGTGCGACGTTGGTTTCGGCGGTTCTTTTAGTCTCAGGCTAACGTTGCTAGCGAGAGGATCTGGATCGGCTTACATTGTATTTCACATTTTGTACTTTATTATTCACAATATATATACTTTCAATACCTTACGATTTACCCACGCATTTCTTTAATTCCACATATCCACCGAATAACCTTAACAGCGATGTCGATCGTTATAATCGTAACGGGAATTTACGACTCTCGTTGACGCGCTTCAACGCGATCGCGTCTCCCCGCGACTGGACGAAAAGATAATAGCCGCTGTACAACCTTCATCGACGCAAAATCGTTAGATTCGCAAGAACAGCGAAATTTACAAATATCGAGCACATTTACCATTTGTGACAGGAACGCGTCAGAAAAATTATGCAAAGGAAGAATCGAATCGGCGAAGCGAGGTAACAGCGTAAGGAACGCGTCCGTTCGGAAAAGTGAACGAAAGAAAAGCATCGGAATTGGATGAAAACGAACGTAGCAAGAAGATTCCACAACCATCGAATCCAATACCATTGGGAGGAAATACGTAACCGATTTTTCCTCGGCGGAATGAAAGGCCGGAAATGGAGCACCGGTCCAGCTTCCGATTCGACTATCGCGAAGTAATATCGCGGACTCGAATCAACGTAGAAGCTTTCGGAGATGGTTGTTCGCAGTAACCCAAATACGCGTTTCGAATCCATCCATTCGTTCTCGTCTCATCATCGCCGTAGGCCTGTCGGTCATTCTCAGCGACACAGTTGCGTACATATCCACCGGCGCGCAGTTGCAACAGTAATTGAAAACTGCTAGTGTCTTTGCTGCAAAGTTCTCGCTCGAAGGCGGAAGAAAAAAAAAGCCCGAACGGGTCAGCGGGAGAAAAGCAACTACGGAAATGAGAACGAGAGATCGAGCCATCCGCGTTTAAAAGTTAGGAGACGCGGTTCTTCAGTGTAGGCGTCCATGTACACCATCTTTCACAAGTATACAAAGTCCGTACAAAATCGTCAGCTTTTGGATTTATTGCTACCAGCGAATTACGAGTTTATCGTTTCGTACCATTTTTACATGTTATGCGTTATTTCCATCGATTTATCGCCACGCGCTCAGTAGTATAATTTCGAATCGGTTCAGGGAATGAATGAAAGCGTTTTGGTGATTTTAACAATCAAATAAATCAAAACGTTTCTGCTTCTGTTACGTGTTCAAATTTGTCGAAGCTTCTCTCATCTCGTACTTGTTTCGCAATTTTACGACGAAGATACATCGTGCGAGAAATAGGCAGGCGCGGGAATTTTGAACGACGGTGTAGTTAGTTGCCGGCAGCGACAAGAACGTCTAGAGCAAACTAGAGATAAACAGGAAAAAAGAAGGGGAAAAGAAGGCGAGAGACGCGTGGAACGAGGCGGTAAAGGAGGGAGCGCGAGGAAACGCGCGAAGAATGTCGAGATACGAGTGCAAAGCGAGTCGAAATCGCAATGGGAGGAAGCAAGAAGAAACCGAGGACGAAAGAACGAGGAAAAGGGGTCTGATTCTCCTGACTACGACGGACAATGGATGCAACCATCGTTGCGATATGCTCCACTTTCTCTCTGTACTACCATACTTGTCCTCTCTTCGTCTCTTGGCAAAGCTCGTCATCCGTTATCGATGTTTGTATCAAAACGTGTCTTTGTTTCTGTCGCAGGAATCAGCAGAAATCGCGATATTTAATTGTTCCAGAGAGTACACGTTTCGAGCAAATGCCTTGCCATAAGTTCGCTACGAGTATACATTTTTTTAATCCAAGTAACTCGACCGAGATTCTCACTTTTAACCGAGGCGTCTTTCTTCCCTTCGAGGAAAAGAAATCTTTGTACGTTGTCGCGTTACGTTCTACAGAGCGTCGCGATTGTCCAACTTTACACAAAAAGAGGTTGCTCCTTCTACAGGGAATAGAACGACCTCGATATTCCTTCGCGCCTTTTCCTTTGTCACGACAATACGCAAGAGAGACCATCGCCTCCGTTTAGATATCGTCGTCCTTTTTCTTTCGTCCAGCTTGCGATCTGCTGACGCGACTCGGCTCGAATCGCCAACGACCGTCTCGTATCCTGTTACGCTTGACGCGATCAACTTGCTGCCTTTAAAGAATTACGTCTCTATGGACGCCGCGTATAATTCTTTCGATGTTGTGTTAGGTTTAGCCGAGAAAAATAATTTTTAAGAAACACCGTTCAAGAATTAACTGAATGTATTAGGTTGTCCGAAAAGTGTCTTTCCGTTACAGACGCGTCTTTTACAACATCGCATCTTTATACAAACATGGAACTTAATCTGTCGAACGTTGCGATCTTTGTTTTGATAGAACAAAAAAAATCATACGTAATTCGATACAATAATATAAAACGGAAAATGTCGTGCGTCCATTATTTCCTTATAAAACGAAAGACACTTTTGGACCACCTGATATATTCTCCCTTTCCCGTGGTAGAACGTGCGAAGATCGAAGGATATGAAAAATGTTTGGCGTACGATGTCGAGAAACGAGACAAAGCGCAGTATGACGTCTCGAGACAAAAAAGAAAAGAGAACTGGACACTGGATCGAGATAAAGCATACGAAGACTGTGTACTTATACAGATATACTTTAGCGATAAAATGACAAATGTATCAACGATTTCGCATAGAAATGGAAACAACGACGAGAGGCAGCGGACTCGCGCGTGTATGCAAATGCAAGCTAGTCAAGAGACAGAGAATGTAACGGAATGGGACTGAACGAAGCGGCACTGAGGCGCTTTGTACGCGTAGAATAGCGTGGCCAGTGGGATATACGCTACATTTTGAACTGGTCTCCCGAGACTGTATTTGTATACCTATAATACACGCATTCGCAGAGTCAAACGTTCTCTTCTCCAGGCGGTTCCTCTCTATCCCGGTTGTCGCCAGCCTACTCTGAAACCGAACAACACCCCTTCGCAGCTTCGCGTATACCGTCGCAATTGTCGCTTTAACAGATTCGTAGGCTACGTACTAGGAATACTCGACCGTCGCTTTAGCCACCGAATACGCGCGTCGACAGTGTCTCGTTCGACGGCACAGCCGAATCTTCGTTCGCTTGCTACTTTGCGTTTAACGTCGTTTCGCTTAACAGAATTTAGTACAAAAGATACGCGTGGTTTGTGGCTATCGCGAAGTAAATGACAAATTTTAAAGGACAAGAACAATGTAACTCTCACGATCCGGAATATTCTAACAAATAAATGTGTATTTTCGACCGTTTGCACGCGATCGCGAGGAAGCGCGTAATTCCCGTTACAATTAGACAATCGACGCCACGAACTGATCGATCCTCTGTTTCGATTAGGATAATAGAAGTGGTTTAATGAGTACAATATGAGGTGCAGTGTTAGCATTTTTTAGTTGTGTAGTTGTGACGATAGTGCTACTGCTGGTGTAGATGGCGCTGAGGGGTTAGTTACTGTTGCATTTCTTCTCATTTAGATGTCGCGCAAGAAAAATTAGAACTCAGTCGACGGGATTTGAACCCAGCTCCGGAACGTTCGTAACCTAAAGCGCTAACCACTTTTTTTGTGTTTATTTATGCCAAGATAGTTCTTTTATACATTGAATGTAATTCATTTAAACTATGAATCAGCATAAGGAGTGTCAGGCAAAGGTACCGATACGCGACGGTACGACTTAGCCATACTATTTTATGTGTCGTAGTTTTTACAATTTTTTGTGTTTTTTCATTCTTGTGTTTTTGGATTTAAGTCGTTGGGGAGCGGGACTTTTGTGTATTCTTGTTTGTGTTGTATTTTTCGTCCTGAAACTTGGCCGCAAAACGGGACGCTTCGGTAGTCTACTAATGCGCTACCCACTGCGCTACCGTCGTCCGACATTAATTGGTGTCGAGTGCCGCTACAAATACTTGATTAACAGTTCAAGCATATTATATATTTTCAACAACTTTGTAGAAAAGATAATTACGCTGCTGCGTAAAGTGTAAGTTAAGTAGGTGAATGATCGAAGGGTGGAAACCTGGTAGACATGTTGACTGTTCTAAAGATGAACCAGTGAAGTCCAGTGACGATGCTGTTGCAAAGGAAAATTCTTGATCGCCCCACCAGTGCTCGCGTGCAATTTTTACATAATGGAGCGATAACCATAAGGAACTTCTTAACTCGAAGATGTTTCGTGTCAATTGACGGCCTTAAAGATAAATGAAAAAGCCTGGTTTTATGACAGTTCCTTAAGATTATTGCGGTCCACTTAATTCTATGTTTACAGCTGGTGGCCGCCTCGAACGTAGCCACCGGACGTAACAAAATGGTACGAATATCTGTCAGGTTTCCATGTAGCCGGGTTAATCAGAGCGTACGTAGTTCGATTTTGATTGTAAATTTCCATTTGTAAGAGTGATTCGTGGCAGCGGAATTACAAGAAACAGGGTCGTTGACGATTCGAGTCGATAAATGAGAGAACGGCGGACAAAGTACAGCGGAGAATAAAGAGAAAGCGACGGAAGCGCTAAGAAGCACAGAACAGAGGACATCGGAAAATTAAACTCGATCGTTACCAAACGGGACAACTATTTTCCTGATAATTGCGATCGGACGATGCTCAACGTACCTCGTAACTTTGAAAGCAGAACGACGGAAAAGGAAAAGGGATGAAAATGAAAAGTGACGAAAAGCGCTCGATAGCTCGTATTCTAAGTTGACATTAGGGGGTAACATGCGCGTGCAATGAAAAAGGGATGCACCTTTTAATCGACTGCGCGCGAATTGCCCTGCGAATGTCGCTTGGTCCGCTAACGCGTCGACAGGCTATTCGTTTAATTCAAACCAGATCGCGTATTCCCTGTGTCCTCTGTTCGGCCAGTTTCACCCCTTGTTTTTCTCTCTTTTCCTATTCACCGAAATCACCGAACCGATTTACAACGTCAGTCCAGCTCACCGCGGTTGCGTCCCACCGCTACGAAACGCATAAACCGCGAAACACCGCTCGGTCTCGCGTATTTTATTCGATACGCGTTCATTGGACGCATTTCGTTGGAAAGATTAAGAGTCGCGTATAATACGTTCCAGAGTCGTGTTACCACAGTATAGGCGGTTTCTATCGAAAAAATCGTACAAAGGATAGTCTCGTTCTTTTCTTTCCAACGAATATAACAATAAAAATACAAAGATATCTAATTTCCATCGAACGAAGGGAAACAAAGATACCGCGAAGAAAGTGACGCAAGAAGTTAGTCTCGTTTCCTTTTCTTTTGTTCTTTTCCTTGTCCTGAAATGGCAGATAGGACGTCTTAACCAAGATGGATCGGAAAAAACTTTTCTGTCGTGAATCGCGCTGCGATGTACACGCGAACGTACTGCAACAACCTCGTTTTCCTTTTAATCTTATTCTTCCAATTATACCAGCGAGATCAAAGGCTAATACGTTTCGGCGTCGATCGAAAAGCCAAAAGGATGATAATTTGCGAGATTCGACCATCGGTCGTATCGGACCGCGATCGATAGACGCAATCGCGTGCTGTTGTTAACCGGTGAAGAATTATCAAATAAACGTCGGAAGGAAGAGATAGACAAAGAAAGAGAAAGAGCAAATATTTGTCGGCTATTCCGCGCTTTGAATTTATTTTAATTATACCAATTGCGTTTACCATTGTAACGATCAATCTGCAATCGCGATGAATATTTTATACGCTCGACCGATCATCGGTTGCGTTATTGCGAGCGAAAAGGGAGAACGGTAGGTGCGCGGTTGGACACAGAGGGACGAACAAACGGCGTGAAACGGATCGAAAATTTGGATTAATTTCACGCCACGCGTCAAACATATCGAACACGATCTCGCGTGCGAGAAGGGTAGAGAGCGACGTGTCGTTTCTTGCTTGCTTTTAAACCGTTTCAAACAGCGATGCTATCTTTTCGTTTTTCTTGCTTGGTCTCCGCAGACCCACCAACCTTTCCTCTATGAATGCATCACATTCAACGCGCCAGCGGACAGTCGGCGTAAAGCTACAGCCCAAGCTCTCGCGAGTATACCCAGCCTTTCGTCTATAACTTACAATCAGACGCCTATCTTCGATCTGCCAACTACCAGCCACCGACCAGCAGAATAAATTACGTCGTCGCGTCGTCTTTTAATCGCTTCACTCGGTTAATCGTTAACGATCAATCGAAAATACACTTTTACCTTCTTTAGCCACGAGAAGATTTATTTTTCTCCTGTTTACATCGATACGATCTACGTAGCGTACGCAAAATTCACGGACAACTAAAGTTTACGCATTTCTAACGACGAAACGTATTAATACATAATTGGAAACCCTTTTGGAGAGGCAAGGGTTTTGGGTTTTCAAGATCGAACGACGTCCAGTCAAAATTGTTTCTTTCTACCTCTTTCGAGAATACGAGTCCTAATCTTTAACGACTACCAGTTGATCTTCACAGATACGACGATTGTTCTTTAAGAGGACGAGACACGGACTTAAAATCATATACGCGTGATAAAAGATCAGAGACAGAACATAGACGTGCCAATAATTTCTGCAGTACGAGATTTAAATTGCCTTGAGAAAACGCGCGTGGATGTAGCTTCATTAACGAAGGTTCCTTCTTACAGCTTTCATTTACAACCTACGCTTACCCTGCTATGTTCTTTCCTGCTACAAACCCCAGCCTAGTTTCTTTTTCTACGGTTCGTCCAACAATGCCTGTGCATCATCGTCGTTTCGCGTTTCCCGAGCTCGTAACCAACTATGCATTCTATTCGTCTGCCCAAAATTATCCCTCGTTGTTTAACGCGTTGAATGTCATGCTAGTTTTACAGGGATTCCCCGTAGTGCCATGATATTTCGCGACATATCGCAATATACGCACATACTACGTTTATATTTCGTGTATAAATAAAACTATTTTTATATGTTTCATACTGCGTAAATTTCGTCACACATTGTAGTAACGATGCAATTGTTAAAAATGACAAGTGAGTTCACGCTCGCCATCTATATGCAGATGCGCTAGTTACAATAAAGTAACTAGGAGATAGTTCTAGATACAATCGATAGGTTTAAGATGTTCTTTTGTTTTTATCCCTAGTCATTTTCGGCTCAGAACGGTGTGATAGATTTATCCAAAGAATAAAATAATAACTATTACGATCCCACCTCTAAATACAGAAATAACAACAGTAATAATGAAAAATAACTATCCACATTTGTTCAAATTATGTATTTCAACTAATCTTGGCGTGCCGATTACCTGTGGCTCCCACGGCGTTACCGACAAGCTGAGTGTTGGTCACTGGTGACTCCCGTGACATTCAACGCGTTAAAATTCCCGCGAATGGATATTCCGAGTGAAACACTTTGAGCGTCAGAAATTTGCACATTGTTTAGTATAGTGGCAGAATCTTTTAAATCGAGGTGTAAGCCGCGTCCTGAAAGAGGAACTCGAACAAGAACTCGAGGAAGAACTCGAAGAATATCGTTCGATCTCTGATGAAAACATATATATAGCCGCAGTGCTGTAGAAATGTCGGATTGCGCCTTGCGCGATGCTAAAAATTTGATAGGTACTTTGGAGATAGCTTTAGGCGTGATGCCGAAATACGTGGAAACACGGTCCGGAACGTTAACGCGATTACAAAGCGATTTGCAAACTATGTACGTAAATTATGCTCTCGAGGCAGGCGTCCAAGTACTTTCCAAGTTTCGAGCAGCGTCGCGTACTCGAAACGTCGCGTACACCGTCCCGTGATCCGATTAGTCGACCTCTTCATATTCCTCGGCGTGTTTCTTCTTTCCTCGTACACCTGTTTCCTGGTTGCCATTAAACCGGCATTTCCTAATATCTCTGACGAGTTTCAACGATGCTTCACCGCGCATCTCGAGAAAGAAAGAGGATTCGTTCATTACGTTGATTCGTCTCACGCGTTGAACTGGGTCGTCGAACCGATTAACCTTGCGAGCTATACAACTTTTCCAACGCACGACGATACACTTTCAGGAGAGTTTAGAACAACAGAACACAGAGCGAGGGCAAGAGGGTCGTGTTCGTTTAGCGTAAACGGTCATCGAGCAATCGCGAGATCGTAATCTCTTTTACGACATTCAAAAAAGCTGCTTTTCGAGCATCTGGAATTTTCTACGAAAGAATAGTCGTTTATACCTCAATTTTACTAAAGCGGTCGAGGAAGCGGTCTGTTTGCGGGACAATTCGATCGGATGGAGAGTCGAAGGGTTCGTAAGAAAAACGATCCGCGTCAAATTTTACGATTCTTCGGCTCTACGTGCCGTAACGTGATAGAAGCGAGACTGTAAAAAATGATCCGACAAATCGATCGCGGCAGATCGCGGAGGGCTTGCAGATGAAAAATAGGCAACTAGGAATAAGAAAGAAGGAATAGAGGACAGAGAACGATCGGAAAGAGTAACAAAGATGGTTGATGCGTGAGATGTAATCGAGGAGTGAAAATGGCTCGGGGAATAGCTTTCTGCCGGTTCTCTTGTACGCTCGCGCGTTCTCTAGTTCCGTGGGAATATACGCGATAATGGAAGGCAGAGACGGTCGACGAAATTAATTTGGCGGGATTCGAGGCTGTCACGCGGGGGAAGTAAACGAGAAAACGCGTGCAAATGTAGCGCGGGTGGCGCAACGATTATGCACTTGTGCATTCGTTAAGCCCACTTTATTTAATGATTTCGTGTTCGAATATAGTTACTGAATAACCGCTTACTCGTGATTCTCGACGCTCGTAATAAAGACGATAAATGCATCTGCGCGCGCAAACGCTCGTGTTCTGTCGGTTATCTCGTTCGTTCTTTCGCCGCCGGCTAGACGTCTCGTTTTAGCAATTGAATCGACCTATTTCTCCCTGCGGATCGTTCGATTCTTCGTTAAAAAGGAAAACAAAAGGGAGAAAGGGAGAGGCGCTTAAAAAGAAGAAAAAAGATCTATCGCCGCAAGGTAATCCGTCGATTTTATTATTAAATACAACACGATGCACGCGGTACGGCGAGAATGTAACGAGACTAGTAAAAAAAAAAAAAAAAAAACAATAAATCGAAGATCGCAGAAGAAAAGTCCGATAAATACGTTTTTATCGATCTCCTGGTTTTTACGTCACTTTGCGATTAAACGGAAGAATTTTAATGTGACATAATTGAAAAGAAAGACGACCCGTTTGGTCGTGATTACGCGGAGAGCGACAAGCGGCAGAAAATAAATCAAACTTTTAGATTTATACAAAATGGACGATACAAGCGATAGGCAAAATAAGCAAATCGAGCGATGGCACGACCAATACCACTGCTGAAAATGCCAATTTTTCATGATTCAATGATACGAGTCTTTTAAAAATAGCTCGTTGGTAGTGAGCAAGACGCGTACAGATACAGCTTTGTATACGCTTCTTACCCCTGTTTGATTCTAAATTAACGAAACACCGCGGGTTTCTATTGAATTTTCGCTACAGGATTTTAACTTTCTTATAGAACTTTACGTGCTGAGAGTAAAAAATGTGCCACGATACGGAATACAGAGTCCGCGTTCTATACCACGCGATTAAACCGACCATCGAGTTATTTTCTCTTTTGCATTTTTTGTTCTTCATTTTCATTCGTCCTTTTCGTTGCTAAACGCGTCATTTATACCTGAATTGAGGAACGAAGGAACGAACGAGCGGACCAGCGAACGAGGAACGATCGTTAGACCGATTCCGAGTCGAATAGAGCCGATTCTCGGAAATACATGCGAAATCCTCTCTTCTTTTTTTCTCCGTTCTTCGCCTCTCACCTATTTCTTTGTTTTCTTTTTTTTTTACGCCAACGATTTTTTGCGCTGCTTGACACGCATTATTATCGCTACTAAACGAGTTTTAGCACGCTAACGAGCTCCAACCACGACGAATCCACTTTCGATAAACACCGAATGCGGTTGCTCGCAAGATCGATATCCGGTTAATGATGTCTCTCGTCGAACGATCGAGAAGCTCGAGAAAAGTAATTAATCGTACGTAGGATCGGATCGGAGCGGAGCGAATCGCAACGAGCAATTCAACGTTTCGCTCGTCTTACCCTGTAAAACCGAATAAACGAGTAATCTCGTTCACACTTCTTTCCGCTATTAGATTCAAAATTAGACTACTCGCTAGACTACCGTCCGTCGTTTGACTCAAAACAGGTTACGTACTCTATCCTTTGTATCGTCGAGTGTTCCCGCTCGGAGAGATAAAGCTCGATTTCAACCGCAGACGAGATCAAACCCTGCCACGGTGGTCGTCGACGACCTATGTTTCCGCTAAATTTGTTGGCAATCGATAAGTATCCATATATACGTGAAGAAGAAGGACGAAAAGAAGTCGTGGCTTCCTAGAAAAAACATCTAAACAGTGACATTCTAAACCAAAGTAGCCGTTCGAAACAGAAGTTCGATGGAAGCGTGAAAATTTGAGAACCGCAGCGAGGTTAAAAGACACCTCCTGTTGTCTCGCAGAGCCGTCAATCTGTCCCTCCAAAAATCATGGACCTTCGACACCGGAGGTGCAGCCCCAAAAATATCCGGTTGCAGTCTGTTGTAAACTACATATGTACAAATATGCTGCTGCACCGACGACTGACAGAGAGCGAGGCGAAAAGGAAAGGGAAAGGGAAGTGGAAAGGGAAGCACAGAGAAGGGACGTGGCGATGTCGGTAGAGAGTGCGTCGATAACGCATTGTGAGAGGATGACTAGGAGAAAGCCGATGGTAGGTGTCAACGATGCAAACATTAGCATACGGTGGATATTGCGCGCACATTAACCTTCGGAAATTGGAAAACACGACGGTGAGTTGGAAAAGTACGCACACTCGGTTCTATGGGATGAAATCCGAGATGCGGGAAAGTAACGACGAGCCCGGGGTAAACGTAGGTTTATACACAAATCCATGGACATACGATACACTCTTTCGGCCGAAAAGTTTCCCTTCTATTTCTCTAGTGCTGATATCAGCCCACTCTCCACACTCTCGACTCTCTCGGTTTTGCCAGCTGCACGCAGCCCATATTTCGGAGAGTATCCATGTAATCCGAGAAGCAGAACGAAAATCGTTCGACGCTGCATCGTTCTTTCGTCGATTCTAGATCGATTCGAGAGTCTCGATACACGCGTAGTTAAGTATTAGGTTATCCGAAAAGTGTCTTTCTATTACAGACGCGTCTTTTGCAACATCGCATCTTTGTACAAATATGAAACTTAACCTATCGAACGTTGCCATCTTTATTTCGATAGAACAAAATGGCCATACGTAATTCGATAAAATAATATAAAACGAAAAATGTTGTGCGTCCATTATAACCTTATAAAACGAAAGAAACCTTTCGGACGACCTAATATGTACCTACATATATCTAGTACAGGGTGACTTGTTACTAATAGAAAAAGTAGGAAAAAAAGAACGATGCGATCGTAAAGAAGGAAGTTAAAAACGTAAAGTAACATTTTCTTAAGCGGTTTAAATTTCGTTCTAGAAAAAGTTAACTGCGAATTCTCGAATATGGATAACGAATATGAATCTTACTACAAGTTTAATCTTATTACGTATTAGGTACAAACTTTCAAAGATATTTCCCTATATCTCCCTTATTATTTTAAACGTTTCCTATTAAAAATATTCGCGCGTGATCAGTCTATGTAAATCTTTGAAGCATCAGGTTTCCGGAGGAAATGGTGAAACATTAAATACCTAGAAGGATAACGATACGGACTCGGACGATCGGCAAATCTTTTAATCGTAACAAATGTAAATTTTCTCTCGTAAATTCTCTCGTTAATTAATAAGTCGAGGAAAAAATGTTAAATACTTTACGAGAGCGAATGTTAACTAATGTTAAACTAACACCTCTACCGTGTTTGCGTATTGTATACCGGAGAACATGCAACGAAACCGGAAATTTCGCAAGGATGGGTATAATCACTGCAGAAATTACATAAAACGTTTCACGTTCTGCCAAATAGATGCTTGATTCTTCTCTTCCTATTAAATATCTATGGAATTAAATTTCTTTCATTGCAAGTCGTAGCTTACGCATCCTCTTTCGTAATTTCCCAATTTTGCGAATAGGATAATCGAATAATCTCATTTAATTGTTTTTACCAAAGTTGCTACAAGAATATTTATCGCTCGTCTAGTACACGTAATTTCGCTCGCGGCTCATAAAATTCCACTCCTGATATTAGCTCAATTGCGCAAGAGAAAGTCCAGAGACGCTAAACAAATATACCGAACGAAAGTTTTCTCGAAAGCACTGGATTCGTACGAAAATATTCTATTCTCTGTCTTTAATTTACATTTCCACGTAGAACCATCCCCTTCCTGCTCGTTATCGTCAGTTACAAGACACTTTGTGCGTATACGTCGCGCTATCCCTTTGTCAAACTTTTCCAATAAAAACACCATTTCCTACTATCTCTGACACGTTCACGGTGCTTTTCTTCGATGATCGTACACGATGGTACAAGACTTCGTTGACACGCGTGCAAAAAATCTCGTATAGTTGTCATAATTATCGATTACTCTGAAATACAGTATATCCAACTAGTAGGAGATTTTCGCTACTGTTCCGCTACTCCTTCGGTCATCCGCAACCCTTTGTCCTTCGAAGCTTGTGTCCGCCTTTATCTATCTATCCTATCCGTCTGTCTGCCTGGCTGTCTGTCTGTCTGTTTGGTTCTAACTGTGCATCACTCACCCTTTATCGCGCTAACGCTTCGAGATCTAATCAACGTCGACCTTAGTCAAGCGATTGTTCCATGTGCGACAGCATCGAACGCGACTGGATCGATAAGGTGCATCATACCAATAATTTTCCTGTATAGTAGGCGAGAACGATACAGTAAGCACGTAAAATCGTTCAGTAATTAAAGTTCGTAAACGTATTGGAAATTTAGAACCGGTTCCTGCTTCGCGGTATATTTACAGACATTTGTCTCACGCTAGAGGAAACAGATTCTTCTTTTTTAAGAGCCTCCATAGGTTATTGTAAAATAACGACTAAATATTTTTAATCGAACGAAGAAGGAACAAAGATTACGGAAAGAAAATGAAAGACGCCTCTGCGTCTCGAATGTTTCGAAAAAATGTAATGAGCAGAACAAGTTCTGACTTTAAAATTGCAGTATATCGATTGTGTTTACTATACCGTTCGATTGTCCGGTCGATGTTAAAATATCCGGAAATGGGATTGACGCGGCCGAAGAAAGAGGATAAATTCCGGAATAAAAGGAAACGGAGAGAAACAACGAGAAAACGTGCCGCTTTAAATCGTCGCTTCCGTATCCAATTCGATATTCATCGGCTATTTCAAAATTTCGCGACTAATAATCGTGATAGGAAGCTGCTGCTGCCGCTGTTGCCAGTGGTGAAGGTTGTGGTTGTATTGGTTGCATCGGCGATAGCACTGTTACCAATACTGGTGGCCGTTTAATTAAAATGTCCCGACGAACTTACGGTGGTAACGGTGTTATTACGGTACCAACATGCACCGCACGTGTGTCCAGTGTCCAACAGATCGATAAAAATACACGCACGATCGAACTGCATGCTGTATCGATATATCGAATAACGACTATGTTTTCATGCATGCTGTAAACAATGCCACGACAAGCGAATACTCGATCGTCAGCGATAATTCGGCGTTCGGTGTTTCGTCCTCTGTTTCGTCCCTTTTCGATACACGCGGCAGTCGCTTTTCATCCGAATATCTTGATCAATGTGAAACTAAAAGTAATCGATATTCACCATCGATCGTAAATATGGCGACGGAGAATGAAATTAACCTCAAATATTATTAGGAAATTACTAACCTCGAAGAATTATTACCCCGTTGGATATTTTGAATTAGGATAGGCAGACATTAGCGACATCTCAAGTAAATAAAGAAATCGTTATGATGAAAATACCTTCCGTTAATAAGATTTTTCTTCCTTTGTGTCCCTTGTCCGTTACCGTACACACGCTCTCGCACACGTACACAGAGTAAGGAACGAATGAAAAAACGAAAGCGAGGAATAGAAACAGCGTGGGGGTGAGAGGTAGGGAGAAGAAGGGGAGAAGGGGGGAAAACAACGGTGACGAGCGCGAGGAGTAGGTAGGAGGAACTGCCGAGATTCCGACTTTATTGGCGCAAATGGCAATTATCTGGAGTACGAGGAGTGTTCGAAGGAAAGAATTAAAATATTTCCACCGTTCCCAGCTGTCAAGTAATTTTTGCAATTTCATCCTCTACTCTCCGTTCCCCTCTACTCGTCCCTCCTCATCGCTATTCTGTAACGAACACTTTACGCGTTTCATCGACGCAATCGGGTCGTTATAACATGCGTCTACTAGCAAACTAATTGGAAATCTTGCGAGTCTCGCGACACCGTTCCACAACGAGACAATTTCTCTTCCCTTTTCCATACGCCGATTACTTACAGTTACTCCGAGAAGTACTTAGTCCAATAACTTACTAACTATATGCTAACAACGACTATAACAAGATTTAACTGTAAAGAGTGATTCACGTGACTGAAACAAGCTATGTTTTTTCTTTTTGATTGAAGTCGGAAGAAAATGTTAGAGGAGAGACGACTACCACGCCACCTTTTCTTTTTTTGCTTTTAATTGCGCTATTTTTCTACTAGGTAAACGTATGTACTTGTCGGATCTTTTCCCTACGACCTTCGTTTAACCCAGATACGTTATTATATCGCTTTAATCATCACTGCCTGCATACTTTTCCAAGTAATTGTATCCTAAAATTTGTGTGCCGAACACACGAATCCTCGCCAATCACTCATACCCACTTACGTAACAACTTTGAACATTAACGAAGTTGGCGAACGCATTCAAGCGAAAGAAAAGATCGAACTCTTCTAACAATAAGTGCTATATATAGTTAGATCCATACGAAAGGTAAAACTTTTACAAGTAATAGAGGCTCCCGTCTGGGATACTTCATTGCCGATAACATCGAAGGGTAAAGTAAAATTTTCAAAATATCTTGCAAAATCGAAAGACGAAGCGTGATCCTTTTCATCCTTTTACAGAGAGGCTATTCTCGTCTGATAATACGTCCATTCTCCCGACTAGGTAGACGAGAGAGAAGCATGCAGAAGTTGCATCGTGTCGCACGATATGCATTTAATTTAAGTTCCGATATTAAAGCGCGATACGCCCATTTCCTTCGCCGATCAAATCCATACATCCGGAAAGGTGAGAGCTGCGATTCTCGCTTTATCAAGTACAGAAAGCAGTGCCTGCAGCTAATTCTGTTGCGATTCCCAAATTTTTATATTTCAATCTTGCCTTTACTTTAATAAGTAAAAAAGGCTCGATATTCTCAGAGAATCTTTAGACATAGAATTGATTTAAGAAACCAGATACGACAGAAATAAGAAGCCCTTTTATTCGGTTCTTCGCGTTATGGCTATAAGACAGAATGTTCAACGCTCGTAACGATAACGATCTAACTATCGTTCAACGACGTATTTATCGTTTTATCGTATCTTTAAAACCGATTCGATAGAACGTTTGTAACTTGGATCGTTCGAAATTACGTGTAACAGAGAGGAACGCAAGAACGAAAGAAAGAAGAAAAATAATACAGCATCCCCTAGATCGCAACGTGAGCGCTAAAATTAAACGGAACGCATACAAACGTATATGTACGGCAGGGCTAGCAACTTCGATAAACGACGAACGTTGGTAAACACACCTCGGGCCACTGTGTTTCTTGGAAATTTCTTTATCGTCGTGTTTATTTAAAGCGTACTTGCTTCACTAGTTCGAATACGATAAGAATAAAAGGTAAGCGCGTCCAGGTATGACCAAAGATACACTTCGTCAGAGAATCCACAATTGTGCTTCTATTTTATCTTACGTCCCCCGTGATTGTACGTCGTAATATAACGTACATTCTTTTAGATACTAAAACAATAACTAAAACTACAATTATATTAGTATTATAATTATTATTATTATTATAATACTAATAATTATACTATATATATATATAATTACACTATTATATATATATACATAATTATATTATATTATATTATAAATATACTTATAATTATACTTTCCAGACACCTTGGCACGTACTCTCTCCCATAACCCTTGTCTATTGTAAAATGCCACATTATCAAAAATATGGGAATAAAAATTATCGTTATCTTCGTCGATTGTCTTCGCTTGACTCTGATATGGTCACAGAATTCTTCATATCTCTCTTTAGTTTCAATCGAAAAATAGTCTCTTAATATTTTATGAAAATATTTATTAGTATAGGATTCAAACAAGAAAAAATCAACCAAATATCGTCAATAACAATTCTTTCTAGTTACAATTTTTGTAACTGATTTTGAAGTTTTTAAACGTTTGGAAATTTTCCAACGATAGAAACATGTTACTCGATCGATAATAATCCAAAGCATTAAAATTCGATACTACGATGTATACTATGTTATTGTACAGAGAGGTTCGAAATACACACATACATTGAATAACTGTGTCGCTCGACAACAGCAATTATCCATGAAAGCACACTCGATAGAATACTCATGCATGCGATATAAAATAAAAGAGAAAATAATACGCGGAGTTGATCTTTTATTCGCGAATGCTAAATCATCTTATTCTATGAACTCCACTCTTCTTTATCTCCCCTTTTTCAATTTCTCAAGCCGATAGTTTGTATTATCTTATTCGCAATAAATCATCTTTACTCAACGACAATTATTACAAGGTTTATTATTATTATTAATATTCGCTAACAATCGCTGTACCATATTTGCCATTATTTACCGACGTGCCCCGTTTTTGAGATCATACTCGAATGGAGTATACCTTCGTGCAACAATTTCGAATTAACTAAATGTGTATATGTTCTTTGGACGCAACGTTGTAAATCACCCCTATGAAACTCGCCAAATGTGTATTGTACCGCGAATCTTAAAATCGAACATATAAATAACAAAAAATAGACGAAATAAGTCACAGAAAATTGTACTTACCTTTAAAATGACAAAATCCATGTTTCGCAGGACTGGAGTTGATGACGAGGCGTGTTAATGACGTTTTACAAAGAAAAGTGATGGCAGATGCGAACGTTGAAGCCAAGATCAGGTCAGTACGTGTTTGGTTTGGTGTACCAGAGATGAACAACGAGGAAC
Organism: Bombus pascuorum; assembly: GCF_905332965.1. Taxonomy (NCBI): domain Eukaryota; kingdom Metazoa; phylum Arthropoda; class Insecta; order Hymenoptera; family Apidae; genus Bombus; species Bombus pascuorum. The sequence continues at coordinate 16,913,962 of NC_083493.1, forward strand.
TCGAAAGAAGGATCAGATAGAATCAAACGGAAACCGAACGAAAGCAATTACGGTGGCGAACCTCCCACTCGACACTTCTTTCCACTTGTTCGAAACAACGAGGAATATCGACGTTGGCACTCACACACGACACGAGGCGGCTAGATCGTCCTTACTTCGATGATCTAGCATCGTCGTAGCACGCCTCCTTGCGGTTCCACGCCACAAATGCAAACGGACCGATTACTCGCATTGCATCGAATGCAACTTTTGCATTTATGTGTTGACAAAAAAAAAAGAGTGAGAGAAAGAGAGAGACGGACAGACAGACTCTCGAGAACTCACAACTGGACGCGAGAAAAAACGAAAAGCGACGAGGCGAGGTGAGGCGAGGCAAGACAAGGCAAAGCGAAACGAAGCGAGACGAGGCGAGACGAGACGAGACGTGACGAGACGAGACGATACGATACGAGACGAGACGAGACGAGAAAAGACGAGACGAGACAAGACGAGATGAGACGAGATGAGATGAGGTACGACAAGACGCGGCGAGACGAGGCGAGGTAAAAGAAGGCAAACGGCGCGGTGCAACGTTGTAACACGCGAGAAAAATATTCAGCCAACACGCGTGCCGGCTTGGCGTCGACTGAATTCAACGGCAGTCGCGCGCCACGAGTGGGAGGCGTGTCTCGAGTGTACGATGAAAAGAGACCGAGGTATACTATCGCGACGGAGAAGGGATGAAGAAAGTGCGAGGCAGAGGGGAGAATAGTTTTCATCGCGTTAGACAGAGACGAGTAAAAGGATGAGCGACCGCCGCGACCGGCCGTCGGAGACCATAGTCACACTGGTTGCAACTGTTAGAGGGAGTTGAACGGCGTGCAGAGGAGTGGAGTGGAGTGGAGTGAAGTGGAGTGGAGCAGAGCGGAGCGCGGCGAAATGGAGTGAAGAGAAAAGGAGAGAAATGGTTTCAGGAGAAACGGACGCGACGGGATTGAACGGAACGGAATGGAATGGAATGAGATACATACATACCTCGACTCGTGGAAACGGACGAATGACACAAAGAGCAAAAGAGAGTTACACAAATGCTGATTATCCAAAACTACCGTTTGCAACGCTACCGTTGCGATAGCGTAGGTATGCACAGACACCGATAGCTCTTCCTTTTAACGATACCTATCGTGTACTTCGTGTTTCTTCTTATGTTTCCGTTCCATTCCATCGAATCTTACAATAGACTTATCACGATTCGTACTAATGTTTCTTTCGTTTAATCAATTTCCGTTTCAATTTTTTCAATGCAACGCTTTTTGATTAGTTGCAACTGGAAACACGGAACTTCGATAAGCGATCTTGTGGATACATAAAAGTTACGTGATAAAGATCATCGTCGTATTATATTTAATGGATGTTTATGCATCTATAAACAAATTTTTAAATGCAAAAATACACAAAATGTAAGGAAGATATAAAAATAGTAAAATGTTCGAAATACGATACTACTCGTGATATTTAACGAACGCAACAAATTTTTTAGTACATTCTATATCTTTGCATTCTCAAAAATATAAATATCCGCGCTAATACATTCCATTTTCAAAATATAAATACAAACAAAATCCCTCGTAATATATTTTTAATTTTACTTTTATTAACTTTTGTTCATTCGTTTACTGTTTGTACGATAAATATACTTCAGTGGTACAATTCTCTGCGCCCTCTATTCTCCCTTCTCTAATCTGTAATATTGTCACGTTTTTGGTCAATCACAAATTCGCGCGTAGTCTTGACAAGAAACCACAAAATAAATACGTCGCTAGCTTATGAAGAGGTGATCAAATAGAAAATTCATAATCACGATCTTAACAAGAAAAGTTGTATAAAAAGCGACTGAAAAGTTACCAAGTTCCCGCGGCGCCGTCTCGTTTGTAATCCCAACTCTCCAACCCTTCCTCACCGCACTGCTCTCGAAGCCCACTCATAATTACCAAAGTTAATTTGCGAATCGCAATTTAATTGGCCAGTTCTTGAAGGTTCTTTAAACTTTGTCTTTCACGGAATAGGATTTTACGATGGTTCGGTTCAGTTCATTCCCGAAAACAACACAGTGGTTGCGTAAACGAACAAACCGATTTATATGATTGAAAGCAAATGCTATAAAACATAGGAAGAAAAGAAATACTTTTTCATGAAAGAAAAGTTAGTTTCGAAGAAGAAAGGGAATTGTTAAAAATTGGTTACCAGCCTGTAACAACAAAAGAATAGGTTATACCGAACAACATAGATAGTTACAGCATAGATATAATAGTTAAAACAAATTACAAACAGCACGATACATATGTAGGCAAATATCAAAGCATCTCCAATCTATATATTGTGTGTGTGCAATGTGTATACTTTTGCGCATTAGTATACGTGTAATATACATACGTATATATGAATGTAGATATACGTATGTTTCCTTTTCTCTTCATTTCTGTAAGAAAGGGCAACAACGTTTCGAAAGAAGATACCTGCGACTCATTACCAAGCAACCACGAACGGATGTTCATAGATACGTATGCGAGACAGGGTTAAAGACAGGACAAAAGGGAAGAGAGATGCCGGCTTCCTGAGATTTTACCGTTAGCTGCTCTCGTTGAAACGAAAGAAAGAAAATTCTGCGTGACGGCGAGCCTTTTAATTAGGCTGTCTGTGATCTGCCAAGCATTTTTGCTTTCCTTGTCCATCCTTCCCTATTCTTCCTCTTTCTTCTCCTTTCTCCTTTTCTTCATTCTTTTTCTCCTTCCTCAATTTCGTACTCGACTGATTGCGAGTCGATCACACTTCGCGCACCCACTCCTTAGATATGCCACATTTTCAAATATCAATTTCTCATTTAGTTCTTGTTTCTTACAAAAAAAAAAAAAGACAAAAGAAGGATGAAATATAATTCGTTATGTCTCTAATCTTACAATTAGAACATCCATAGTATACAACGTGAACGAAAATATCCAACCTAACCACGATAAACAAATCGAACTGCATTCTCGATAAAGAATACGTAATTCTATCGAAACGATACTTGAGAAATATAACCTAAATTATATTAAAGTATAGATATGTAGATGTAAATACAAATGAAATAACTTTAAATCGTCGCAATCGCGATATACGATCGACTCAACGAAATATGTAATATCTTTTTCTTTAACGATCGAGATATATTAATGATCAATGCACGATATATGATCTGGGTCTCCTTTCTTCTTTGAAAGAAGAGGAAACCAACAATGCAATACCTGTGACTGATACGCGACGGCATGTAATGACATCGAAAATATACTGGTAATTCAAGCGTTTCGTTTATAGTCTAAGGAACGTGCTCCCTTTCATTGAGGCCGTGTGGAAATGTGAAATAGGGAAGAGGATTGAGAAAGAGGAAAAGGAAGAGGAGGAGGAGGAGGAATCGGTGTTCATCGACGGGAATTCAAAACGTGCAAAAGAGCGAACGCGTGAGCACGTTTGTAGAGAGCGGTACGAGAGTGATACACATACACACCTATCCGCGATCTCAATAGGCGTCGGGCCAGGAGAATAAATTAACGAGGTGTTTGTCCGCTATCACCACTCTTTTTCCAAGCTGGATTAAAATCATTCTGTCTTTAATAATTATACCGACCGAATACGTTAAATGAGGCGCGCGTCGCGACGTATTTACCACTGTTGCTTTTTGATAATGTTATTTACAGCTCTGATTTACAATAGATCGCCACTGAACCTCGCAATCCACGCGAATTACTTCCTCCCTACATTGTATATACCGTTAAAAAATAAAAGAGATATAAAATGCGACGTGTGGTAGTAAATTTTATTCGTCACGTTGAAAGAGAAGAAGCGCTCACTGAATACGTATAAAGCATAAAAGCAAAACACTGAATATTGCTTTTCGGACCATTATCGGATACTATATCACTGCGATCTCGTACTATGTGATAATTGTAAGACTACTATGCGTATATCATATTCGAAATATCAATTAATATTTAAAGGTTAAAAAATACACGTTTTAAAGGGTTGATTAACATTGCTAACATTTAATTAAATTATGTACATTAGGATAATAAAATCCGTTGCAATAAATATTTTTATGATACATGCAAGATTATGAAAAAACATTATTGTTGAAAGTCAGTATTTCTCTTCAAAATAAGAACTACATATCTCTTACGATTATGATACAAGGGAATTTATTTTCTTATTTTTCGACGAGTGTATCGAGTGAAAAGATTGTTAGGAAACATTCGCATTATTCATTTCCCAAAAGTAATTTTCTCTAAAACTAAATAAAGAATATCATACGAATATGATTTTAAGTCTTTTTATGATTCATAAAAGGTCGATGAAATCGTGTCATTCTGAATCCTCGGCATTTGATCAAGGTTAAATTGAGATGCAAGATAATTTAAAAATCACAAGAAATTTGGCAGGCAGTCAGGACCATGTTGTTGATTCTCATAGTTACTCAAGTATCGATTGTAGATAATGGAGATTATCAAAGACGCCTCTGGCACTCAAAATCATAATTAAATAAACATATTTGTCTAGCTTTTTATTTGTATCAAATAAATACTCCTGCATTCCATTTGTGACAATATATTCAACGTAATAATATTTGTGTAAAGGAAACAAATGTTGAATTTCAGCAAATATATGTTTTTTCAAACTAAACAATTTGAAAATTGAGACAACATCCAAAATGATCTATAACAGACAAGAGCTCTAATCTCATAAACATATTAGAGTAAAAGCTTAAAATCTTTTCCCTTTATAAATTACAGATTCATTGCACTCTCAAATAGCTCCAACATCCTTTTCATCTCTTTACTAAAAGTTGAGAAAACGGATAAATGTTAGTATGATTACAGAAATGGAATACATAATACAAATATAAAGACAGATACTCTAATACTCGCATTTGTTCTGCTAGCTTATATACAGGTCCCATTGATTTCGATAATTCTTCGCATTTTGCCATTAACTGATACATCGATTTAATGTTGTGATCCACTGCATCGCATGTTTTACAAACAGCATCCCTATATGTTTCTAAACAGCCTACGGTGAGTGCAGATGCCTAAAAGTAACTTTTATGCAAAACCCTTTGAAAACTTAATGAAAGGAAAAATTTTCACAAAGCAAAAAAGAAGAAATATAATTGGAAAAGATAATTTACACTATGCAAAATGGCTGCCAAATTTTCTGTTAATGCATCAACAGAGGTGGCCACTTTTCTCGCTTCCATCTCTAATTCGTTTAACACATTATGATCAAGAAGAGGCACCTGAGGCGTTAAGGCTTGCCTATACAAACAGGGAGTAGAACTGCGAGAACCCGGAAAAGATGGAGTTTCTCCCTTTTTTGTTACAGGACTTGACAGTTTAATTTTGTTTTCTAAATCTTCCGCAACAAACAGTACCATATCACCGTCTTGCATTACTGTCCCCTCTAGTTGCAAATATCCCATGGCTTTGTGATAACTTGGGGGATCTATATCGTCGTCCTCTATTGGACTAGATTCTCTATGCCTTAAATTTAGCTGGTCTGGTCTACCACCAATTCCGTTCATTTTCTCTAGGCTACCATCTAAAAATTTTGTTCCATCAATATCTGGTGAATCGATCAGCGATCTTAACTCCGAAACGGGTGGAGATGATTGTGAATCGAATGATATTTCCGAATATGACGCTGTCATCTCATGTAGCTGAAATAATTATAGTTAATGTCCCTAGTATTGCCCTTTTCGATCAATCATATTTTGCAAATATAAATAACAGTTTTTTTTACACAGGATTCATTAACTCTAACCTTACTCTGTCTTCATCGTAGTCGATAGCTGCATTCTTTTCACTACGTATTGTCGTTCCTTGTTTGAGATATGTTTCCCCTTCTTCTGATTCCATATTTAAAAAACAATTTATTTTTCCAGCCCTTTATAATAAAACAAACGTGCCTTTTATTTGACGTACGTCACAATTGATACAATGGAATAATACTGTCACAATTATCGATCCTTAAAGGACGTTTCTACTAAAACGATAGTTCTTTTGAAACAAATTTCTCCTAAAATTTAAGAAATAAATTTAAATAAAGAAATAATTATACAACTGTTTCAAAAACGTTTCATTAGAGTTACGGTATATTATCTCAATCCTCTGTAATAATGAAAACTCGCCTTTAAACGAAAAATTATATTCGTTGATATCATATTGATATAAATACGAATTTTCAGGTTAGTTAATTCATAGCTATATACTCTCTGTTGTCATTTGTAAATGTTAAACAACCGATATTTGACTGAAATCGATTAACCAATTAGTTGACTGAAAATTAAGAAAGATTTAATAGCATTTGGTATAATGTACCATAATATGTTATCTCATGTTTATATCATTTTCATATTTACCCACAAGTGAATTAAATATGATTTATGCGGCGTACTAAAAGACAGATATTGTTTATTGATCTAAATCTTTATCTTTCTCTGTTATAACAGATATAAAATGTTTGAAAATTACTTTACAGATAAAGCAATATTAAATTGAACTATATCAAAATCATTTGATAATGATGCATTTTAAAATACCATTATTTTTTATCCTTGTCACCCTGATGAAATGTGTGTTTCCACAAAATGATTTCTTTGATGAAGAACTAATGTTAAAACCATTACCAAGCAATCATGTCTATGCATATTTTCAATTTACTACTGTATGGGAAACCACAAAAGACATAACAACATGTAAGTTCATAAAAGATATAACTTAGCAAACACGAAGTTGGCACCCCGCTGGGGGTAGCCACCCACATGCTATATTTATTTTTATTTTATTTTTTTTATTACCAATGAGATATAACACTTTACCAAATGTCCTTTAGGACAAATTGTAAAAACCAAAATAAACTAAAAAAAAGAAAAAGAAAACATGTAAGTTACAAGATATAAGTTATCAAATATAAAATCCTTTTTTATGCAAGTAGAAGTTAATATTTCAGTCCAACATTCTCATTTATTTCCAAGAGGACTTGGTGAAATTATAAGTCGTCACAATGTAAATGAATTACATCTTACATTAACCAAAGGATTATGGAATTATCAAAAATGGGGATATCCTTATCATGATGCTGGTCCTGGTGCTGAAATATATTCATGGTTCCACAAAGATGTTAATAAGTAGAGTTTCACTTTGAACTTAATAAACACAATGTATTACTTTAAAAATTATATGAATGATATTAATAACAAAATTATTTTTTATTGTTATAGCGTTGATGATGAGTGGAAAGGTTTAACAAATGCACTAGCTGGCTTATTTTGTGCTTCCTTGAATTTTGTTAATCCTGCAAACAGTATGTCTCCAGAATTTACATTTCGTCCTACAGGGGTAGTAGATCACAGTATCAATTCTAGTCATTTACGCTATTCATCATTACCAAAAGAAATAGTCTGCACTGAAAATTTAACACCATTTAAAAAATTATTGCCATGTAATTCTAAGGTATATGTGAAAAATAGCGACTTGTATTTATTTTGTGTAACAGATACTGATATATATGATGTTTTAATAGAAAGGCTTGGCAACCTTATTAAACTCTGCTTATATTCACAATACAAACTATCATTCCATTGGAGTACATTTTCGAGTTATATGCTCAAACACAATCTGTACTAAAACATCATTAGAGTTACGTCAGTCTGTTTCATTGATATATGACACAATAACCGATGTATCACAGGTAAATTTTTAACAAAATTTTGTATGTTATAAGAAATTTGTAGCACTCATATGAATTTTTCTTCAGAATTGGTCAATTCGGAAATTTTTTGGAATGGGTATTAGAGGAGCATGCCCTCTTGCTACATTAAGCAATGTATATATTGACATATCTAATAATAATACTAATCAAGTTTATGAGTTAGTACCTACTCCAAGTGCGAAGATCGTTAGTCTTCGAGGAGGACAATTAAATGAAATAGCTGTTTATGACATTAGATCGCTTTCTTCAAAAGGAATATTTAATATTGAAGTTCTATGTAATACTACTCGTACGGCTGGTTTAAATTATCCTTCAATTCTATATGCAAATAGATATGTCATTGGTTTGTAATACTACTTAAATTATAATAGGTACATACATGGGGTGCAATTGCAAAATAAAAATTGTTTTCTGCAGGATATGGACAAGAAAGAGGTAGTTTAGTAACAAAAATTTACAATAATTACTGGCAAACACTTGATATTATTTTATTAGAAAGTATTCCATGGTACTTGCCAGTATATTTACATTCTGTCAAAATAACTTGTGGGGCAAAAAATATTATACCATGTGAGTAGTTGTATTCACATATATCATATATCATTGTATTCATCATAGGCAGTGATATATTCATCGTAATTATTCGTATTTTTCTTTTTTCTTTCTATGAGCTTTTCTTTGTTGTCTTAATCTGTTGAAATTTTGTATATAGTGACACAGCGTTATGTACCAGGCAAGCAACGTAAAAGTCCTTACTATTTGGAACTTATTTTACGTTTACCACCGCAATCAGTAACTAAATTTTCTATAGAAATGGATTATTCATTTCTTAAATGGCAAGAATACCCGCCAGATGCAAATCATGGGTTTTACATGGGTCCTGCAATAATCACTGCATTACTTCCAATTGCAAGAAATTATACTGCGTTACCACTCGATGGAAGTACCATAACATCAAGGTTAAAAATGTCTACATTAATAATTAATATTACAACATATGTATAATATTTAACACTCAAGTTTTGCTAAAGCATAATTAAATTTTCAGTTTCAATGCTTCAAGAGAAGGCTATCTGGTACAGCTAAGAACCGAATCTTTACTAATTAGTTTACCGACGCCTGATTTTAGTATGCCGTACAATGTAATTTGTTTAGCCTGTACAGCAATTGCCCTAGCATTTGGTCCACTTCATAACATTTCAACTAAAAGATTAGTTTTGAAACGTGTTGAAATGGATTGGAAGGAAAAATTATTATCGTCTTTAATGAAAAAAATCGTTAAATCAAAAAAGAAAGAAGAATGAAAAGTGTAATTTATTATTTGATTTTAAATATATATGCATTTTTAAGTAAGACAAAAATGTCTGTTAAAATATAAATGGAAAAGAAATACAAATACAATAATCTTACAATAAGGTACATTAACGAAGTTGATTATAAAGAAAATTAACAATTCATCTCAATTTTATTTCTTTTCCTTAACTTCTTTTCTTTTTCTATAGTATATAATATATAAAAATGCGTAGGCTTATTTTTTATTATATAACAAATATCATTTGACATTTCCCTTTAATGAAAATACCGAGTTTGTTACTTTACAATTGAGAGATTTTTGTAATAATTAACTGTTTACTGCAAATAATAAAACATTATGATGCAACATTATTTTACGCATTTTAAAATCATATAAAAGTGAAATAATAAATATTGTAATAAATGTAATAACACGCATACAATGAATACTATATACTGAATAATCATTTTATGGTGCTGGTCTAAGGATTGGGGATAAATTTGTAAATGTATTTAACATTGTACTATGGTACTTGTCTGTATAATTTTCAACATCGTTATTTAAAATATTATCCGATAGCCACTCGCATTTTTGATGTTTCAACTGAAATTTAGTTGAAGAAAATTTTTCTAAGAATGATTCTGTTACATCTTTGACATCATGAGATAAACAATTCATTGAATCTTTATTTTCGTTCGAAGATGCAGGAGTACATGTATTTTCTTCCTCATCCGAAGAGCATAGATCGATCACTGCAATCGCTTTCGACGGTCTTATACACGATGCGATCTCTTTAATTGAATGAGTGGTAGTCGTATTATTTTCGCCAGAAGAACTTTTACCTCCAAAATCAATTAATTCTACATTGATAACTTCATTGCCAACTACCTTTTCTACATTTTCTTTTATCGTGTTTATGTCACTTTCGTCACTTGGAGCTTTACGTTTTGAAGGAACATTTGGTCTTGTTTTTCCTTCACTATGGGTTATCATTTTCTTGCTTACGATAGAAACATTTTGAATAAGACATTGATATTTTGGCTGATTTTGTTTAACATCATGTATTTGTTTCTGGGTCAGTCGATTTAGAATAACAAAAGCAGGTCGACAAATAACATACAATAACTGTGATTGTATGCTCAACACTAAAAAGGAAAAGAACAGCTCTTATATATATCATAGAAAACATATTATAATAACATTTTAAAAAACGTAGAAATAAGGAAAACGAAACCCTATGAAACTCCCCCAAAGATTAAGAACTTACTTGGTTTCTTTTTAACAGAATTTACAAATTTATATTGATGCACATAATCGCATGCCAGTTTATCTCGATTTGGTTTATATGTAACACTCCATTTATCGTTATCAACATCTGCTTCCAACCACTTTGGTTTAGACGAGCTGTTTAAGACAGGAGCAATGAGGTGTCTTTCTATCCTTTCTAGCCTTTCTTGTTGCGTTTCTTCTGTCATTGCCTTGGACCTTTTAGCTAATAATATACCAGCAGGAGAAGAAAAAGGAATAGTCGGACATCTTGTAAAATTTACAAACCCTCGAACACGGCGGGAAGTTCGGCTAATGATATTACTGTTATTATTAACTGTAGCATTATTGTGAATTTCAACTGATTTCGATTTTGATTCCGCTTTCGTTTCTGATTCCACTTTCGCTTCTGATTCCGCTTTCGCTTCTGATTCCGATTTCACTGAACACAAGTGAAAATATTCCAAGAACTGGTTTTGCCTTAATTCAGGCTCTACAATCGACAAGTCCGGAGTTGTAGATCGAGAATTATTTCCGTTATGTTCTTGTTCATAACATACACTTTCATGTTCCTATAGTATACAAAATTACTATTAATTTCATTTATCTTTTCTATTAGAATTCATATAAACACACACATTTGATGTGTGTACCTTCATTTTCTCTAGGCCTATAAATTCCGCATCACAATTATCACATAGATAAATATCTCCTGTTGGTGTATGATTCATCATAACAGAATGCTCTTGCTGTTGCTGTTTCGTATAGGAAGAAATTACTCCTCTACAAGATAACAACTTCTTTCGTGGACTTTCACATGTTCTATCATAATTCTGTAATTAAAATAAAATTTCTTTATTTATTTTTTATAAAGTTTTTAGTATTATACAAAGCAAAGTAAGATGTGAATACAAGAACAAACCATATTTTCATTGCGAAATGTTACTAATAGCTTGCCAGTACTTTTGTGATACAAACTTGTTGTAGAGTCCCAATTATTAACATATTGTAGATCTTCTTGCGAGTACCGTGCAAGATATGAGCAAAAACGTAAGAGATATTCACTTCTATGGTATGTATAACATCTGAATACTAATTTTTTTAAATTGGCCATCCAGCTCTAAAATATAATATACATTTTAATAGTTAAATATTTTACCATTGAGGAAACAATTACTTATATCATTACATTTTTACTGAGATAATTAACTTACATCGTTTACTCTTTTAGGTCTTGTTAAAGGATTTGAAAATTTAACTTCTTTTGGCCACCACCTAGGTTCACTGATCACTTCGTTAGTATCATGACCCAAGGAGCATTTAACCATGAATGTAATAAAACGTTCTAATTGTGCCTAAAATCGAACATTTTTTATAATACTTACACTACTAATAATTTACTACAAAATATAAGTTTCATTACCACCTGATTACTTAAAATTCATTCTAAATGTACAAGTATAAAAAGTAATATTCTTACCATAGTAATTTTTTCCAATGACGTTGGATGTCCATTGGCAAATAAAAGAGGAAGATTAGATACCACAGAAGCTTCCTCCAAAGAACTGCTGTCTATTTCCATAGGATTTGTATCGACCATCACACATTCGTTCATTTCACTGGACACATTTTGAGGTAAACCTACCCCGTATTCTTGTTCTTGCAACATTGAGTATTTCATGTTTTCAAAGCTATCTGCATTATTTTCACTTAAGGTACATTTTCCGTTATACAGCTGTTTTCCATTTCTGCTTATTCTGCATACAAAAATATTGTCTTGAAGGCTACAGATGTTATCTATTTTGTGAATTAAAATAGTAATGGAGAAAGGCGATGAACATAAAACTCTCTTATTTATAATTAAGATCTATTCACAAAATCAAGAAACAAATCGATGTATTTATATGTACTGTTCATAATTTTGTTTATACATAAAGTACTGAACAATTTTGTATGCGTACTTCTGACAATTAGAAATTGTGAAAACTAGAAAATAAATGACATGAAGCATTACATATACCAACTTGTGTCGTAGATATTATAATTAATATCTAATTATAATCAAATATAGATATATATTATATCTAATTATAATGAAATATATCATAAGAATGAAAATCGAACAAAATGAATACAATATACGTGTTAAGAGATACAAAAAATTAATTAGTTTTTTAAACAAAAAATACAAATTTGCAGCTAGAAATCGAATACCTTTTCAGACGATCGAAAGATCTTTCTTCTTCCAGTATTTTCAGACTGATATTCCACACGATTAAAAATCTTCCTGATCACTGATTTGTAAATTACAATTTGTATGCAATTTAATATATAAGTTGCACAATAGCTAGATTATCGAATAATTTTAAGATAAAACTGCTATAATGAAGATACATCTCGCATTATCTTTGCAATATTTGTTAAAATTTGAAAAAGCTTAAGACGAATACGGATTTAAATGTGCAACCTACGTGTACTTTTGTAAAAGTTAATTTACTATTTAAATCGGCAGATGTGATGTAAGTGGTAAAAATGACGATTGAGGTTCGAAAGTGGAAAGGCACGCGTCGTAATACGAATTTACAGATGTATGTATACATGTACTGACAGTTCCCTCCGTGGTTCCCTCCTTGAACAGAATATTTTGCCACGATAAAGCACGGTATAGTTCAAAATGGCGGAACGAATCAGCTTAATTCTCAGTGACTAATGATCATTTGTAAATTATTTTACTTCTTACATAATGCATTCCTTTTTAGGTTTTATTTTACTTTCTTGTTATTTCGATTTTTCTTTTTACTAATAATGCCACATCAACATGTGCAACAAAAATACCGATAAATGATTTAGGAAGATTTCGAAATTATTGAAATTCCCTATTTATCGGTGGTTGTTCTTCCTCTCTATCGTTTCTGGTCACGATCATATAGGCAGTCACATTCGCTAGGGAAAACCGTCCGTCTTTTGAGTGAAAAATGTTCAAGATGGAAGGCACGAGAAGGTCTCGTTCTGTAAGACAGATAAAATGAGTGGCGTGTCTCTGTCTCTGTCTGAGCATTCATAGAATTTATATATGTACACGTATGTATGTAAGCATATATGTATATACATGTTGCATATATACAGAACGAAACCTTTTCTTACCCTCCACCTTGACTTTTTTCGACTCAAAAGGCAGACAGTTTCGTCAATGCTTTCGGTATAGAGATGTTCAGACGTGTTTATATGAACGTGGTTTCGGCTACGATCATTCCAGATAATTTTAAATATCTGTTAATAATGAACATTTTTTCACTATCATTCAATGAGCTATTCGAACAATTCGTAAATTCATAATTTATGTTATTTATTTAATTGTACAGTATTTTATATCTAAACAAAATTAACGAATAATATACAAGGAAAATAACACTATTTTTCAATTTTTCTTTTTAATAAAAATTATTAGCTGAATAAATTATATGTTAAATATTTAAGATGTACGTATATAAATAAGTATGTTTTTAATATATATGTAAGTGAGTCTCATACCTATACATTATGTACACGTATGTTTCAAAGAGCGCAGTAAATTGAAAAATTATATAGTAGCTTTTACGCAAGTGCAAAGGAGAACCAAGAAATTCAATATTAATTTTACATTCAGATTCTTAAATTATGTTAGTGAGGAACTAATGATTTAACAAATACTTAGTGTAAATGTAACCTTTCTGCTATAACTTGATGTAACATGTAACCAGACCTGACAGTACCATTAATCTCTTACGTTTGCCGCCAAAGCGCTGATATCGCAACTAAAATTGTGTTCATATGATGAATAAAGTAAAATCTCGGTATGTACACGTGGTCGTACATGCTGTGTGAATTTTATACTTATTTTACTTTTAAACTTGGTCATTAAACAATTTTTACAAACTATTCAAGTATAAGATTTTGGTAAAACGATAAGTTGAAAGAACAACTCAATAATGGCGTTATACAATTTCAAGAAAATCGCGGTTGTACCCACCGCAAAGGTTAGAAACTTTGTTTTTAATTTTCTATTTGGTAATTAATTCAATTATAGTTCAAATTTCATTTAATAAATATTCCCTTTTATCTAGGACTTTATTGATATAATTTTATCAAAAACTCAACGCAAAACTCCAACCGTTGTACACAAAAATTATAAAATTGCAAGAATACGTGCATTTTATTTGCGTAAAGTGAGATTTACTCAACAAAGCTTCCATGACAGATTATCTCAAATTATACAGGAATTTCCTAAGCTAGATGATGTTCATCCATTTTATGCCGATTTAATGAACGTTCTTTATGACAAAGATCATTACAAATTAGCTCTTGGTCAAATAAATATAGCAAGACATTTAATCGATAAGTAAGTATATTAAAATAGTATTTTTTCAATTATCACTGTTTTTCAATGAAATTCACATATATCGTCAAAATAGCGTATCCAAGGATTATACCCGTTTAATGAAATATGGAGATTCTCTATACCGATGTAAACAATTGAAAAAAGCTGCTTTAGGTCGTATGGCAACAATTATGAAGAGGCAAGCAGCAAATCTGGCATATTTGGAGCAAGTTCGTCAGCATTTAGCCCGATTACCTAGTATAGATCCTTATACACGTACTATAATAATATGTGGCTTCCCAAATGTTGGTAAAAGCAGTTTTATTAACAAGGTAATTTAATTTTAATAACTACTAACAGATCATGTATGTATATTATGCACAGGGAACATTAATAATTGTTCTATGTAGATAACTCGCGCCGATGTTGAAGTTCAACCATACGCATTTACAACAAAGTCATTATACGTTGGTCATACGGATTACAAATATTTAAGATGGCAAGTGGTTGATACACCTGGAATTCTAGATCATCCACTCGAAGAAAGAAACGTAATAGAAATGCAGGCAATAACTGCACTCGCGCATTTACGAGCAGCTGTACTTTACTTTTGCGATATTTCGGAACAATGTGGTCATAGTTTAGACGAGCAGGTAAATTATTGGCTTCGTAGTTAACCAAAGTATACATTTTATTTAAGTGTGATTCAACAGTTTTATCCTCTAGGTGAAATTATTTGAATCGATTAAACCTCTGTTTGCTAACAAACCTTTGACAGTTGTGGCAAATAAAGTGGATGTTTTGCGCCTGGATGAACTTCCGCCCGAAAAGCGAGCTCTTTTAAAGTCGTTGGAGGATAAAGATGTCCCAGTGTTGGAAATGAGTACAATCACTGATTTTGGTGTAATGGACGTGAAAATACAAGCGTGTGAACGTTTGTTAGCTTTCCGCGTTGATCAGAAGATAAGAACGAAAAAGGTAAGTTAAATACTTTTTAAACACCTTTTGTGGTACAAGTTCTTGAACGTTTATGACTGCAGGTAGAGGGACTGCTTAATCGTTTACACGTTGCACAACCTGTGCCGAGAGATGATAAAATTCGCGCTCCTTGTATTCCTGAGAGCGTTTTGAGAAAGAGGAAGGAAGGATTGAAGGTAAAACGAAAATTAGAGCGAGAAATAGAGGAAGAAATGGGAGACGATTATGTACTTGATTTGAAGAAGAATTACGACATCGAGGGCGATCAAAAATATGATGTTATTCCAGAGATTTGGGAAGGACACAATATCGCTGATTACATCGATCCAGAAATATTTGATGTTTGTACAATATTTATTCATTTTAAACACGCGTATGACATTTTGCTTGGATAGAACTTTATTTTTATCTTTTACGGTAGAAATTAAATGACCTGGAAAAAGAGGAGCAGCTTCGCGAAGAGGCGGGTATGTACGATTATAAAGTGGCTGAGTTGTCCGAGACGATGCAAGAAATTGTACGAATAGCTAAGCAAATTCGAGAAAAGAAGGCTATTATGAAAGACGAAGCCCGAATACTGAAGGCTTCTACAAAGCCTGTAATGCCGCGCACAGCAGCGGCGAAACTTCGAGACAGATCGGTATCGAAATTGAGAGAACAAATGGAAGACTTGGGTGTCGATATGGAAGACACGGAAAATGTGAGTAACGCATCAAAATATAATCAAAATAAATACCAAGAATAACGATATGTAACGGAACGAAATGTGTATAAGATTCGCGTATATGATTATTTGTTTAAATTCCAACAGGCGCACTTTACCAAGACTAGAGGACGTGCAAGGTCTCTATCGGAACCAGCTAGCAAACGTATGAGACTGCAATCCCAGTCTCAATCAAGAGCTCGAAGTAGTTCAAAACCTGCTCGCGACGAAATGGGTATAAAGGATTCGACGATGAAGACTAAATTAAAGAACATTGCGCATAAAGCTTTGAAGAAAAAGATCGCGAAGAAGGGATTGAAAGGAGAAGCAGATCGATTCATCGGCACGAAAAAGCCGAGACATTTGTTTGCGGGAAAACGAGGTGTTGGAAAAACAGATAGGAGATAATAGTATTTCGAAGTTGTTATTTAACGAAAATCTTTTCCAAATTTTCATTGAATCAATGATTCATTTCCCATGTATTGCGTGAATAAATCGACGTTGCTTCGTATTTACGATACTATCCGTAAAAGGTTAGTTAAACTCGTTGAAAGATAACGCAACAATGTGAATGAATTGTCTTAGATTGCATAATTTAATGCCAGTAAAGCGACCTTTGGCTTCGTACGTAGGGTAAGAAACATCGCATTCAGCGAAAGTTTATTGCTGTCGTACGGTGATAACCTTTTCCATGCTACGGTATTGAAAAGTTTGCCTTATTCGTAGATTCGTATTCCTTCCTGTGTAACCTATATCGAATGTGTCATGTTGTGCAATGCTTACTGTCGCGCTTCGTATCATTGTTGCGTTAGAAAACCGAGTAAATCTTTATGCCGGCTGTTGGATGAAACATTTTGTTCAATCAAGATCAGTTATGGGTTATTTGGTTATAAATAAGGAATAAAATTTTATTTTACATCATCGATAGTAGTCGATTAGACAAATACATGTAACGCGAGGTTACGGTTATAGTGCGTGATCGAAATTGACTCGGCGAACGATATATGTTCGCGTCACGACATGAGAACGCATTTAAACTTTTGATCGAGGTGCAGCGAGACCATTATAATTTCGGTTATACGTTTGTACATTTACAACGAAGGCGAAACAGGCAAGTCCTCTGGGTGATAGTCCATAAGTGTTATACATATATATATATATATATATATATATATATAGTTGCAGGAGCATTCGCGAGATTTTCGCCGTGCACAAACTTCGGTTATGCTACCAAGTTTCGATCAAATCCTCTATACAACGTTAACATAATTTCATTGGTAAAAAAACGCACAATCTCTCGAAGATTCGTTCGATAATATTTTAGTATGTAAAAAGATGGAACAGTTTTCATCGTTCGATATTTGATCGAACAATAAATTATAAGCAGTTAAATTGTTCCGGTTAAGACTTCGTTTAAGAGTGACACTAACCAAATAATCGAAACATTGCTGTCGCGGTATTTCTTTCTTCTCGTTGTCGATAACTCTATACACTTAATGGTTCTTCAATATCAAAATAGAAAAACAAAGAGAAGAAGAAAAGAGAGAGGAGGAGAGAATATAGAAAATAGCGGAGAAAATAAGATAGAGAAGAGGAAATAAGGCAAAAGAGGATGAAAGTGTGAAATACGATTACTACAAGAAGAAACGCCAGATATCTTTTAGTATCACAGTCAATGCGAAAGCCTGGATCAAGAGCCTGGACTTTCGATGATGCCTCGAGTCGAACCGAATCGAACGTTTATCAGCGATACGATTAAATCTTTCGTCATTCGTTTTACGGAATAACTTTTATCGATCGAAACGTTCGCAAATGCACGTGCCAAGCGGACAAGGGGTCAAGCGGAAAAGGAAAGTTTCGCGCGATACGTTAATAGCAAGTGTTTTCGGTATGTCGCGAGTAACGACGAAGAAGTGACACAACCGAACAGTATTCGGACGATTCTTTGGTGAGTCGTCTGCGACTATGAAAACCCTTGTCCTTTCGTCATTCTCTAACCAACGTTTTTAATCGCAGCATTTACCGACCCGTATCATCGTGTCGTTTCGATCGAACGTGTTACATATATATTCTATCGTTCGCTCCCATTCACTAGTTTGTTCGTTCGCTCGTTCGTTGTTCGTTCACATGTACATATACTAATTAGTTGATTGAATTAGACTGTGGTTACAGTGGATGGGTATTTGAACAAACTGACATTCCGACCAAGATACATCCGCCTAATCAAATATGTATATAGATTTTTACGAGTATATTATTTATATGCATTGCAGTCTTCGGATGTTTCGTTGGTTAAAACTCAAGCTCGTTCGAACAAGTATCCACTGTAAACATAACCTTAACTCTGTTGGTCAGTCGGTCATTTAGCCGATTCGTCCATTCGGCAAGAAAGGACAAAGTTATTTTTAGGAACAAGCGCATTCGAGTACTTGAATGTTCTTCCAGTAAGAGTTTTTCAACTGAGTAGCATCGTTCTCGTCGAAATAAACGATCATCAACTCGTCGAGCTTACTCGGCGCGCAGCATGGTTTAGGCACTTTTTTTCTATCTTCCTTCCACAGCAGACTTTGCAGAAGGGCGTGATGATGAGCTGGATTGTATCTAGGCGGGCATCGCCCTTTACAGTATCCAGCGTCGAAGGTTTTCGGGTAAACGATAAATTCGAAACCTTTCAGGTCTTTAAACATGACGGTAAGCTCGTGTCTGCAACACTTTTTACTCTCGCCTTTGCACTTTGTCCTACGACCTTTGTGCAGAGACATCACATCTTTGGGCGAAGAACGTTTTACTCTGGCACTGCCCGAATACGTCGTGGTGAACACGTTGAGAACCGGCAAGGAAAAGGTACGTGTCACCGGTTCGCTGTCCACCATAAATTCCAGTTCGACTCCTAGGTTCTCGAGCGGCGTCTCGATCCACGAGGAAGCGGCCTGAGTCACGTCGAGTTCGAGCCATCTTGGATTTCGGGAGTCCTGCAGCTGAATTTTTCTACGACCGATTAACTTTCTCGAGCGACGAAATGACGAAATTCGGAGATAGAACAACACCTCCAGCTCGGAACGTTCGGTGTAGTAATCCGTCGTCGGCCCGTGAAGCAGCAGTCGCAGCGTCGCGTGATCCACCGACGTTTGATCCAGATCCTTCTGAGGAATTTCCACGGGAAAGAATAACCAGTGACGATAGGGTTTTTCCTTTTCGCTCGTTCCATCCAATCGACTCGATTCGTTTCCAGGATACGCTGTAACAATCACGAACGAATAAACCCGAACAATTGATACGCGTAACGCGTAACGTTACGTAAGTGAAAACCTTGAATTGTGTTCGATCTTCTATCGCTACATTCCCTCCCCGTTCTCTCGCCTGTTGGTATGTCGACGTTAAATGAAATCTTTTATCTTTCACCTTTTCATTTTTCCCCCCGAAGATTATCAACTTAATCACACGCACGTTAAGAGATTTGACAGAGGACGCGAAAATATCGTTAGAACCGCCTATGACCTATGAGAATGGACGTGTTCACGCGTATCCGGCTAGAGATCACGAGAACGGCAACTCTCGTCCGTTCCATTTTCATCGGTTAATTAGTGGAATTATTAAATTCCGGGGTAATTCGTTGGTACACGTACGCACGAGTCCCTGTTCGCTTTTTCTCCGCTTCGCGGGCGTATCGAATCTTCGTTCTCTTCCCGCGTAATGTGTACGCGATCAACATCGTTCGCGATATATTAAATTTTCTTTTGCAATTTCATAAAAGACCGATAGTAACAATTTGTCTTTTGTTTTGAACTTAACTTTAAGAAAAACCGCATTACTTATGGGATGATTCGATATCATTATCAATATTTAACAAGTTTTAAGTCGTGTTGTATCGCATTCGCATATCTAAATTTTCGTGGATAAGTACCAAACAATATTGAGAATATTATTTATTGTACGCAGTCACCTTCATATCGAAGCACGCAACGATCTCATAGAAGATAATTGATACCTATAGCTAGGATGCAATTTATTCGTTAGATTATTTCGATATATTCGATCTATATTCGATCTCTCGAATTGGAAAATAGATGTTGGGTTTGGTAAGAGAAAACACGGTGGCATTCTTGTAACACAACACCGACGGATTAGCGTCGCGTCACTTAGATCGGCTCGTTCGGTAGCAGTCGTAAAACATCGTGTAATACGAAGCTCGCGTTACGGATCCTAGGAAATAAATCTGTCAGGAATAATCGTAAAAATACGACGAAACAGATTGAGAAAGTTATCTGGGTATGCGTCGTATGTCGGCAACGATATACAACGCGCAACGGTTCGACTCGAACGTTATCTCGACTCGATGTCTCGAAACAGTCCATACTATGTATATGTATAACAAACGATTCGAGATATATTCGGTAATGTTTCTATTTTTCTTGGAATGTTTGAAAAAGATCTTCGAGTCGATTTATTGCTAAAGAAATGGTCTCGCCACGATTATCGTAGTAAGTATATATCAATAACAGAGATCAATCATGAAAATTCAAACTGTGAAGTAACTCGAAACGAAGTGAAATTCAGGAATTGGTGATATTTCGATATTTCAGTTTGTGTAAATAATCGAACAAGCCTATGTGCTTCCGTCACTGAATGGAAATTCGACGGTTTCCCTGAATATTTGACTCGCACCAATTATAGCTTACCTTGCACCACACTGCTATCTAAAATATTTTAGTCTGTGGGTATATCTTTTATAAATAGTATTTTACGATATTTTTGGCTTAGTTTTCGTAGAATCGGTACGCCTCCATTCGTCTAGAGTCTAGAGTCTGGGCTCGTGACGAAAAACAGTAAGGGTCGGTTTGGTATAAATTTCCGGCGATCTGCAATCGATTGTCGAGAGTCACGCGTGAGAGTCGTCGACAAATTGATCTTTCTCGACGATTCGTTCTTATTGCATTCGGAAACTCGTTACTCGGCATTCCGTGGCGATCGGAATTTCTCTTTCATAATAACGCAGATGCTTCTGGCGAGGTCTCTCAAGCGGAATAACGCGAAAACGGAAAAGGAGAAAATAGAGCGAAGATACGAGTTGATGGAATCTGATCGAATCGAGATAAACCGAAGTGGAATTACGTTAAGCGAAACGAAGCGTTTTATTTGTAAACTCATTCGCTTTATATCGTGTCATTCCATAAGTAACGTCGGTCTTGCTTTGCACTTTGAATTTCTACGATAAACTGAAACGGTAAATACGTAGCTACTAAAATTTATAATTAATTATTAGAAAGATCGCAAATAACATCAATATAACAAATATCGATACCAATGAATCAGAAAATGGGTTTGTTTTGCTACGAGAATGATTAGTAGCACACATAGAAAACATTGGATAAACTATTTAAAATGATGTAATTGGAAATTGTTGCGTTATTTGCTCTATCCTCTAAACTTAGTACCGACAGATGTTCGTTTATTTTGATCACTACAGGATCTAAACAACAATGTAGTTGTAAAATAAACAAGCTATAAGAAATTTAACAAAATAGCGAATCTCAAAGTGCCAACAGAATAAAAAAGGACGAAGAAAGTGAAATAGTTAAATATTTACATTGTTTATTCGCGATTACGATGAACTTTTCAAATTTAAGTAACTTTCCTTTTACTTTTCCTTTTGACTTTTCTTTTAATTTATTTTGAACAAAAGTGAAACGACATGTAAAAAAAAAAAAAAAAACAGAAGATGCGTAAATAAGAAAAATTATCACGATATTAACAATCAAAGTAAGAAATTGACTTGTCTTTCTCAGTTTATAGGTTAATGCGATAGATCGATAATCGCGGTTGGTTCGATACGCATCGATTCCAGATACGCCTGGTAAAATCTCGTCGACGTTGCCGAACTGGCGGAAACTAGGATGCTCGATGTTTACACAAGTAGTAATTATAGCGTGGGTATGTATATTTTTTCAGAAAGATCGTAAGATATTTCGCGTTTCCAAAGATCGCCGGTTCTGTTGAACCGATACTAAATTATCAATGATTCGAGAACGAAGAAGAATGTCTCGATACACGATCGATCGATCATCATCAATTATCGTTGGTTACCTGTAGCGGGAAACACATGTAGCAACTTCTTGCTTTCAAAAGTTTGCTCGTCGAATGGCGACTGCATTCTCATCAGGTACTCTCTGTGTGCTCTTTCGTATTCGGTTTGACTGACGTTTGCCTGAAAAAAGAAAACAGGAAATACGTGAGGATGACATATTGACCAGCTAACGAATGCACAGTGGTAGGTATAATGGTTTTATTTATTTCATACGCGGGATAAAATTGTATTAGCATAGAAGAAATTAGCGTAAAATGCATAAAAAGATGTTTAATCGTAGCGAAAGTCATGTTATTTGGAATGGAAATTTGACAAAAATTTGAAGCTAGAATTTGATACGATATCGCTTTATTGGAAAATAAGGATATGGGAGAAACGAGGATCTCAATGGTCTTACTAACACGCAAGAATTACATAATTAGTTCAAGAAGTTGCGGACGGCGTACTTCCATTAATCAATTTGGAAAAGGAAATAAAGTTGTCGAATATCGGAGGGATTGCGTGAAAAGCGCGATAGAATCTCCGTTGGACACGTAAAGCAAAATTCCGGTGACCTATGGAACGATTCACCGAATCGTACGCTTTTACGTTTCACTGAAATCGATCTTCGAGCGAGATAATTAGTTTGCGGGCGAGGCACTGATATAGTGTCTGCCATCTTCCCAACGTCGCGGCTCAACAACCTTCTTCGCTTTGCCTCTCTCTTTCCTCGCCACTCGTCATTCGCCTTCTTTCCCCGTTGCTCGCCGGTCCCCCTTTGTACTTTTTTTCCTATTCTTCAAATCCCTTTGTCGTTCTCGAGCATCGTTGCAATTTTCGAGATCCACTCGAAACACGTCCCTCGCCACTTTACCCTCGCCGTCACTCGTGTTGGTATATAATTTCCATGGTGAGAAAGTCCAGACACGCTAGACGTTTCCGGTAAAATTAGCCGGTTCGCGCGGCTCTAGCTAGCCGCGGTACGCGGGATAACGCACGAGTCGGCCAACATAACGCAACGTAACGCAACGATTAATAAGCGAAAAGACGTTTAATAAATGAAATGAATTTCACAGATCGTGAGGTTGAAAGGAAGGAGGACACGAGTACCGAAGGATCGTGTCGTTAAGGATGACTCAGCGAGCTATCAGAGTCGTGTGCCGTGTGAAACGGAGACACACGGACGCCTCCGCAATACGTCGAGTAAGTATGGACTGACTCGTTTAACTGGCTGTTTTCTTTAAAGTCGGCTAGTTAGTGGATTCGAGCGAGTTCCGGTTTGTCGAGACGGTGGTCCGTCGCGTCATTCGTGCGTCAAGTATTCGCCAAGGTTTCGAAGTTGCATACTCGGAGGGAAAGATAACCCTCGACGACCGGAATGTACGACGCAAGATCGTTAGTCCGTCAGAAGGACTCGTGTGGCGAATCGTAAATCGATTGAGACACGCGTTTTCGCTCGTTGCGCATTGAAACCGAGACGTCGTTTGCCGACCCCAAGCGAGTTGACTCGTGTGCAACCGCTTGACTGGTTCGAAAGGTCGGTCAGTGTCGGTCATCGATGTCGCGTTCGTTGGTCTTTCGTCTTGGTTTGTAGCTGGACTCGACTGGCGCACGCTTGCTCAATGGCTATCACGAAACTCGAAGATGTTTCTACTTGCAAAGAGGTAGGAGAACGTAAGGAAAAGAGAAGTGAAGAGGAGAGGGAACGAGGTAAAGAGAGGATGTGCGAGGAGAGGTAAGAAGACGTAGACACGGTATGACTGCGCGAACTTCGAAGACGAACGAAATTGTAGAAAGATCCCGATACATAGTACGTACGTACATGTTGCTCCAACGAGCGTTGACCGTGCGCCGGCATTCAAAAGGAACAGAATCTAAACGCGACTACGCCGCGTATCACTTTCATCGATAGTCTTGTATTATTTTCTTGAAAAAATACGCCGTGGCTAAGGAAATAGGATAGGCCTATGCAAACTTTATGAGAAACGGTATTCGACCAGATTCGTTGTAAGATATCGCACGAATTATGAAGCTTAACGTTCTTCGATCGATGTAGACGGTCGACCAAACTTATCTTCGCCGTCGTTGTACGCCGTCGGCGTAAATTCGTAGTACAAATAAAGTTGGAACGACTGAAAATCAGAGTTCGTTTCCGAGAAAATGAAGTAGTATCCAACTTTGCATTCTTGGTTCTAGCAATTCGCTTTCGAGAATAGAATCTTCGACGTAACTTGGATATCGGCGAATGGGTGTAATCGCGCGGTCGGTGCGACGATATCCGTTCGCCAGATATAACGTATTTGGGGAAAGAAATTTGGAAACGAGCGTATGTAAGCGCGCAACGAGGGCATAGGTGACGTTGTAGCGAATGCGGACGACCTTGAAGAAACGTTCGCGCAACCACGTACGCTCGTTTGCCTCCCACGCCTACGTCTCGAAGAAAGATCTTTCGCAAGCAACGCACATCGCGTCTAGGTGTATCGACGGACGAGTCAGGCCGCATTCTTCGCGTAACCCTCACCCCTCTGCCTCGAGGCTCGAGGGCTCGACGAAACACGCGGCGGGAATGCGCGTCATCGTGTTTGAGATTCGAACGTTTCTCATCGAACCCAATTTCGTTCGATGTTGGGTACGCGTTTGTAACACGTTCGATCGCGAGCCAATGCCATTACGCTCTTCTCCCATAGCTTTCTCTCCAGTATCAACCATAACGACCATGAATCTCGCTGTATCATCCTTTCTCGAGGTCGAGATGGTCTAACGCGGTGAAAGTCGCGGAAAGTTAAGCATCTATTTGCGATTTTCATCTTTCGAGATAGTTAAGTTCGCTCGATTTCATTGTTCATCGAAGTAGAATGATCGTTGCGAGTCGATTGGATAAATTTACACGACCGCCACTTTTCTGCTTCGTAACTCGTTACTTTCGTTTGCAATTACCACCGAATTACCAGTCATCGGTGTACAAAAGTGTACGTAGAAATCGCACGAGTACAAAATAGAAATTCACGTTACTAGAACCGAAGGAAAAGTCTAATGCAATGTTATATATTTGCAAGGTTACAGAAGCGATCAACGAACAGCGCAATATGTAATCTGCGACGTCGTTTGCTTACGATCGTGTTGAAACTATCTCTGATCAGCACGACCAAGTGCTTGCAAATCGATTGCGACGAATGCGAAAGAAAGTTAATTGGACGTATTCTATGTTCTCGACGTCGCCAGTTCTTGTCTCGTCGTGCCGTCGTCGTCTCCTCGTCTCGGATCGACTCTTTCGTCTTGTTAAAAACCAACGAAGCTGGATATAAATGTCGACGATGGACGGGTGGGTACGCGTTAAGTGCGGCGGATCATCGAACGAGGTAAAAGAAGAATGTATGTCTGCGTGCGCACGCAACGAGAAGACCTGAAAACTAGAAAACCAGAAAGATAACTGGTTCTATCTTCCCTTTGGCATTAGAGTTACATACCTACATGTATGTATATATGTAGGTGCTTGCGTTCGAGACACGGGTACTCTCTCTCACACTTGTCGACGATGTCCTCGAGTTTCGAGGACGGCCAAGAATCGACGTTCGTTATCGCGTGCGCGCGTAACGGCTGTAGAGGCTGCGACAACAGGTGTTCTTTTGCGACGTCGCTCCCGCCACCTCTTCTCCCGCTCTTGTCCTTTTCAAGATCCGGAACGAGACCTCCTTCGATCATCGTCATCGACTAAATCGCCGTTCCTACCTTCCTTCCACTTTCCTACCGAAATCCCCAGTCCGAGTTCCTCCGATTTCACCGATCGTCTCGGATAGCTTGGGAATTTCCGAACGATCGATGCCAACGTTCACGTAACGCTCCGAATTTAGATGGAAACGCGTACGTCTAAAATCACTCTGCATCTCGTGCTAAATCTACATCGATCTCGATTCGTCGCCGATTAAATCATTCCACGGCCATCGAGATTTTACGTTCGATGTTATACTTATTCTTATTGGTCGAATTACTTAATTCGAATTCGTGTAACTCGATTGTTCCAAACGAGATGTCGCTTGCTTTCGCCACACGAATTAGTCGATTAGTCGATGCGATGTAACCTGTCCCGATCGTATCGATAGTCCAACGACCCCGGCGGGTCCGGTAGTTTCATCATAGGCAACGTGCTGCATCTTCATTAGTAGCAGAAAGCGAGGGATCGGATGAAAAAAAGCGAAGAGGAACGAAAGGAGAAGAAGAGTCGAATAGAGTAGAAAGGAACGGAGCATGGCAGCGGCGGCGTTGTCGTCGTACGCACGTGGACAGCCGGTTCTGCATACCAGCAGGAATGCGCACGTGCTCGTGCATACGTAGCGAAAGTGGGGCAACGCGGACCACCCACGTTCCTCGTCTTCGACTCGCCGTTGTTTACGTACTACTTGCCGCTTGCACCATGTCGTTCCCGCGATTTCTACGGTATACGCATAATACCCTTTCGCCGTCGGGTTGCTCCTTTCCATTCGATTCCCTTCCGTTCCCTTTCTTTCCTTTCTCTCGCATTCCCTTCCCTCCCCATCCGTTCCCCTTCTCCGTACCCTCTCTATCTTTTTAGTCCTTTCTTCCTTTTCGTTCATTGTTCGTTACCCTCTGCGAAACTCGACTGCCGCCATTACCGCCACCGCCACCATCGCTACTCTCTGCCTTCTCTACGTCGAGCGTTCTTCTATTTCCACGTCGAGTTCCGGCTTCCCTTCGCTTTTTCTTTTCACTTTCCAACTGCTTTTCCCATTTTTCTCGTGCTATTTATTATTACTATTATTGTTATTGTTATTACTCATTCCAAAGACGAGAATAAATTTATTAATAAAATTAGAGTATAAAAGGTTGGTGTAAAATATATAAAAGGAAACGCGAGCTCTTCTCGCTTATCTCGCCTGTTAAATAAATAATGACAACGACAATAACAATAGTAACAATTTTCTTCGCGTATGAAGTTGACATTACATCGCTATCTGAATTTTTTACAGACCAGAAATCGACTACCTAATCGGCAAAAGCCGAGGATAGATCACGCGACTAACGTGTTCTAACGGACGTGTGACGTTGTCACGTGAAACATGGACATGGATATGCATATCTGCGGCCGTTTCCGTATCCGCATCGATATCGAGTGGAAGAGAAGGAGAGACGAGAGAAGCAAAAGCGAAGTGAGAAAGGGAGGAAAAAGGGAAGAGGGAGAAACGAAAGATTACTCACCTTGGAGGGGTCGGGTATCCTCTTGAGGCCAAGACCTCGCGCGATGCTCCTTCTGATAATATCCAGCTCGGTCTCGTCGAGAACGGTCCTCGTCGTCGGTCGATCCTCTTCTCGGAAAGCGTCCTCGTAGACGTCCTCGAGACCGGTCGAGCGGTCGAGGTCGTGTCGAGGACCGGTTCGAGAGAGCGGACTCTCCCGCGGCAGCATCGGCACGGCCGACGCGGCCGGCACGCAAAGCGCCGCCGCCGCTACTGCCACCACAACCGCCACGATCGTCGTCGCTATTCCAAACAGACGAGAAGATTCGTTGCTTCCGTTGAGCCACCGACGTCGACGACATCGTTCGCATCTCCTTCCCTCGACGATCGTTCGCCGATCCAACGATTCTTCACGCGCCACTCGTCGCCATTCGTCGGAAATTCTCGGACGGTATTCCCGCTGAACGATGTCTCTCCTCTTCTCCTTTGTATTCTGTTTAACGACGCGGTCGAACCACCATCCGGATTTCCGACCTAGAGAAGATTCGAACGACGAACCTTCGAGGCGAACCACCGCGTCATCTCTTCCGGCACCGTGGTCGCCGCCGGTTGCCGTCTCGACCAAGTATCGAGAGTCTGGATCGTCGATGAGCGCCCGGTGTCTGGTCCGACAAATTCCAACCAGGGCTATCGTTCGACGATCCTCCTTCCCCTTTCGAGCACCGTTGTCCAAGCAACTGGACGCAGTGCCGGTAAACGCGTTTCGGCCGGTCACCTGGATCGGTGCTGGCGATTCGACTTGCGGGACGATCACGCCACAGACTGCGACCCCGCCGATAGGGACCGCGACGAGAGCGCGGCCGGAACTGGCGCCGCTTCGCTCGAGCAACCACACCGATGCCTCTTGCTGCTCGTTGTCACGGGTCACGAGTCGACCAGCCGTTGCCAGCTTTCCCATAGCCGGCTCCTGATCCACGAGTTTAAGCACGATCCACCGGGGTACCTCCTCCCTGGGAAGCACCTCGTCGCTATCGTGCACCGATTCTATATCTAATTTCCTACACCTCTTCTTTCGCCTTCTTTCCTTTCCTTCTTCCTTTCTATCTTTCTCCTCTCTACACCGTTATTATCTCCTCTTTACGTCGCTTTTCTTACCTTCAACTTTTACTCTTTCGTCAACCATTAAACGCGTCGACCAACATGTCAGCCGAGACTCGCGCGAATCTCAACGAATCGGAGAAAACGGTGTTTGGCGATCGACTTGGAAACGAGTACGCGGTATGAAGGTCTGCGAGATTTCCAAATACTACGACAGTGTCCGACTGCTGTTCGAACCGTATTCGATTCTTTCACTTTCTTCCACTTCTTTGGCCACGCGACGATTCATCCGCTCCTCATAACGCGTAATGCCAAACAATGCCGACCACGATGGATCGTCCGCTCGTTTGGTTTCTTCTTCCTACGCGACGGTAACGGTGACTGCGACAACGACCACGACGACGACGACGATGACAACGACGACGACGACGTTGACGTGGACGGAATAGAACCGAACGCGGAGAAGGATCGAAGAAAGCGAGAGGAAGGTAAAGGAGACAGTGCCGAGGCGGTCATCTTAAAACACAGACCGATCGAACATTTACGATTGTCGACTGATTTTCAATGATTCTAGGTGCTCTTTGCTCCCTGTCTCCCTCTTCTTCGTTCACTCGTCGCAAGTATTAAATATCGAATGACACGATCAACTTCTTATTGGACACGGCCAGGTTCAGACGGAACGGGACGAGAAAATACGACCCGCTCCGTTCGGACGTCGCGCGTCGACTGCCGAATACCGTACTCGGCAACACGCACTCGCGTATATATCCCGTTTACTACTCCCCGCCGGCGCGCCGGCCGGCTGATCGCGCTTCCAATCTCTCGGCGTCCAGTTCGACGTCGTAACCACCGCTGCTGCTGGCTATCCTTGCTGTCGTCGTAGCCCCCGTTGACCACATTGTCTCGTGTTCGTCGTCTATCGTTTCCAAGCATCCACCTTTTCTCCATGGAATCCGACAAAATGAGGCACGCGGTGGTTCACCAAAGTTTCCCGATGCTTATCGTTCGTATCTTTCATGTATATGTTGCGCGTGTCATGCAACGCGTTTTAAAGTATCGTTAGCGTTGTAAAGAGACGCCACCGTAACGATTACGTCGATCATATTCCAAACTAATCCGAACGTGCATAGGTATACGAATTAGAAAATATTCGTTGGAAATCTTTATTTAGCGAAAAATTGGTGTACAGCGTGAATAAAGGGTAGAACAGCTTAAGAGTAGCGGAGATACGGAGGCACTTTATTTCCAGACGTCGTCGATCGTATCTTACATGGAGTCTCGTTTCGATGTTACGCGCGAATATATCAACGCTTATGTATTCGCCAGAATGGAGATTCTGCAAATTGCGCGGATTTAGAACGAACAGGATTGCACGAAGAGCACAGGAATTGCCGTCGAGTGGCGGTTCTCGTCGGTAACCATCAAAGTTTTACGCGACAAATGCGTTCATGTGACGGAAGCAAAGGCGGCGCCTAGTCCGTGCTTCTTTATCACCGGAAGGACCGTTAAATAGGACAACGTCAACGAGGAAATCGAGAGACGGTCAGCCAAGAGATTGGAATAATCGCTCGCGAGGTCAAAAGTCGCCTTGAAACGACGAGTGCCTGCTCGTTTTTGTGACGCGAGATATTCGGTCGCGAAACGCTTGATATCCTTTTTTTTTTCTTTCAAGTCATCCGATCAACGAAATACGTATCTCGATGCAGGGAACGGTTTGCAGACGGAACTGCGATTCGCAACATTGACGCAACTGCTAACCGGTTACGCACGCGACCTCAAAAGTACGGGAGACTACCCTTCGGAGAGTTAAACGCTGCTCGATTTCGGGGAATCGATTGATCGGTGAAACGAATTCGCGCTAGAGGCGCGCGTTCGTGTCCCCCGGGCTCGCACGTTTTTTCGTGGAATGAAAAGTTCGCGTGACCGCGACGCAACGACCGCGTCGCATTTTCGTAGCAGTCGACGCGTCATCCGAGGGATCTCGTTGTTCGTCGGAACAACGTTTCAGCCCTCCGTCGATCCAAATCGACGATCCAACGAGAGAGAAAGTTTCCGCGGCCAAACGAAAAAGAGATAAAATTGCTCGCGAATGTACGTACGCTTTTCCAAACTCCTATCGGACCAGTGTCGACTTTATCAACGCTATCACGATGGTCGGACGTCGCTACAGCGCTAATGAAATTTTAAAATGTTTCATACAAAACGCACGATGTACGATAAGTTGGAATACTTTCACGAGACGCTGCGTACAGAAAGGGAGAAGAAGAGAAAGGACGATACGTAGCTACATATATAGTTTGTACGAGAATGGTACTTAGTTTGTCCTGTTTAACGCGATATACCGCACCGCGTTGCACGATGCCGTGCCTCGCTCCGTCGTGTCGCTTCGTGTTTCGCTTCGTTCTACCTCTGATGGCGCGGTACGCTTGCTTGGTCTTACCCCGCCTTGCCCTATGGTGCCTCGCTAAATGCTTCTACCTCTTCGGTTTACCTCGCGTCACATCGCATCGCGTTGTTTGTTCTTGGAAACGGCGACCGGCGGACTTGCAAGGTAGAGCATGAATCACGAATACCGGGGACGGCCAGTCCTTCCTGCACGCCCCTCGTGCACGTCCGCCTAGAAAGTCGTGGTCGTTGCCGGTCGTTGCGGCTGTTCCCGCTAATACCCCGTAATATCCCGTAATACGTCGATGACTAAGCCAATTTCGCGAGCAGAGTTCCTTCGACGAGAGGCAACCTACGCGCACCATCGCTGTAACGCGCATCGTTGCGAGTTACGAAGGATTCGCGCTATTTTCGAGGAATCTCCGCCGATGGGAAATCCTGAACTACATAACGCCGATTCTCGGCAGCGTTACGCGCTATTCGTTACGAGTCGCCTGGAACGTTGTTCATTCTTCGCCAGTGACAAATCCTTCCAGATAGTATCGCACTTGATCACCGTCGGTGTTTATGTCATCGGTATCGTTATCGACATCACGATCGACAATGGCATTGGCATTGGCACTGATACCGACACGAACGTTACCGCCTCCGCTCGGATATCCTCAGCCGACACGAGAGCGCCGATGAATCGCGCGTTAAAAATAAAGAAGCCCCATACTGGTGTTTCCCGTTCGCGTCCAACGAACTTGAGAGACGACGCGGCTCGAGACATCAACCGTTCCCAAGACCAAACGAGCGAATGTCCCGCGAATAACCTTCGAAACCGTACTTCCGGATTTTTCTCAACCAAATTCTTTGCCGCTATGTCATCGTAGCGTGTAAAAGACGCAGGCATCCGTTTTAACGATCTCTCTCATTTTAACCGCCTCTTTCTCTCTCTCTCTCTCTCTCTCTCCCTTCCTTTCTCTCCCTCTGCCTCTTTCTCTTCTCTTCTCCTGGTCCAGTCTTTGACCGAATCTCCGAATCGAATCGTTTCGTTTCGATCTGACCTTCGGTAGCGCGAAACACGCGAATGTTTGAAAAGCGTAGCAAGTTAGCGAAGGCTAATCGCACCACGTGGGAACGAAAGAACGCGACGGCCGAGTTAAGCGAATACCACCGTTTGATGGTGCACGATGGGTCTTCTCGAAAGTCGATGCGTTTTCGATTACCACGCATACCCGTGGTTTCTAGAGCTTCCCATACTATCTTTCGCGCACCAAGGATACGGTGCATCGCAGCACGGGGTGCACCAAGGAATTCTTCCTCCGCTCGAAATCTTTGCTTTGTAAAGTATCGTCGTTCACTCTGGAATTTCTTCGAAACGGAGTTCCAAAGGTTCTATTTGGAAAAATAACAACTTTCAAACCTCAATGGGAATCGTAGAATCGTTTAGGATTATGCGAAAGTCCAGGGCGATAAGATTATCAGGCGTTGACGTAAACGGCTCGTAAAGGGTTGATTCGTCATCGCTAACAGTAGTATCTGCCAAGATCGTAAAACAAAGAGAGATTCTGCGATTGTATAACAAGAATTCTTTATTCGATGAATATTAAACAAAGACTAGTCGCAAAGAATGCATAAATTAACATATTATATCGACCACCGAGTCTCGCGCTGACGACTCTTCGTTCCTTTGGAATACGAAATGGTAAAGAGCGGTACTCGATCGAGCGAATCGAAGCAAAGAAATGGCCAAACATATACGCGGCGAGAGTTAAGGGTAAAACGAGGGCGCGTGCTAGAAATCGAGCAAAACGAAAGAAAAAGGAAAGAGAGAAAAGAAAAGCGTAGTAAACGTAAGAATTTTATGACTGTTCCGGTCGATACGATAATTTCCAGCTTGTCCCAACTTTTCCCTCTTTTTCCCTGTCTTAGTCACCTGTTTTCTCGGAACTCACGGCCGCTGGATTTTCTATTCGATCAACATTAGTCCTACTTTCGCGCCGATCCCTAATCCTATCGATTATACCGCGAACTTTCTTCGAAATTCGAAACTTGAAAGTCACGAGTCGTATAATCGATGAAAAGGAACGAAACGCGAACACGTTGCTCATCGTTATTCCCCGTTATTCGTTCGCTCCTGCACGCTACGATTTTCTCCGTTCTTTCACCGCTTTGCTTAACCGATCTCGTTCTCTTCGACTCGACTCGACATCCACCGTTTCTCTTTCATCGCGCTTTCCTCCAGTCGAGTTTCGTCGGGAACGGACAAAAGCGAAACTGATTGCGTATCAAGCTAGCGGCTAAAGGATAAGTACAGTATCGTCCGATCCATTGTACTATCGTTATCGCGGATAGGAATGCTCGTCGATCGCACGATGCCCGATGGTTGGAAGCAGGTAAACGATAGCGGATTAATCTACGATTTCCATTTTCACCATTCTAATACACCTGGGATATACTTGTCGATCAATTTCTCGTAATAGGGCCACAATTTCTCGATGTCCGGGACTTCGCCGCTCTTGGTATACAGATCGTATTTACTGAAAACGAAATAGTGAAACGGTTAGTCAGAGCGTATCGTTCATCTTTCTTCTTTTTTATATATATTTTGGTAGACGATAAAATCGACGGTTGCCCGATACGTATTTATCAAAGACACTAAATTATTCGAAAAACTGATCTTAACATTCCGCGTATATTATATTCTACCATTTTTTCCTTCTTGTTTCTTTTGTTTTTTGTTTCTTTTTTTCATTAGTTTTAGTCTCGTCGAAGAAAGAAGAGAAACGCGGTGATCGAATGTCGGATACTCACTTAAAGTCTTTGATCCACTTCAGCATCTCCAAATCTTCGTCGGTGCAAAAGTGCATGTAGTCGCCACCCGCGTGCCAGGGATAAAACGAATGATAACGAATCATAGCCAATGCCTGTTTCGGTAGTTTGCTGTTGTTGTGTACCAGGACGCGATACAAGTATTCGTCGTGACCCCAGGACATCAGTAACTCGTCGATGCCGCACTTTGGTTCGTACATACCGTATTTCGTGCTGAAGCGAAACGTGAAAAATATTTTACCACGATCTTTCTTCCAAGAGCGAACCAGTTCTCTTCGATACTTACTTGTATCGAGTGTTTTTACCGTCCGGATTATCTTCGAAGCTGGTTGCCCTGTAGACGATAGAATCAGCCCAAGCGCATCCCACGGGAAACGTGTCACCCACGACTGCCCATTGTGGTTCACCGTAGAACGCCATTATCTACATCAGAGGAATTTAGCATTTACTTGAGAGAGAAGTATTTTATTTAACGAATACGGTCTCAAGTACGAAGTAACTAATTCCTTGCCATTCTTTAGGATGCTCTCTAGTCCAGAGAAGCTCCAGGATACGTTACCTTGCCCAAGTCGTGAATCAACCCGGTCAAGTGGTACCAATCCATGTCGGGATGTTCCTTTCTGATAGATTCTGCAGTTTGGAAAGCGTGAACGATATTTGGCAAACTGGTGTCCGGATCGCTCTCGTCCACCAAGTCGTTCAACTTGATCAACGAGTCCTTTATAGTCATCTTGGCCTTGTCGAATCGCAGCCATTCTTTCATGCGAGCTGAAACGTAAGAGTCGTAAAATCACGAATATGATTCACCGGATGATCATTCTTTTCGTTCCCGTTATTCAAAATTACACGTTCGTTCTCTAGTCGTTACTCATTTCGGAATAGCTCGCGATTGAAAACTCAACCGCGAAACACGCGACACGAAAGCAACACTCAGACGCACTTGCGATACCGATTATAAATATTAGGACACCCGTTAATGTACAAGTATCCTTCGCCCGGTAATTAAATTACCTACTACGTTTATTTTATTATAAATCCATTATTTCATTCGTATACCTCATAGTCGTACTTTATAGTCTAAAATGCTAAACAAAATAAGAACTGCATAGGATTTTCCATTGTACGTAACGATTGTAGGTGTCCTGATACTTACGTCAGTGCACGTGCATACATGTACATTACGATGTATTACTCACACTTTACAAATTCGACGGTTTGATTAGCGTGCATCTTTTCGTAGGTCCTTCGAACACGCTCCTTTACCGGATCGCTCGAATCCTCGGAGAAATCCCTAAACTCGCTCTCCATTTTTCCCGCGTAAACAGTCTCTGGTCGATACTTGTCCGAAGGATCCATGATGGTTTGCCTTTGCGGCTGTGCCTGTCGTCACATATCAATCACACTTAAAAATTTTTTTCCATCGGTTCCCCCTTTTTGCGATTCCAAAAACAGTAAACACCGAGATCGTTGCCCACGTTCCGGTCGATGTCAAAGGACTCCTTTGAAAGGAGCATTCGTAAATCAAATTTCGAGCCAAGCAGAAACACGTTTGCCTTCGAATTTCGTGAAAGTCGATCGCGATTCGTGTTTATCGACATTGTCTGCTTTTTTCGTAGGGTTTATCTTCCGTTGCGCACCGTACACCGTACATCGACGACCGAAAAATTTTCTACCGCAACGAACGACGCGGAGGTGAAAAAGGAAACGTCTGGGAAAAAAAGAAATGGAAAATTGCGTTCGATCATCATCGCGGCGATCGAAGATCAAGACGATCGATCATCGCGGCAAATTCGATCGAAGAAGCTAACGATCATCGTTACTACTCGATTCATCGTCTCCTGTTAATACTTACGAGCGTTTTGGCCGACATCTGTCTATGCGGCTATATTCCAACTGGTATTGAGTATGCAACACCGACTAACTAGTCCCATGCGACCGAGTTAACTTATAAATCTGAGGCAATTCAACCCTTGACCTCTGTCTCATCAAAGTATGGTCACGTGCGTAATGTTCGATACGCGTTATCTCGATTCGATACGTTTGTATGTGTTTCTAAACAGACGAATCTACGAAATAAAAAGCATTTCGTGGAATTTAACAATTTAGCAGTAGTGCATTCTACGGATCTCCCCATTTCCAACTCCTCGTCCGATCGATCTGTCTATCTCTTCCGTACCGTTCGCAGTACCGATCCATCTTTCTCTCTCTCTCCCCCTTCTTCTCCTCACCATGCCTCGCGAATAATATTTTCTTTTACTGTTCTTTCATCGTCGGTGTTCCAGCTTGGAAAGTTTTTAACTTTGCTCACGTAATATTCTGGTGCCATTGATATTCGATTCACTGGATCGACCGATTTTTTGTCGTCATTTTTTCCCCTTTTACCAGTATCTTTCCCTTTTTGCTGGAATTCGTTTCGCGATGAAACTAAAGATACCATTTCGGATGAAAATAAAAGTGTAGTTTCCTTTCTTTTATCCCATTGTTCTGCCTTTTTCGTTCGAGTTCTTGTTACCAAAGAGATAGTATTTTGGCTGAAAACAAACATTCGCATTTTTCTTTTCTTCTTTTAATTCCTTTCCTCCCTGTTTTTCGTAAGCTTGTCTTTTTATAAAAGCGGCGCTTATACTATTTTACTTTAATATACTTCTCCTTCTCTTTTTATTCTTCTCGTCAAAGGAGCATTATTTTGAACGAAAATAAAAACGTATTTGGCGATTTGAATCGACCCATCACGTTATATAATTGACAAAGCATATAATTGGACGTAATCGCGTGAAAAGCGACGCATAGAGATATCGTGCGGGCTCGTGAATGGCATTCTTTATATTCTGAAAAAGAAGTTTCGAACTGTACCAGGAACGGTACGAAAAAGTTTCGCTTAACGGTATTTTTCTATTCGCTAGTGAAAAGACAGTCTATTTCATCAACGATTAAGTCTTTCTTGAAATTACAAGGATGAGAAGGAGGAGGAAGAGGAAAAAAACAAAGGTTACTCTGTTAGCATGTAACGATATAGACCCTGAATTCTTTTGACTGGAAATTGAAGAAAGGAAATTGGTATTTAACGCTTTTGCATTGCAAATTAGTACCGAACGATTTATCTCACAGTACACGTTTCTACTTTCGATCGAATTTGTGCGTCTACGAACTATTGGCTACTTTCAGTCATTTTCGATCCACTCGCATTTTTCTAGCACTGGAAAATTTCTCAAGTTGGAAGAAAGTAGTTACCGATACGTTGATTTCCTGTTAAACTTCTCAATTTTCTCAAAGTCTTTAATTTGTTGAAATTGAAATATAAAAGTTTGAGAGTCGCGGCGGCGCTACGTTGTTGGCTTTTGGAAAAAATCCAAGGAAAATTGCACTTTGAAGGAGTACAGTTGGCACAGTTATGCGACAGCATCGTTAAACAGGTGGTTGTTGGTATTTTATTCTTTGTTTGTTCCGACGACACACGTGCCTTCTGCGGACGTAGTTCAAGCGACGCGTTCTCCATTTATTAAACTCAATTACACGACGATTGATTTGGCGCAAAAGGAAATAAATCCTCGGGCCAGTTTATATGCGATCGATGTTAAATGCATAACGCATCGATGCTATTTTCATACCACAAATTATCGAGGAAGAACGACTGGCTTACTTATTTAGCCGATAGAAACGTTCAACGACTATGCAGGCAAGCGGCGAGCAAATGGAAGAAGGAGAAGACAAAGAGTGGAAAGAACTCGGAATAGATTACTGCTTGACATTTCTGAATGCTTCTCTCGTATTAATACTGAATCGATTGATGTCGCGCGTATGCCGAATCGTGGAATATTTTAAATTGATAACCTTTGGTATTACGTAAAGGAAATATTTTCAAAGTTAAATATTTTCCATTTAAATATCTAGAAACGAAAAAAAAAAAAAAAATAAAAATAAAAAAGAAAAAAAAAGAAAATAAGAAGCGAGTTGCCAACAGTGTTTCCGCTTTTCCTTACATCAGACTGACGAAACTGTGACGGCAATCGACCGTTTGCCGCGATGACGGCATCTACTTTGACATTCTTTCGCATAATGACAAACTCTTATTATATAATCGGTTTTATTTTGCTCTCGGTATCTTCGTTCTTTCTCCATCCACCCTTTTTCCCACTCTTTTTATAATCTACGAAAATTGACGTAAAACAAATTT
Source organism: Bombus pascuorum (assembly GCF_905332965.1). NCBI lineage: Eukaryota > Metazoa > Arthropoda > Insecta > Hymenoptera > Apidae > Bombus > Bombus pascuorum. The sequence goes on from NC_083493.1 coordinate 16,952,069, forward strand.
AGCTCATTTCGATACATTCCCGTATTCTCGATACGTTTATTCTTATTTACAATTTTTACCCATAACCAGGTGTAAAATATTCGAGTGTTAATTTGATTTACGAACGATCGGGCAAAGGAAAAGCAATAAATAAATTACGGCTGATCATATACAATCTTGGCAAAACCTTTTTATTCTTCAATCTTTCCTTACTTTCGTTTTGTCTTGGACAATGGTCGTATTAAAATTATCACCGACACTTTAATTAACGATATACGCACGAAACTGCATATACATATGTACTCGCATATTTACATCTCGTATGCGTGGACTTATATATACGCGTGTATGTTAATGTACACCTTTAAGGTATACATTTCTGCTTATCGATGATGCGCGAATACGAGGACAACGCGTTTTCAGGATGAACACGAATCCGAGTACGAAGAGTTGCTTCCCTTTCGTCGCGCACTGTGATGATGTCTTCGAGATGACGTTTGCGACGGTGACCTATGCTTGGACGAAGACTTCTTGCTCTTCTTGGATCTATGCGATCGAGAACTGCTCGGACTGTCGTGGTTGCTGTGACAAACAAACGATTGCGAGAGAAACAGAGGAAGAGAGTATAAAAGAGAGAGCGAAGAAAAGAGATCGATTACGGATAATCGAAGCGCTGGTTTTGGCTGTATTTACGAATAGGCATAGATAAACTGTCACTACGTTGTACGCAGTATTAGACGTGATAATCGATCGAAAAAGTCGCGTACCTTCTGTGAGAACTTTTCTTCTTTTTGTGTTTCTTGTGAAATTTTTGTCTATCTGTGTAACTTCGACTCCCGCTTGGACTCCTCGATCGCGGTCTAGATCTTTTGCCGGTCAAATCCGCGCTCTTGAGCCTGTCCATCAAAGAGTTCCCACCGGAGGTCCTTAAATCGCAAGAGGACTTTGCGTCCTCCAACGACGGCGATGGAGATGGCGACGGAACGGAGTGTACTTCGTCCGAATCGTCTTTCCTCGTTCCTACCTGATTCGCGACAGTCGCTACGGTTCCACTACCTTTAGGTAAACCGGAACTCTGTATTTGACTTAAAAACGCTGCCGCTTTCTTTTTCCTTTCCAATTGAAGCTGCCTTTCTCTCGAAGTAGCAGCCAGTTTGTCACGTGCTGCAGCAACTAGCTTATCCTTGATTCTATCTTCGGCCTGCTTGTGCCTAATCTCCTTTTGACAGTCTTCCAGAATCTCGTCCGTAAGGTCCACCAACTCCTTTTCCTCGTTTTTCCACTTTTTTTCCGACTTCCACGCTCCACTGCCATCTTTGTCCACGGAAACACCGATCAGCGAATTCTGTTCGTTCGAATCTTGCGGCGAGCTTGGTTTTGAATTTCCATCTTTGCTCTCGGCTTCCATTTCATCGTCACTCTCTTCCAGTGGCAGTGCGTTTCGTTTTTCGATCACCCCGGTATCCCCGTCCTTTGGCTTTTTTATCGAAAACGAAACTGTCGTCACTTGTTTCACTCCTTCGGTGTTCGACGACGCCGTCGTCGTCGTCGTCGATGTCGTAGTCGTTTCTTTCATCCTTGGCTCGCACTTCTTTTTCGCTTGTATCATCTTCACTCTCTTCTGCACTTCCTCCATTCTTTGTTGCTTCTTCTGCAATTCCTCCAGTTTCTTCTGCTTTTCTTCTTGCGGCTCCTGTTTCTGTAACAGCTCTTCCTCTGTCAATACTTTCGGGTTTACCGCACCTTCGTATATTGTCAGTTTGTGCGCGTAATAACCGTGGTACTGATGCGATAATTCCAGAAAATTGAATCTCGGATCTCCTTTATTTTTAACGATCGCCTCAAAATCTCTACCGTTCTTCGCCACGTAACTCGCCATTTTATCTATAATTATTTGTACATCCGCCGGTGGAACGATAAACGAAGGTCTACTTAATTGTTTCTGAGATGTGGATCCGTACGGTACCAATTGTGGCTGTGACTCATTCGTTGTAATTTGTGTCGTCGACATTTCATTCGTACATGTTAATAAGTTCGGTACAGCCATTTGTAATGGTGACTGTATCTGCCCGTTTGGTCCGTATATTACTGGACCATGAGAGTATTGTACAGGTGTGGCAGCCGTTGTAGCCGTTGCAGTCATCGCAGTAACCGAAGTCGAATAAGGGTTATAATTCTATAAAGAATAACAGAGAATACATTACGTTTCGCTTTAACCATGTTTCTGTTTGTCATATCTTGCGATCCGAATCTTTTACCTGTCCTGGCACAGGATGATAATATCCTGTGCTAGTTGTTGATTGAACCGTGGTTTCGCGATGTAGCGGCAGTGCTTTCGAAGGCGGTGGTTTTCCGGTTATTTTATTTACAAGCATCGAATAAGCACAGTCCGCTGATGGTTTGTACTGTATACTTGGAATACTGGGAGCCTGCAAACAACGACGAATTCGAGATTGATTTGTATTCGAGCCACGTTCACGAGAATCGCACGATCTACTACTAGAGTACGTACAAAACGTATCCGAAGCAGAACGCATTAACTGCAAGTTACATACCGCTTCTATTTTAGTTAAGGACGACGCCAAGCTCGGATGAAGATACGGTTCATCGTCTTGATCGGATGATCCTTCTTCGTGTTCTATCATTAAAAAGAATACAAGTTAATAAAACGTTCGGTTGTATACCGGCTTACTAATACTTCCTATGTGTTACAGAGATAAACATGGATTAACAAATGTAACATAGAAATACTTACAGATGGAAAAGCTAAGTAGAATCAAAGTAGATGTGGGTAAATAAATCCTGCTTTAAATCTCTTGGATTATTTTAACACGACATAATAATGTCAATATTTAAGAATGTTGTGATAAGATGGTCTCTTAAATAAAAAAATATGCCTACCAGATTCTTCTTTCTCCGGCTGCTTTTCAGGATTATACTTTCCAGTCTTGATCGCATCCAGTATATATCTATAATATTGATGAAGCCGTCCGTCTATCGACAAGAAGGAAAATTGTGGATTATTCGCTTGCTTCGCTTTAATTAGAATCTCCATTTGGCCACCTTGACGACTTATAAATAGCGCCGTTTTCGTTATGATGGCATTCAACTTTTGTGTTTCTGGCTGTTAAGAAGCAACAACAATAACGATAAGCATGATGAACAGAAATACGAATTATATATATATATATATATAAACACATCTATCGTTGCTTGTTTACCAACCAGTGAAATACCCTCTGGAATTTCCAACTCAGGCGGTGGGACAAAAGTTTGATCCTCCTCCTGCGAACCCTCAGACTGTTTTGGACTTTGCGAATCATCGCAAGCAATTTTCGATCCATTCCCTTCCTCGTTGTAGTCATACGCTACTTGAGTGTACGTGTTCTCTGAATCCAGAGCTTGATGTAGCCTCTTTATTTCTTCCTCTGAAAGACGACCATATATACTTTGTTGTTGATTTCGTGCATCGATAGTAAATACGATCCACTTACCATGATGAACAGCATCTTCCATTTCGTTATTGTAGAGAGACCGATACCGCTCTTCGTCGCATAATTGCTCCACTTTCAGTTCATCCTCGGTCAGGATCGTTCGATGATCGAAACCACCTGTCGGTGGTTCGTATATCCGTAAGTCCCCCAGAGCACCTCGTCCATCGTACCTATACACATACATAAATCGATTTAAACGTAGAAGAGATGTTATGTGTTTCAGATAGCAATTTGCTCGATTGCGGCATCTGAAAATTGTGTCACGAAGCAAACCCTGTTTCGGTCAACCTCAAAATTTCTCTGAAATAGAATATAGTTATACCACACACGTCCCGTTTATATCACTTTACAAAATAATAACGACAACGATATAATAACAGCGATAACAATTCGATTGTTCTATTCATTCGAACTATTTGTTACTATTTGTAAACATCGCGGAAACTTCCGTAATCAGTCTAAAAAGTTGTGCAAAAAGTATTACTCTCTCATATCTATTATTAGCGGACAACGAATGACATTACGCTAGAGTTTCTCTTGTTTCGCGAATGTATAATCGTTTGCATTGAGCATCGTTCAATTCGATCTTGTACAGATCCAGAAGCAGAGGCGAACAACGGGAACCGCGTTGTGCGTCTATGTAGGTAGATACACTCGATTCTAGAACGCTAAAATACATACCATGCTGAACGATTATAGTACCTACAATCGTCAGCTGCCGTTTGTCTCTCTACGCTGTGTCTCACCTTGCTGCTGCGCCGTTGGTCAGCCACAAAACACCAACGTGATGAGACCACGTTGCTCTACGACCGTGCAAAGCGCGTATATATCGCGCTTCCACACCGCCTGTTCACAGCCAAGACACCTGCAGAAACCTTAAACAGTCTCCAGATTGCTTATCCGTACGTTAACCGTTTATCGTTGAATTTTTCCAACTGCTGCACTTTGCTTAGTTTCGATTGATATCGTTCTTCTAAAGGTTACATGTACGGTGCATTTATGCAAGAATAAATATCCTAGATGATAAATTTGTCTAGGTTAGGGAAACGGACCTGTCTATTTTCAATGTGCTATCGCCCATCCATGGTATCAAATGCTTTCCTTGATCAATCATTTTCGCCTTGTCATCATCTCGAAATAATTTGCAGCTATATCCAAACACCAACAGCTCCTGCGGTTCCTCTTCTCCATTTTTTTTACGCAGAATCCCCGAATCTACCATCCAACGCTGACTTTTCGATGTCGCCATTTTCCACCTACTGATCCTACTTGCGTTCCACCTTGTACATTGTACATGTCCAATAGCCAATAAACCTGAAGTTGGCTGCGGGATTAGAACGTTGCTCAGGCCTGCTACCATAATTTTCAATCCTTTTGTCCCTAGATCCGAAGGCCTGTGACTCTCTTTACTGTGAATATCTTGCATAATGCAACAGCGTATCCGAGGCAACGAACAGAAATTATTTAACAAATTTATTAATTAAATGTCAAAATTATTTGTCATTAACAAGTGTGATCACTCACAAATTTCGTATTTATTTTCTTTACCATGAGGAAGAATATTGCCAAGGCATAAATCGCCCGCTCTCTAATATTGTAAACTCCAATCAAATTTCACTATACATATGTCTTTTTACGTATTTATTAAATATGTATATACCATGGTAATTTAAATAGATCTCGATATTCGTATATCGAAACTTTGAGAAAATCGTCCGAAAATTGAGTCATGAAAATCAACTTTTGTTTTTCATGTTGATTTTTTACGATTCAATTTTTGGATGATTTTCCCGAATGTCGAAACCTATTTATGGATTGGTGGTAGGATACACACAATGGGAGAAATACAGCTTGGAGATGTAAACGTCTTAAGTTATACTATCAAATAACAGTATTGATTAATTATAATGAGACCTACCTATAGTCGCATACAGTAGAAATTTTCCAATAGAAATCAAGATTAAAATATATATATATATGTACATATGTATATTTGCCATTGCCTATGCTCATGATATTTGTATAACTTAATGCGGCCCTGACTGAGTATTGGTTTTCCTATTTTCTCAAGTTTCTGGTAATTTGTACGAACATGTTATTTTTAGCGTTCTATATTTCTTCCATTGATTATAATATCTAATTTACTCATGGACAAGTTACTAGATCGAAACATAAATAAATAAAATTAATAATATTTTGTTTTCGTGTTCAAACTTTCTATTACAAATTCATCGACTTCTCTCTTAAAGCGTTTTAATTTCTCAAGTCCAAATTACATGATTAATGTATTAGCATGACTTATATATATATAGTATATGATACATATAGTACTTGATTCTATGTACCAACATAATTAATCACGATTCAATTATGTGATGATCTGCGATTCTAATAGACGAATTATAAACTATAATTAAGGGTTGATAACGTTGTGTAAAAATCAATGAACAGATATCGTTAGAAAATTAGATATATTTACGTTTTGTAAAATGATAGCACACTGGTACCTGTTTCTTTGATATTAATTTTAAATTGAGATACGTTTGTTTCCAGAATAAAATTATTGTGAAGTAATAACAATTATTTTATCGAAAAATCGGTATACGGATCGTTCGCGTAACAATTACACATATTATAGTATAATTTCACAGAATATATTTGCAATAGAATCGTATAAAAATAAAATGCAAATTGTTCATGGATAGTAACTAGTTCAGCAAAAGTATGGAATGTAGGTATCTCATGACCGTACATACGTTACACGATCGTTGGTATAAAACGATATTGGTCATCCCGGAAGGCATGTCATAATCGTTAAGTCATTGTTCATTGTATCGAGTATTATAATAGTTTATAATACTGGCATGTACAATATTTCTATATCGTACGTTTCATTCATCTGAGTAATGTCATTACTTCATTCATGTCTTTTCTTTATAGAAAAAAATGAATTGTTTTAAATAATACACTGCGCATACGATTTTTAAAATACCATTTCTCCAGTTATATAAAAATTCAAATTCGATAAATCTTAGTTTTATACAGAGTACATATATTTATACGATAAATGCGCTTTTTCGTATACACCATCGAATTCTAATTATTTTATTTTATTTCTTTCTGAAACGCATCTTAAGTACAGCTATTTTCTGCTTTGTTTGTCTTTTAGACAAAAAGAAAAAAATCTTTGAAGAAATCTTTGAATTGAATCATGTACTTTAGTAATTAAACGCGCTGTTTACTCGATGGCGATTCCTGTTGAAACATTATTTTCACATGTCTATCGTCGAAAGCGTATCGAGATTATCAATACATGTTTGAATGGTACGCTGCTAATTATTTGATCGTCCGTTTTACGTCATGGAAAAGGAAAAATCTTGTTCACATATATACCACTGCGTAACGAAATGATAGATTACGTAATCGTATTATATCATTCCGCGTTATATCCAAACAAAGAGCTTTGTGAAAAGTATTTGATCGGAGAGAATAGTTTTAAATCCTCGATCTTCTTATGATAAATACTTAGATGTTACTCGAAATTATCGCGCAATTGTGCATGTAGGAAGCTTCTATTTCTCGTATATTCATAAATGTTAAAATATTAAGTATATTATGAGTACTGTTGTTTGATCGTGATGTTTGAGTATTATAAATATTAGATAGTTCATGCATGAAACTACGAGTCATTCATTCACGTACAATTATTTAGAGAGATAATTCGAGCTTCTCATCGCCATGACGAGGCGCAAAAGTACATTACGTATCAAGTATACAATATGAAATCATGATTTCTGTTCTTAATTGATTTGGAAAGGGAAAAGAAAAAGAAAAAAAGAAGACAAATAAATGTTACGAATTGACTTAACACGGTCTAACAGATTTCATACTGCAATAAATGATTAACATTATTTGTCGTGTGACTTGGAAACCTCAAACATCTATTGTAGATTTCAAGCTTTCATAGCGATAGGATGTCATATTATTGATTTTTTCGGAGTAACCGTGTTGCAAAACGAAAAAATTGATAATATGATATCTACTATCTTATTGGATATTTATCATTTACATTTGCTTTTGCCGTCGAGTAATTTTTTCCAAAGATCAAATTGTTCGCTGTACTTGACCATGTGAATACTTATACCTCGTTGAACATTACACGCACTATATGATATCTTTTTATTTAAAAATTCATTAGCATGCGTCCTTTTGATACCCAGTTTATTTGCAACTATACCAGTCACAAAAACATCTTCAAGTTTAAGATATGTTTGGTCTAACGCAGCATCATACAGCTTACGTATGATATCGCTGGATAAAAGATACGCTGGTCCGGTGGTGAAGTCTGGGAAGATGGCATGTTTAAACTGTGCTTGAGATACATAATACTTGCTCTTTTTGTTCCTAATTGGTTTCCATTTTTTGGCTAGTCTGCCAAATATTACGTTCTTCTCTTTTGCATGTTTAATCGTGAAAGCTTGCAAACGTGGAACATTAATAAACATGTCGTCATCAGTCTTTAAAAGAAATTTAACCTTGGAGCAATAACTATCTACCCATTCGAGGGTAGAAATTGTTTTAAGCGTCAAATTAGAATACGAATCTAGAAATTTTCCCCGTATTACGTCGTTGTAAGTTTTTTGTTCCTTTCTCAAAATTGTTTCCACTTTGGAGTCCGTAGTTGCACCTAACATGAACAAGATACTAATATCGCTTCTCTGACCAAAATGACCCCATGTTTGTCGTATTGCCATTCTAGCCTCTAGATGAGTTGGCGCAGACATTATTATTATTACCAGATCCATTTCTTTACCAAAATTTGGACATTTCTCTGGTATTGGTACCATATGGCCAGCTTCGTAAATAGCACGCGCAGAGTATTCATTGGGAAGCACAGAGACTGCTTTGGTCTCGTTGACAACCTTGTCCATTTGCGTAGGTGGTTTTTCACTGCTTTGCTTGGAAACAACGATCGATACGTTCGCAGTTTGAGAACTAGAAGATGTTGACTGTGTAGTAATCAGAGCATTGGAAAGATTAGCATTTTGTACACTGTAAGGATCAATGACAGATAATTCTGGAGAGTCATTTTTGGACAAAGTTCCTATATGAATCTCTATGCTGGTGTTTGATCGTTGCTTGTAAATCTCCAGAGATGCAGGTCGACCTAAATAGAATATAAAATTTCTTAAAACATGTAGACGCATATTCAACCATCATCCAACGATAATCAATAGTTGATCCAACTATTATCAATAGCAATAAATGTTAAAATCATTTCGTAATTGTATGTGAGCGGCATATTTAATATTAGCAAAGAATCAATACTTACAAATGTTTCGTGGTACAGTATACTGAGGAACATCGTAGAGAGTCGTACGATAATACGCGTAGAAAGTCAAACAGATCAATCCTAGAATAAGGGTTCGCAAAGAGCGACTACGAAGATGTAGTAATTGACACATGGCGATCATTTTTATTGCTCGTTTATTCCACTTGCTTTCTTTAAAACAAATCCTTCTTCTTCATCTACATCGTCGTGATATTCAATCCACTACAAACAATAATTCGTTCGTCAGAAATTCCCCATCGTAGTGGCGAGCTCAGCGAAACAAATTGACGAGTATTTAGATAAATAGATTATCCTCATATTGTTTCGTTTGAAATCATTATAAGATTAATATGTCGATCTTCCTCCGAGTTTTCTTTTATGGTACTAAACATGTTTAGAACAGATGGTCGGTACGACAACAGTTTAAATCTTCTTTGTAAAGTGCGTGACACTTCGTGTCCTTAAACCATTCTTTAACCAAGGTACGTCAATTTCCGATGCGTTACCATGTATTAATACGCACAGCTTTTTTTAATACTATCCAGCAAAAAATAGACGAGTATATTTATACAGAGGAATTTACGTAACTTTCATATTCGCTGGACGAAGGAATCGTTTTGAGTACATGAAAGTCTGACTACTATTCCGAAGTTCCGAATGTCCTATATACTATGGAAGTCTGTGGTTCCGATCCCAGATCCGAGTAAATACACGGTCCTGTCCAGACGAGTATGCAACACAGGCCTCTCATCTTACGGCACTTCGTGAATCATGTTCCATGTTCTGAAATACCGATCGTGTAAAAAATCGGACTGTTTCCTACGCCCTCTGCGATTTACAGCGGTAAATGTAAGAATTACGTTCAATACAATTACTAAAGTTGGTAAAGTCACAGACAAGTGGTGAAGGGGTAAAGCGTACATGATTAAAAGTCCGATAAAAATACCCCTCTGGTTACACGATACACGTGATTAGACGATTACACCAGGGATGATATATGTACATACGATATGTACGTATATATTACATTGCATCTTAGAATATTCAATGATTTAACGATAGCAGTCTTTCTTACTTTATTTAAGCACGATCTCGTTAAATACAGCGTGAGATACGTAGTAACTGGAACCGCTTGGATTACTACATAAATAACGATTTCAATGAAAAATATTTCAGATGAAAGTTGAATGGTTTCAAATTAGTTTTTGATAATTATTAGTAGTATTAATGTTATTGCTATTACAGCAGTTTGTCCTTATTGCACTGATATCAATGATTTTTGAATATATCGTTGGGGCACGATTCTGAACAACTTTTTCCTATTCTGCCGTTCGGTCTTAGTTTTCGAAATATTTGCAAAGAACTGTCGGTACCAATCGGTGAATTCTGCCTATAATTGTGCGTCCGTGACGGATCAAATGACACCTAACCCAAACCTAATTTATATTTCTTGTTCATAGTTTATGTACTTTTTTATGGTCCTGACCGCTATAGTATTTCTTTCATCTTCGTTATTATTATATCGATATTCGTCATATCGATCACATCGGATTGTCGATCGTTAATTATAATTGACATCCTATCGAAAGTCGTAAAATTCGTTTCTCGAATAGTACACCTATCGAATAGTCGTATTTCCTTTTTTCCCTTTGAGATGTCGTTGTTGTCACTCACGCACTTTCGTTCAATCGTTCGTTCCTCGAAAAGCGGGAAAATGATTAATCAACCGGATAATAATCTTCCGAGTATCGATATTCATTCGTACGGTTTGATATGGTAAATTTGAGGAATCGACCGATCGTTCGAAGTTAAATGTAGTCGTGCTGATAAAGTATAGGATAAGCATAGTATCACGAGGTATTAGGAAATGAGAGAGTACAAGGCAAGTCAGACGAAAAGCGGAAATAATGAACTAAAAAAGAAAGAAATTCAAAGATAGAATAAAATAAATATAAAATAAAATATCTTGCAATGTTTCTTTACGAATTTAAAATTGCAGCTGGTGCGAAATACGAGCGATTGATCGATAACCTATTTTTCCATAGTTGGCAGAGTGCCAGATTTCAAGTGAATACGCTGACTCTGAGAAGGCAAATGGCGTAACTTCATCCTAGGTCACGAATGTTTTCATGTTTACTGGACTAGCGAAATTAATAACGAGACCTCGGCGGAATCGTTGAATCGTTCCGTTGTAACCAAGTTATTACAACACTTCCAATTTACTTGATTAAATATCGATCTACAATAATCTGCATATACATATGTGTTCCTACCAGGAGCACAAGCGAAGCTAGTGACAACCACGTATACGTACGTTCAAGCGTAATGTTCAAGCCAGAGAGTCGTTTTCATTATTCGCATTCATTGACATTATTTGAACAAAACATTATTTTCTTTGGTACGTTTCTAGTCTAACACAGTTTCATTTCGGTTGACAACGACAATTGTTCGAAAGACGAGTTTGCAATGTAAACGTTTTACGTTCATTTATGCGAAATGTGTTAGATTAGGATATTGACTCGTTTCTATCTCGAATTTAAAGTATTTCTAAGTATCTAGATTCTGGATACTCTAGACTCTAGACTCTAGATTCTAGAGAGAAGTCACTTGATCTTAAAAACCCAGCAAGCGAGTTGGTCGTTAGCAAGTGGTTGAACAGAATATTTCTTCATTAAAATTACGTGAAACTTTTGTTTCTTTGCAAAACGAAGGGTTCCTTAAGAACAAAAATATGAAGTTATTGCTTCGCATACGTTGATAACCTAACCTAGTAATCGATAAGCGAATAATTTCAAAAATCGAAGACGAGGCGAGAATTACAAAACGTTAACGAGAAGATAGAATAAGAAGGAAGAATTAACTACATATTAGAGTATATTTAAGCGCAGATATAAAGTATCGATATGAAAAGAGGAGAACGGCGGTAGTAACGCCGGATAGCCGGCAACATTGACAATCGCGCGCACCCAATCGATGGCCCACTGCCACTCGTTTCTGCCTACAGCCTGTCTTTCTTACTTTCTCTTTACCTCTCTTTTTAACCCTCTTCTTCGACACACCCCATTCTCCATTTTGTCCTCCCGTTCTCTGACTCGACGTATGCTTCCCGCTTCATCCTTATTACCTTACTTCGTCTAATTATTTTCATACAAAAATTTTCTTCCTCCTTATCTCCTTTACCTCAAATTTGATTTTTAAAATACGTTCGTTTATCTTTACAATCATATTTCCTTATCTTTTCTGGCCTTTTTATTAGAGGGAGACGTGTAACACTTTGTTACGTATAGCAATACACTTGCTACTTACTTTCATCGTTAGTTTTTTATACTTTTGAATATTTTGCTTGCAACACATTTCATTTCGAGTTTTACATACTTCTGAGTATTTATATCTCTTTTCTTTTTATCAATCCGTTGTTTCGTCTGCTTTACGACAGTTTGTCTTTATCTTTCGGAGTGTTTCCATGATGGTGTGGACAGCCGCGTCGGCGTCGGCGTCGGCGTCGGTGTCGGTATCGGCGTCGGCGCTATGATCTCGGTGGTTAGTTAGTAGACGAACGAAGGCGGTCGAGTACGTTGAGGTACGTCACGTTCGTCGAGAGTTCGTTTCGTTTACTCTCTTTAACCTTCGTTCACGTTTGTCGATATCGGTCGATGTTTGTACGGTAGCCGGTGCATCAAAGGAAATCAGCTATCCTTCCTTTTTCTCTTGCCAATAGATCGCAGTATCGCGTTACGGGTACGCATTACGAAAATTGATCCAATATATTCGCGACGCGAAGGAAGACCTCGGAGTGGATTGCAACGTGATAGCATGAACGCAGGATGATCTGCCGATATTCAGGGTCATTGTGGCCGCGTATCGCTTGAAAAAAAAAAGGTTGGTTTCAGTGGGTTCGCAATAACGATCGCGAAAGCTGTGACACGTGCGCATGCACGAAAGAGAACGACAGTGCGAAAGAGCAAACGAGAATACGAACACGAGCGAGCTTGTGCGCCAGTAAGCGAAACAGGAAAAGAGATAAATACATAGCTGGATAGGTGTATATATAGGTATACATAGAGAGAAAAACTCACTCCACAAGTAGATTCGTTTCCAAAGTCCTCTATGTACCGTGACACACCCAACGACCACCGAACGACGGTACATTCTCCCAATTCGTTTTCGTGTTTCGCATTAAATCAATAGATAACGTTCGCGCCGAAACGTCCGACTTCAACTTGCTTTAACTCGCGGTCGTCCGTACGATACACGCATGTTAAAACAGGTTTTGATAGAGCATAGCAGGAACGCGGTTAACAACGACGATAAACATCAGAATCGACGGAAGGATATGCAGGCGAAGGATACGCGACGATAACGAAGCATATCGCTGCCGGTAGTTGCGCGCGTTTCTATTCGTCGGTTGAAACGGGAGTGTCGGTAACTAGTATATCCTGTAGTATAGTATAAGCGTATTACCCTGTATCGATGCAAATTACTTTCTCGAAACGAGCGTTCGTTGGTTCGCGATATCTCGACTTTCTCGGGATGAAAAATATCGAAGGAGCAACGCGAACTAGAAACGTTTCGTCGTAGATAGGCTTGCTCTCGTTAAAAGAGATCCTTGGTTAATTAAATGTAACGTTTACTACGTGGTTTTGACACGCGTGAAAGGCAGTAACGAGGAACACCGGGCGAAGAGAAACGATCCGTGTAAACGCTAGATGCACTAAGAATAAAAAGAATCGATATGAAACGCATCGAGGAGGAAGTTTTTCTTTCGTTCGAAACAGGTTATTCGTAGAATGGCAAATCCGTGAAAACGTAAGAATCGGGAACGTAGGAAAGTGGAACACGTGGATAAAACGTTGAAAAGGAGGAGAAACGAAAGTGTGGTGAAAAAGATGTGTGCGAATACGAAACGTCGTATTCGACTCGAATCTAAACTCGTGCTCGGACCGTGACATGGCTTATCGTCGTTGCGCCAGAAATATTTACATGTCTGTATGTAATTAAGACCCATATACGGGTGATTATAATGAACTCGTGAATCTCCTTTACCGTGCTGGCGTCGAATCTCGCGTCGTGCCGTATCGCCTCTTCGATACACGAGTATGCGAGAGGATCGATGATCGGCGCGTCGCTTGATCAGAATCTGTCGCCGGGTGTCTGGTCGCGTTCCGTGTCGCGTGTCTGACGCGCGAGCACGCGCGCAAGTCAATCCTTGATCGAAAAGGAAGCGGAGTGACACGAAAGAGCAACAAAGAGAACAGAGTCGAACGGAGACGAAGAAACGGTGGACAATCGATATTCGTTGCATCTGAACCGGCAAACGTTTGTTGTTGCTTTATCTCTTTTATCGCTGTCTCGTTGGAATTTACGTGCATGTGCTTGCTGTCTCGAGTCTCGCGTAAATAAGAAATGGAAATAAGAAAGAGCGTGAATACGAAAGTAGTCGAAAAATAGTATATATATATATATGTAGGGTATAGGAAAATGAAAAGAAATTGGTTGGATCGTAGGTGTGGTGGAGAAGAAGAAGCGGAGGAAGAACGGATCCGTAACTGAGAGGGAAGGTTAGGCTTCCTGGACCATACGGGAAGTATATCCTGAGGAAGCAGAATGATCGATCCGAGCTCGTCGGAGTCGGAAAGCGAGGAGGATCAAAGTTCGCAGCATGTCGGGAGTGTTAGCGGCGGCGGAGGTGGCGGAGGTAGTGGTGGAGTTCGTACAGGGAGCGGTAGCTCGTACGGATCCCGGCGACAGATCGGACCTGGGGCTAGCCTTGGTGGCGCGAGCGGTCCCGTATCGGGTAGCGTGAGCTCGTTGGCCTCGCCAGGAGGATCGATCCACGGACCGGTCGGGACACCTCGTGCTGGCACGGCTACCAGCCAGGATGGCACATTGGATGCGTCTAGTTACACCACGGCGAGAAGCTCGTTGTCGCCGTCGATGTCTACCGCCCAGGATGCGGCAAGTTACGCTCAGAGACCTACCAGCCCTTCGCCCTCCGTCGCCAGCGAGAAAACCGAAGCGGATCTCCAAGTATCTATCTATCTATATTTTTCTCTCTTTCGTTTACACTTTGTCCTTTGCTCGAGATTGATTTTTACGTTGAAACGCGATGTTGCTCTACGTAGGATAAACAAGAGCGGGAAGAAGAGGAAAGGAAGACCAGGATACAGTTGTACGTGTTCGTATCGAGATGCATTTCGTATCCGTTTAACGCCAAACAACCACTGGATATGACGAAACGTTCGCTAAAAGTGACCAAGCAGCAACTCGAAACCATATGTTCTCGTTTTCAGGTAATCATCGATGTTTCTTCTTCGCATCGACTTGCCCGCGAACCATCGACCGACAGATATTCCATCTTTGTTCGTTTCTTTCCCGTTCTCCGTCCTATACGCAGATATACGCACGTTGTCTCTGCCCATCTTCGTACGATATAACTCGGTCGTTCGGAGTCGTGCGAATCAGTCGACTCGGCACCGTTTCTTCGTGTCTTCTTCGAAAGCACACGTCCCCGATCTTCGCCGATTACGCATCGATTTTGAACGATTAACGAAAGATCGCGAAATAAATTTTGCATTTTAAGATAACGAGTAAGATTAAGATAATTGCTTCTATCGTGCTGCGTACGGCTATGCCAACGGCTGTCTCTTTTTTAAAGCTTCGATCAACAATCGTACTATATCGTTTGCAGCGAGTATACGTATAAACGATCGAAAGATCAAAGGGCGAACGAAAGAAACCCGTCTAAGAAGATGTAACGCGATGAAAGAAGCCGTATACCGTCGTTTTATGCACGAATTCGTCGCAAACGAGTAACCTTCGCCTTCGAGTGGCTGATAGAAGGAGAGCGATCGACGCGAGTCGATCCGTCTCGACTTCGTAATCCGTGGAAAAAGAGACGGGCAGAAAGAGAGGAGAGGGTGAAGGAAAGACTCATACGCTTTGTTATGATTTCCAGAGTTTTCTAAAGGGAGAAACGCAGATAATGGCGGATGAAGCGTTCCGCAATGCCATACAGAATTATTACGACGTATTTCTGACGTCGGATCGAGTGCTGCAAATGGTGCAAAGCGGTGCTTGCTCACAACTCGACTTCCGCGAGGTGTTCAAGGAGAACATAAAGATACGTGTTCTACGCTTCCCGGAAATCGACGGATTGAGCAAAGAGACTGTACTTACGTCCTGGTTGGCCAAATTCGATTGTATCATGAAAGGTTCGGGAGACGAGGAGACCAAGAGGCCCTCCAGGATGCAACAGCAGTCTTTGATCTCGGAGATGATTCTGCCGAAGGAGCAGCTGTACGACATGTTTCAGCAAATTCTTGGCATCAAGAAGTTCGAGCATCAGCTTCTGTTCAACGCCCTCCTGTTGGACTCAGCCGACGAACAGGCTGCCGCCATCAGGAGGGAGCTGGATGGTCGCCTCCAAAGGGTTAACGACATGGAAAAGGTAACGCTTTTCGATGCATGCGTTAGTCCGTTCGCGTTTGTTTTATATCGTTTCCAAGTACGGTAGTACCTCGTTTATTCGTCATTCCTTTATAGCAACGAGTTATAAGGTTCAGCTTCGGATAAACGAGATTCTACTCTGCGCATACGCACGATCGTTACGATCGTTCTTTTCCTCTTGTTCGATAGAACCGCAAGCTTATGCCCAAGTTCCTTCTAAAAGAAATGGAGTCGCTCTACATCGAGGAACTCAAGTCGTCTATCAACCTGTTGATGGCTAATTTAGAGTCATTACCGGTCTCGAAAGGTTCGACAGACAGCAAATACGGCCTGCAGAAGCTGAAGCGCTGCAACCATCGACGCGAGCGCTCCCGCTGCCGCGGTCAGGGTTCTCTCGTTAAATTGGAGAGCGACTCCGCTGACTCGGAACCGCAGTTAACCAAAATGGACGTAGGCCTGACCTTCCAGCTGGCTGTGGTAGTTGTAGAGGTCAGGGGCTTGAAGAGTTTGCCGCCGAACAAGATAGTTTATTGCACGATGGAAGTCGATCGTGGCAAAAAGCTGCAAACCGACCACGCCGAGGCTTCCAAACCTATGTGAGTAGTAGCCCGAGCATTAAGTAGACTCAAATTAGAGCTAAATTCTGCGAAGCTATCAGGTATGTAAGTATGAAACCGGAATTTGGATTGCCCTAGCTGATAATGTAGTTATCACTAACTCTATCACTGCGTCATTGATGCCAAAAGTCTTTGTTGACATCTCACAAACATTTTCGACTTGCAACAATACAAGTTTCATACAACAGCATTGAACACGTGGAATTTTGTGCCTGGAAACTACGACTTGCGGACAGCATTGATTTTTCTGCTACCATTTGAAGAAAACCGCTGCAGAATCGCATGGAATGCTTGTCGAAGCTCACGGTGAGTATGCTCTTGGTAAATTACAGTGCTTTGAGTGGTTTCAAAATTCAGAAGTGGCAATTTTGACGCGAGGAACGAGGATTGTTGGGTGAGGATGACGCTCAAACACAACAACTCGCTGATCGATTAAACGTGACACGAGAAGTCGTCTCCATACGTTTGAAAGCCACGGAAAAGATCCAGAAGGTGGGGAAATGGGTTCCACGTGAACAGAACGAAAGACAGCAGGAAAACCGAAAAACCACTTGCGAAATGCTGCTCGCCAGATACGGAAGAAAGTCGTTTCTCCACCGAATTGTGTCTGGCGATGAAAAGTGGATACATTTTGAGAATCCTAAGCTTAAAAGATCATGGGTAGCTCCAGGCGAACCACCGACATCGACTACAACACCAAATCGCTATGGACGGAAGACGATGATGCTCTGTGTTTGGTGGGATCAGAAAGGTGTGATCTATTACAAGCTGTTAAAACCTGGCGAAACCGTTAATACCAAGCGCTACCGACAACGAATGATCGATTTGAATCAAGCTTTGCGTGAGAACGACCAGAATATCAAAAAAGGCAACGCAAAGTAATCTTGCTCCATGATAATGCACCATCGCATACAGCGAAACCGGTCGAGGAAACGATCGAAGCGTTTAGTTGGGAAATACTTTCGCACGCGGCTTACTCGCTAGATTTGGCTCCGTCCGATTGCTATTTATTTGCATCGATGGGACACGCGCTTTCTGACCAGCGCTTCGCTTTTTACGAAAATGTACGAAAATGGCTCGATGACTGGTTTGCCTCAAAAGAGAGACACTTTCTTTGGCGTGGCATCCACCAACTGCCAGACAGGTGGGAAAAATGTATAGCTAGTGATGGGCAATACTTCGAATAAAATATTTTTAATCATTTTCACACAACAAACGTGTATTTTCTATATGAAAATTCCGGTTTCATATTTACATACCTAAAGTTCGATTTATCTTTTTCTTTTCTTTTTTTTTCTTTTTTGCATCTATGTTTCGGCATATCGCACCGACTCGCCCTCACATCGTTTCTTCTCTGTTTTTTCTCTTCCTCTCTCTGACCGCGTCGATTTACAGGTGGGACACGCAGGGCGACTTTACCACCATGCAACCGCTGCCACTGGTCAAGGTTCGACTCTACACTGAAAATTCGGCGATGCTCGCGCTCGAGGATAAGGAGCTAGGCAAGGTACATCTGCGACCTACACCGTTCTCCTGCAAACATCCGGAATGGTATCGAATGTCCGTCCCGAAAAACTGTCCCGACCAGGATCTCCTCATCAAAGTTGGTTGCCGAATGGACAAACCCTTCAACATGAAACACTGCGGCTACCTTTACGCAATGGGCAAGTCCGTGTGGAAAAAGTGGAAGAAACGATACCACGTGCTAGTTCAAGTTTCTCAGTACACGTTCGCGATGTGCTCGTACAAAGAGAGGAGAAGCGAACCCTCGGAGATGATGCAGCTAGATGGTTACACGGTTGACTATATCGAACCTGCCTCCGCTAATCTTATGGTTGGCATGGATCTAGATGACGGAAGGTAGATATCACCCGTGTACACGTACAGCGGAGTATGTTATTGGAACGAACGTACGCTAGCTACAGGCACGACCAGGGTTTATCGAGAGAATCAGTTTGGTATAACAAAATACACACGGATATCTCCGTGTATGCTATATGTATTCCTGAATCAATTACATTCGTTCCGGTACACTCCACTGTATCTGTACGTTTCACGCGAATTACGATCGATGTACGATCGGATACGGTCGAACAAGCGAATGGTCGTGGTAATACTCGCGATTGCGATCGCCACGATTACAAGTATCTACCTGTAGCAACGCGACGTGTTTACGAAACCTTGCGAGTTTTGATTTTCGTGTTCGTTCGGAAAGTACACGTTGTCGGGTGTTACGGTATATTCTTCAGCGCAAAACCGAATGATTATCGGTGCAGGTATTAGTCCACAATACCACCATTTGTAGATTTCTAAACGTTTCAGTTACGGGCTAGAGTTTGTTTCAAAAAGTTAAGTTAAACGAAGAAACACAGAAACGACGGAATAACTGGAACGTAAAATGAGAAATACCATGCGTCATCTTTTTGCAGATTTTATTTTAATGCCGTTCGCGAAGGGGACAGCATAGTGTTCGCTACGGACGACGAGAACGAGTGCCAGACCTGGGTGATGGTCATGTACAGGGCGACTGGCCAGTCCCACAAACCCACTCCGCCAGTTTCCGCGGACAAAAATTCCACCATCAGTAAGATACAGGGCGATGCCGATCGAGCGAAAAAGCACGGGATGGAAGATTACATTAGCGCGGATCCTTGCAAGTTCGATCACCACGTTCTCTTCAAGTTTTTACAAAACTTGATTCTGGATTATCGATTGAACGATCCCTACTGTTCCCTTGGCTGGTTTTCACCCGGTCAATTATTCGTTCTGGACGAATATTGCGCTAGGTAACGCGATTACGAGATGCGAGAAAAGATCTCGCCGTACCTGAAACAGAACATCCTGAACTTGCGCTCTCGTCCGCTTGCCTTCGCAGATACGGAGTACGAGGCTGTTTTCGACACTTGTGCTACTTGAACGATCTACTGGACAGAATCGACCGGGGACTCATGATCGATCCAACTCTGATTCACTTTAGTTTCGCCTTTTGCGCCAGCCACGTCTACGGCAGCCGCACGGACAGAGTCGGTTCCATCACTCACGAGGAGAAGGAGAAATTTCAAGAGGTGAAAGAAAGGCTCAGGCAAATCCTCGAAGAGCAAATTACTAATTTTAGGTAAGAGACCGTAGTTAATAGCGATTACTCCGCGTTTCTTTCGCCTTTCTCTTTCTTCCTCCTTTCGTTCTTTCGCCGAAGCCATAAAAAATCGAATTCTTGTCGAAATACACAGATACAGTTTCCCTTTCGGTCGGCCGGAGGGTGCGTTGAAAGCTACTCTGTCTCTTTTGGAACGTGTAATGATGAAGGACGGCGTCAGTTCCGTACCCCCCGAGGAAGTGAAGGCTTTGATTAAGAGTTGCCTCGAGAAAGCTGCTCTCGTTAATTATACGAAACTTTCCGCCGAAGCTAAGATCGAAGATGACTTCAGCGGTGAGGTTTGCGCCTCGCCTAGCAAGAAGCTCGAGGATCTCATTCATCTGGCCGAAATGTGCGTGGATCTGCTTCAACAAAACGGGGAGCACTATTCGAAGGTATTAGTTGGGTTTCTACAACTGAATGTCATCTTTTCTGGATCCTCGAGAAGTAAGATCATTGACGAGAAGGAAAAGGCAAACGGTATTGGTAATCACGATCACGTTCATCTTCGCACGAATCGCGTTCACCCTCGGACTACGTCCTCGCTGAAGCAACAAAGAGAATTTTTTATTTGCCTGTTGTTGCTGCACGTTTCATAAAATCCAACAAACACTAAATCGTAGCTCGCTGTTTTTCCATGAATTCCTCGAGCCACTCGGATTATTTAGAATCGGTAGGCAAAATGCATAATACATATACGTTATGTAGAAGATCGTATCACGACAAATAGGCCTTATCGCATCTACGTATACTCGAGGATTCTTTCCTCAGGGCGAAAGTCCCATCGCCCTGAGTTTTATACTACTCATACCCGCCGTATGTATGTGTGACGTCCAATATTTTCACGAGCCGCTCCTACTACACTGTACCGCAGGCGTTCGCCTGGTTTAGCGATCTTATGGTGGAGCACGCCGAGATCTTCTGGTCCTTGTTCGCCGACGACATGGACAAGGTGCTTGCCGAACAACCGCGCGACACATGGGACAGCTTCCCGCTCTTCAAAATCTTGAACGACTACCTGAGGGAAGACGGTACGTGCGCTCTTGTTCTTCCTCCATACCTGTTATTCCTTTTCTGATCAATTTACAGCCAAAATGTTTCACTTTTATTACTTCTATCATATAGAAATATAGTCATGTATTTTTTTTTTTAAATCGTTTATTTTGCCAAGATTTGTTTTTTTTTTGATACATTTTTGAAATTCACAATAAACAATGAATTTGAGTAAAGTGCGTTAGGCAAAAGTACCGATACGCGACGGTACGACGTAGCCATGCTATATTATGTGTCGTGTATATATTATATATTATATAATATTTTACGGTTTTTGTGTTTATTTTTGTTTTTTGGATTTAAGCCTCAGGGGGGCGCAGCTTTTGTGTATTCTTGTTTGTATTGTATTTTTGTCCTGAAACTTGGCCGCAAAACAGGGCTAGTCATGTATATTATGCGAATTTTGACGAGACTACAGAACTACAGAAGAGACTACAGAAAGCATGAAAAATAAATAACGAGCGGCTCTGTTCTCTGCTTCGACAACTTCCTTTTTCTTTTTATTGCAAATCGATAGCTTTTTTCTTATTTATCGTTGCCATTTTCTTCCCGTTCTTCTTCTCCTTCTGATCGGCTCTCCATCGACGCTAACTTTCTTCATCTCTGTTCGTAGATAATTTGAAGAATGGAAGGTTTCATCAACATCTTCGCGATACTTTCTCTCCGATGGTGGTGCGTTACGTGGATTTGATGGAAACCTCGATCGCACAATCGGTTTTAAAAGGTTTCGAGAAGGAACGTTGGGAGATCAAAGGGAACGGATGCGCTACGTCCGGCGAATTGTTCTGGAAACTCGATGCGCTTCAATCTTTCATTCGTGACCTTCATTGGCCGGACCAAGAATTTCGACAGCACTTAGAACAGAGATTAACGTTGATGGCATGCGACATGATCGAAACTTGCATGCAACGAACAGATGCCGCGTTTCAACAGTGGTTGAAGAAAGGTGTAACTTTTATTTCCACCGATTACATCATACCATCGGAAATGTGCGCGATGGTGAACGTTATTCTCGATGCAAAAAACCAAAGCTTCGAATTGTGCACCATCGATGGCGTCGACGTGGTAAGTTTCTTATTTATCTAAAATACACCACCGACAAAGAACAAGTGTGCCGTGTTAGGCATCATGTTGAAGAGCAATTTGTCTTTTCCTTCTGCAAAAAAGATATATTATATATTCTCGTTTCGTAACCATAGAACCAGTATAGCAGAATATTTCGTGTATACTAACGTGAAACTCGGAACGCAATTGCAGCTGAAATTGTAGCAACAACTTTGAGTTATTCGTTAAGTTTTGTACGTTTCTAATCAGATTTTGGCATTTTGTATCTCGTACCTCGTACCGACGTGAGTAAATGTTACGTTTGGATTTGTAGCTACGAGGCACAGTGTGTTTGCTCGTCGGGTCGTATCCGATTGTATTAATCTTTGCCACACAGTGACTATCACCGACCGTGATTTCCTTTCAGCACCAATATCATGGCAATATAGACGATTTGATAGAAAAGATGTTGGCCTCGATGACCCAAGGAATGATCAACAAGCTGGTGACGGTTCTAGAGACTACCTTATCCAAACTATCTCGTTACGACGAGGGATCTTTCATAGGTTCCATTCTCAGTTTAACGGTAGTTTATTATCTTTTTCTTAAATGACGAAAATCCGATAATCGATAGAAATGGTAATTAACAGGTTCGTTCGCGAGCTATTTACGAAACTCTTTTTTAGAAGGTATCGGGAAGCGGAAAGGAAATGGGACAGGCCTATGTGAGCTTTACGAGAAACTGTATGGACCAAATTCGTGGAAAAGTCTTGGACGAATTATGGATTTTAACGTTCTTCGAGGTATATCGAACTCGATAGCTGGATCAAACTTTCCTTCTCTGTAAAACTATTTTCTACTCGTTGTTCTTGCCTTTAGCAATGGTATACGGCGCAAATTCAAATGCTGTGCACATGGCTTTCGGAAAGACTCGATCACAGCCTACATCTCTATCAGTGTACCTGTTTGGCCCACATCGTAAAAAAGATCTACTCGGACTTTGAGCTGCAAGGTGTCATAGAGGAGAAACTCAACTCGACAACATATCAGACTATATCTAAGAGGATGCAAACGGAAGAAGCGACTTGTGCCTTAACGAGCGTTCAGAACGAAGAGTGAGTACTCGCGATTTGATCGAACGACGATATCTGTATAGTAAACGAAAGCGATACGACAAAGTTGTAAAATCTTGTGTTCTCCGTTGTTATTTAGAGGTCTTTCGGAGAACGGTAACGACGACGAGGTAGAACGACCAAAGCCAAAAGTAACGGTCGTCGAAACGGTCAACAGCGAAGACGCGAATCTAATCAGCAACGTTACTTCGAACGTTGTTGAAAAAGTTGGAAGCATGTTTGGCAAGGGCATTGGTGGACTTTCGACGAAGTTTGGCGGACCTAGCTGGTTTTGATCATTCTTCTTATTACCTCTACTAGTATTATTGCTTATCTTAATTTCTCCTTATGTTTCTTCTTTTTTTCCTCCATACTTTGCTTATCTTTTTTATCATTATGATCGTCAGTACCGTTGTTATTATTATTGGGTAGCAATTACGACGATGATAATTAACGTCAGTTCGTATTATTAATACTTTTCTTTTTTTACTATCCTTGTCACTTTAATTTCGTTATTACCGTAGCTACTATTACTTCTAATATTCAGGCGGCAACTTTACATTGAACGAATAGATTGTTTTGTCTATACATATGTACATACAAAACGAGAGTTTCGACGACAAGATTGTCCATAGTACACTTTAGAAATTTGTTCGAACGAAGCGTTCTTCGAAGAAGAATCGCTATTCGGTACAATCGATCGAAAGGATAACCCTTATCGTTATCGCACAGACGTGTGTGTTTGTGTTAGTTTTCATGGATTCTACAGGCTTTTCGACAAAACTTCGTTTTGTTGTTCGATTACGTTCGGCCGTTCGTCCAAACAGAGTGCGACGTATCTTTTTTTCGAATCGTTACCGATTTGATACACTTGCTCGAGCGACACCTACTGGCGAACGCGACCGCTGTAAGGTCGAAAGGTCTTCTCCTTTATCTTTCTCTACCATCTGTGCATCGATAAACGTTTCTTTCGTTTAAAACTTTTATAGATATCACGTTTCTCATTTATACATATGGTAAACGCGCCGATCGACTGTGTATTTATATTCTAAACGACCCTATACAGTTGCTGTTGCTGTTGGACGAGTATTTGAAATAGGTGTTCGCATCGCGAGAGAAACCGATCTGTAAATTCACCGATCGTATCTATGTTACAGCTATTTGTTGCCATATTTTCGTCTTTCTTCCTCTTTCTATCTTCGCTCTTTATTCTTCGCATCTGTATTTCTCTGCAAATCCCTACTTTATTCATACTAATGCCACTATCGTCAAAATGTCTAACGTTGTTTGATAATCGTGTTTATAATATACATAGATATTGTTTTCAGAAAAACAAAGATTTGTCAACGAAAGCTATATTATTTTTGGTACGAATAAGCGTTCAACGACGCGACAGTTCAAAAGGGCTCAACCTGTGTGTAGTAATGATTTAATAGACGATCGCGTTTCTTCTCGTATCAACACGAAATGATCGATAATTTTAAACGATTGGTAACATCGCATTGACCGTCGAGCTCTTCGAATATTTTGACTACCTCAAATTGTCCGTGTATAAGTAACCTGGACGTCACGGAAAATTTCAGCCTACGTAAGAAATAAGAAACACACCGAATCGTCGAAGAAACGAACAAACGAACGAAACGAACGAAACGAACGAACGAACGAACGAACGTACGAACAAACAAGGGTAGTGCCAAAAGTATAACAACATTTCGATGTATCTTCCGATCGACGTGTACTTTGGCCATCTCAGTGTGCGTGAAACAAATACATACACGTACGTTTAATCGTTTTGTTCCCATTCAACGTACAAGGAAATAGACCAAGGGCTGGCTACGTAATAAATTTCAACGTTACTCGACGCGGTCATTTCCATTTGAATAGATTGGATTATCGTTGCTAACGAGGTTAATAATGAGCACGGCGCATACAGTGTGCGCATACTGCGAATCACTGCGTCGTCCCAGCGATTCATTTATACGATCGAAGCTGTAAGACTAAAGTTTATATTTAATTTTTCTAGTTTCTTGTTCGGTCGATGCTTTTAAAACAGCTAATTTTCTTTTAATCGCTTCTTCTTTACGCGATGTAAGATTGAGTTGAACAACTGACACGAGATCTTGGAATCCAATGTTCGAACAAAACGAAAGCGGTAATCGATTAGCCGCTATCGATTTTGACAGTGCTTCGTGTACTTGTTCCGTTCTTGTACGATCATTGACTTTGCCGAATTTGCAGCAACTTTGGCGACATCTGCCGGCATTTATCTTCCACCTAGACTTCCGCCGATACTTTTCCACGTTTGTACTATTATCTACTGTATTTACACGTATTTTCAAAACTGCATAACCTTGATAACCTTTGAAAATTCACACGTTCGACCACTAGCATTCGTCTTTTGCGTGTCAACTTCTACCTGACAGGTTTTGTTACTGGCAACGGTGGTCCAACGTTTCCGTGTAGAAATCACGGCTGCACGATGCGAATCACGACGACTAACGTTGAAATTTATATAGCCAGCTCTTAGACTAAAACAGACGCTTGTCATTAAATAAATAGAGAAACGTTAACGAACGAAATGCGACAACTCTATTTAAAAATACTTTGTTCGAAGAGGATGCGCGCTGCATTCGAAAAGAGTTATCGGTAGCCGTTTATTTGTACATACATTAGCGAAAAATGATACAAAGGAAAGGAGATTTTTATATCGTGTAAATTAGCGCGTTGAAATGATGTTTACGCGTCCAATCGTATGACACGCGCGCCGATTCCGGCCTGGCGCCTGCTACTGCGCTTGCGCCTGAACTTGTGTCTGCGCGCGCATTTACGCCTGCGCCCGTGCCCGCATTCGCGCGCTTCGACGTGTCGCCGATTAGCCAGGAACTCTATTGTTCGATTCGACTCGTGTAAAAAATTTCCTAGATTATTCTTTCGACAGATTCTCTCGACGCGTAAACACGTGTCAGTTATGCCTTGTTATTTCTTATCACAGATGCCTTTCGTACTCTCGGTATACACGCATCTGTACTCGTAGATTGTTACGCGTTTTGCGATTAATTGGCACGGAGCAATTTGACAAGCTCTCGTCGAATTATCAAGTATGTATACCTAGATTAAATCACGGTCAAAATCACTGGAAAATTTGATCCTCCTTGGAATGTGATTTGCTTGCATTCGTTGCGATCGTTTGTCGCGGGTACACAACGATCAACGTGAAGTAAACGCGCGAAAAACGATTAAACGATTCGATGCCATCGAACGAATTAAATTTATGATTTAATCGGAAAAATATTGTGCCAGCATTTATTCGACGACGAAATGTGCAACGAGATGGGCATTTATCTCGGTACTCGGGCACATTGGAAGAACAAACGTACAACCGAGAGTAGTGGACGTTATCAAAACTGAAGTTAAATCGTTGTAGTGTACTTACAGCCGATGCTAACGGTACTACAATTATTATGATCATTATCATTCTTACTATCGACGATTCTTCTGTAATCTACGGCTAATTAGATTAGGATGATCGAGAAAAGATCTCTTTTTGCTCCGACGGCAGTATTCTTACATCGACCACGATTTCCACTTCTCTTTTCCATCTTATTTTATTTACTTTTTGTATCTTTCTTTTATTTCAATTTATTTTATGCCTTCTTATAGCCATAAGCGACGTATCTGCGCGCAGACACATACATGCATACACGTAAACGCATACACGTATATACATACATATACAGATCGATACATATACACGGAAAAAAACAAGTACCTAACAGTTAGTAGACGTATATACAAGTCCCATACTTTTGGGCCTTCTCTTCGTTCTCTTATCTCACTTGACCTCGATTGTGTTATCATAATTTTAATTACAGACTAAACAGAAGATCTTTTACTCTACCTAGTGTTTTACTCGATTAAACTTCTATGCAATTGTTGTTCTCTCGTTAATAAAAAGTCCGACAAAGAAAAAAAGCTATTACGGTCTAGAACGTATACCCAAACTGAATTTCCTTCTCGAGATATCGATGCACGGAGATGTTTCATTGTCATTCGTTCATGTAGTACGTTTCATCGAGCATTCTTTTCGCCGATTTATTGAGAATCTGTACGTATACTCGAAACAAGATTCTAAACACAGTCACGATGCAAACAATGTCTTCGCATACATTGTTCTTGTATGATTGTTAACAACGTATGCATTTTCTATAAAAGCAATCCTCATGCACGCCCGCAACACGCATTTTCACATAGCATTGTCATTGTACCATGAGCGAATACTTTTTGTAAATAAACAATATGCTAATGTTGGTACTTTGTCTCCTTGATCTAAGGATTCGTAAGCCAATTTCGTTCCGTTCAAATATATCATCGATCGAATCACGGATTTGACTGACGCGAACTCCTTATCGATCGATACATCCAAACGATGCCATTGATATATTTTTTACGCGATAACTTCGGTACGTTAATACGACCTTACGATATTTTTGTATTTATTTTCGCTTCCTAATCAATACGTTCGGTTCACGTCGCCATCGTTCGCAAAACTGCCTAAATTCTATGATCTTGTTTCATTCATTCATATTGTATGATATACAGACAACACGTATATGTATACATGTACATTCGCATACATTCGCAGATGCTTAAACGATACGTTATATGATATAATACAGTTTTTGACGAACGAATTATTAAATCATTTTCCCTATTTCTCTCTTTTTTATTTCCCTTATATAATCGAGATCGACAATAAATAACTGCAAAGTGGATAATATAATACACACTGTTGTGGTTTTCGTGTAAGTATATATGTAACCATCGTTTTAAATATGTAAAACAAAATATAAGAACTTGAGATTAAAATATAAATTAAGAGAAATAAATTAATTCACTTGTTTGAATGGTTCGCATGTTTTTAATTGGACCGTTTCTACTATGTTGTTACGTGCTGTACCACGTGCGTTCATCATACTCAGGACTAACCGCTAATCTTGCTCGGACGCATTAATAAAGAGAAACCGACTCATTAAATCCTGCCGTGATTGGTTAGATTATAAACTCGGTTAACTATCATTGGCTTGAAAAAGTGGCGCTTTCTATTTATCGTCATCATTGTTATGAGAGTCAAATGATGTATTACGTTTATAAACAATTTCTTAAAATTCTATGTAAAATAAAAAAAAAATCATAGGAATGTTTAAAAAAACGATAGGTTAGATGACTAACGATTCGTTTTTTGATCATTTATTAAAAATCGTAATGTAAAGATACAAATTATAGTAAAAATGTTTCATAAGAGCTCGCCTACTGACCTTGAATTGCTCTGGTTCAGCATTTTGATCTATGGTAAAGACTAAAGACAAATTCACGAACCAGAGGCCCTGGCGACACACGTGAATAACGAGTAGGAGCAATTGAACCGATTGAAACAATCGAAACGATCCAAAATTTTAAGATTATTAAAAACAATTAACGGCCTACAATGTTCTCGGTAAATATATGTTCTTATAAAAACCAACTTCGAGTTTAAATGTTATAGAACATATGACATTGGTGGTTTAAGAAAAAATGAAAAATTCATACTTTTTATTATTCATTATTTTTAGTCAGCGGTAAGGAGGGTTGTTCGACGATCGTTTTCAACGTCAAAATGGAGTGGCGCACAGCAGGTAAAAATTATTGTTGTACATTGTACGACTATTCTTTTTCTCTATCATTTGTTCGGACATAACCTATTTCTAATTTGACAAGATTGTACTTGTGTGTGATCTTCTTGTCGCTTAATAAAAATAGACATCTTAAAGAAAGGCTCTTCGTTTCTCTCTATTTGATGGATTTTATTTGCTTTATATTGTTCCGTTTAATAAATCATACGATCTGGTCGTTACATGCTGAAGGACGACAAAGGTCATTTATTTCCGATGTCAATTATTTGATTACGACTTAAGCGTTTAAATTTATGATAACGTTGTTCTTACTATACGTTGTTCGCAATGATTTTACTGTTATCGAAAAAAGGTAACATTAAATTTTAACGTATTTTTTCTCATTACTGATTTCACAATTACGATGTAGATGACGGTTCGAGATGCTTTGAACTCAGCCCTGGATGAAGAAATGGAAAGAGACGAGAAAGTGTTTTTGATGGGCGAAGAAGTGGCATTGTATGACGGAGCATATAAAGTGTCTAGGGGCCTCTGGAAAAAATATGGAGACAAACGTGTCATTGATACCCCTATTACAGAAGCAGGATTTGCTGGTATAGCTGTTGGAGCAGCTATGGTATGTTCCTACTTCCTCTTGTACAGTATTTCTTCCATTTTTCTGAAAACTCATAATTTCTTGTTTTCTTAATTAATGCTCATTGTTTAATTATATGTTTTAGGCTGGTTTACGTCCTGTATGTGAATTTATGACATTTAATTTCTCAATGCAAGCTATCGATCAAATTATCAATTCTGCTGCCAAAACGTTTTACATGTCTGCTGGAAGAGTAAACGTACCAGTTGTTTTTCGTGGACCCAATGGTGCAGCAGCTGGAGTGGCTGCACAACATTCTCAATGC
Organism: Bombus pascuorum; assembly: GCF_905332965.1. Lineage (NCBI taxonomy): Eukaryota > Metazoa > Arthropoda > Insecta > Hymenoptera > Apidae > Bombus > Bombus pascuorum. The sequence continues at coordinate 16,981,850 of NC_083493.1, forward strand.
TTCGGTGCTTGGTATAGTCATTGTCCTGGTTTAAAAGTACTATCACCTTATACCAGCGAAGATGCAAAAGGATTGCTAAAAGCTGCCATTCGAGATCCGGATCCGGTTGTTGTATTGGAAAATGAAATATTATATGGTGTTCAGTATCCTATGTCTGATGAGGCTTTATCGAAAGACTTCGTCTTACCAATTGGTAAAGCAAAGATCGAACGTGTTGGAAAACATGTTACATTAGTGGCACATTCCAAAGCAGTAGAGCAAGCTCTTGAAGCAGCAAATGAGCTTGCGGGGAAAGGGATAGAAGCAGAAGTAATAAATCTTAGATCTTTAAGACCATTAGATATAGACACCATTGTACAATCAATAGTAAAAACAAATCATTGTTTAACTGTGGAACAAGGTTGGCCACATTGTGGTATCGGAGCGGAGATTAGTGCTAAAATTTCAGAAAGTAAGTTTTCCTAATTCAATTGATGTACAAGCAACTTAATCATCGCGTGTAATTTTTATTCACGTTTCACATTCGTTTTCAGGCGAGGCTTTCTATCATCTTGACGCACCGGTAATTCGTGTCACGGGTGTTGACGCGCCTATGCCCTATGCCAAATCATTGGAAATAGCGTGTCTGCCGCAAACGAGTGATATTGTGTTCGCAGTAAATAAAGTATTGGGGTCGGAGTAATTATTTATATAGATCTCTAGGTAAAATGAAAAAATGCTGTTTGTTTCTTCTTTGAGTTTCACATGGTCTTTGTATCATTTCATGTTACGGCCTCTAGTAGATTCCTCATGAGGTAGAAAGTAAGTACAAAGTTTAACGATAATAAGATGGTAGAAAGTTGTTTTACTGATAGAAAAAGGGTTCAATTCGTAGGACTTGTACACTATATCCACAGATCTACACATAATTAAGTGACGCGTGTGTGTGAATGTGTGACGTTAGTGCGTACAAGCTTGTATACTTGTACATGTTGATTCGAAATAGTATAACTATTTACTAAAACAAATTAACGTTACTGCTTCTGGAACAATACCAGAATGTCCTTCTTCGTACATAAAAGATAAGTCATTGAAATACTGCCACATCTTACTAAATGCTACTATGAGTTAATTTCTCACTTTAAATTAACTATAAAGATAATTTTCAAATGTATTACATAGATAGGCAAAATTGTAAATTCTTAGCGTGTATGAAATGAACGAATAAACATGCCGCATTTGTTTATTAATTATTTATTATGAAAATTTAATAAATTCCAATATAACTACAATTTCCTCCATTTCATTCATTTTCTATGGCTCATTTATCATCATTCCCAATCGTATTAAGCTTTTGTATTCCATTTTCCTCATCTGTTAATGGTCATGTATGATACATGCGCAATAAACAACATGTAACAACAGTCATATAACGTTCAAACGCGTCTCTTAATTCATTATCCCTGAAAAATAAAATATTGAAATTAGACACAGTAAAATAGCTGCAAAAAATTATTTTACTTCTTATAGTAATCTATTTGGCCTTTACCTAAGTACATCCATATCTAGCGCGCATTGAGTATAAACTGACATGAAATTTCTGAGGTCAGCGTGTGTCCAGTTCACTTGACGCCACGGTTCTATACATCTTTCTACCAGTTCCAAGAAAAAAAATCGTAAATCTCTGGTGCGATGGAGATTACATCCTATTCCTAGGATAGCTCTTGTATATGAACGAAAGTTAGTATCTATTTCTTGAAACGAACGTTCTAAAAGCATAGGTTTAAGCTTGATGCACACCAAACTGTAAAGGAATATAGTAGAAACTAAGCACAATGTATCCTATATATCCAACAAAAAAGATCTTACTGTTTATGATGTTTATCATTTTCTAAAAGCACCCTACATTCTGCTAACTCTAACAAAAATTCTCTATCTAAATCAGTGTCAAAATATTCTGATCCAACACAACGGTATGTCCACGATGACATCATACTGTTGGCACAATGATATAAATCAGGAAACGTTAAGAACTGAAGCTTTCTTTTGTTCATCTCAAATCTAAGACACGCTATGAACACCACAGCAGCATATCGCCTGATGGATAATAAAAATGTAGCTGTTAAGACAAATTTTACATGTATATGGAAGAACAATGCAAAGTAATAATTTTATATCGTACTTGGCAAGATCTTCTGAGAGCAAAAAATGTTGTTCGATATTAGCAGCCAGAGAACCTGGTAGATCTTCAACAACTTTGAAGACTCTTTTCACATTATCATATTGTCGACGACAACTCTTTAATGTTATGCCTGTTTTTTCTGACACCTCATCCATATCTTTTCTACTTTTAGACGTTAATTTTTTACCTAATAATTCTCTGATAACAACGTCATCGAATTCATAGTACCTGCGAATTGTAATCGAGGGAATACTTGTTTTAAGAAGAAATATGGATATATAAATAACATTGTTAATAAAAAGATCTGGTTACATTTCAATAAGCATTTGACTTGTTTGTGGTTCTATTTGAAACGCGAGCTGTTCGCTCGCCAGTTTAGTAGGCGTGTGAAGTAATTTTTCTAGGAGTGCATAAGTCCGATAGTGATCGAGGATATCAGAAGCTACTAATTCAATCGAGGCATTCGTTTGTTGACATATTCCTCGTTGATGTAAGATATTTACTGCTTCGCTTGCTAAACGGATAAGAAAAATTCCTGTGAATTTTCACTTATATCTATACTCGACAATCAAAGTAGCTTAGTAATTTTATTTAACAAAGAGTTCTATTTTTATACAACTGTATTTGACGAACTTACATGAATGGCCATCGACCCAAAGCTGATATATCTCAGGATCGACGAGAGTATAATTACTGATAAATACATCGACTTCTGACAGCATCACGAAAATACAGTGTCTTTTAATTTTGCACTTTAAAAATAGGCCCGTAAATGGGCTTAGCCACACATCGATTCAAGACATCACGTACATTTTCAACTTTTAGGTGTGTCGTATTTATATCGTCGATTGCGTTTAACGTCTTGTTCCATAAATGAGATATATGCTAATTAAGGATGGTATATATTATACATCCTAAAAACTATAGACGATAATTCATTAATGGTAATATGTTTATCCTGTAGGCTATGTATTCATACAGATCTGTATTTATTACTCGTTTGGGTTAGAATTCCTTTACCATCTTTATATCACTTCCGACGTTATCGATTCAATATAGAATAAGGTTAGGTTAGAAAATGTGTCATGTTAGATTATGTGCATTGCAAGCTAATCCATTCTGTGTTATAATTATAGACAAAGTACGTATAATTTGTTTTCCTTACTCTTCATATCGGTTCTTTTTTCATTTTTCCTTGGTCTCTCTTTTTATTCCATTTTCTTTCCTATTTCTTACCCCTTTTACTTCTCTCGACTTTTCTCATTCCCTCCTCTTTCTTGTCATTATATTTGATTTCATTCACTCCTGATAATCTCTCTCTTAGCTTCTTTCTTTTCCTTTCTTTCATACCGTTCAATGTTTTCTCAAGGAATCGTCCACTTAGCATGTACACGAGCTCCTTAATTATTAATCAGGAAGCTAAACGTTAAAAGAATCTTACACCTATCTGGTCTAAAAATGTCATAATTTGTTAAAGAATTGTTTAGTGCAATATTTCAGTTTCTCGAGTCGGTTTTAATTGATAAGAATCCGCGCCGTCTCAGCCAATTAAGGATCAATTAGGCGAGCATTTGGCAGGACAAAGCACCACTTTCATGTCTGAAAGTATGATATCTACACTCTACGCGTGTTATCCTGTTTAAAGTGCGTGATTTCCGTAACGTAGTAATTCGTCGCCTCTTATAAACTACTACCAGGTTTGTTTAACGAATATATGTTTATTTGATAGTTTCTTAGATAATGCTATATCGAAGTTAAATAGTTTCTCGAACTCATCTTGTTCGCGTTTCATTGGTCTTTTACTTAATTGTCAAAATCGCTAGTAGTTTGCACTATAATTTCTTTTGCACGGATAATTGATCGATTGCGAAGATTACTTTATTTATGCTGACTTTGCTTTCCTTCCAGAATATTTTTTCTTTCCTATTCCCATTTAAAGGCAACTACAGACATCACTATACACGATACAATTATGAATTATATAGCAAATAATATGAGCTGCTTGGTTGATTGTGTTATGTAGTTAGAATATTTATTAAGTAGTTTCGCTGATTTCTATACAAGCATAGATTTGTATCTGATAGTTGTCGAGTAAAGTACAACGTATTAAATTCTACATTTAATTCTGTGTTGATATAAACGAATATCATAGAGGTACTCAGACTGCAATTATAATTTCATAGTAAAATTTAATTTTGTTATACGAATCACTAAAAGCTCGTCAGCTACCTCCCCTGCGTTTATAAATGTAATTTCTACATTTATTATCCTAAACTCTGAACTCTAAGTTAAGTTAAACGGTCGGTATTTCAGAACTTGTGATATCAAATCCCGTAAGATGTCAGGTCTATTTCATTCGTTACAGTAATGATAGTTTCTATTGAAACTTGTTTATAGTTTCAATATAATCGCTATACTCATCGTTTTAAATCGCAGAGGGCACAGCAAGACCTCCGATTTTTTACATGTTTTGTATTTCAGAACATTCGTTACGACTCACGAAGTCCCTTAAGATGCAAGATCTATCCTAAACTTAACCAGTGGTTAATATTCTACATATATTGGATCCAATTCGATCATTCGACTATTTGGTTCTTGCATTCAATAAACAATGGCGAGGATGTTGATCGTAATAGTTCTCTCAGTAAATATAGAGACATTGAGGTGAATAAGCGTATTAATTGAATCGACTACGGGAAGAAGCAAGCTTTGCCGCTCGCCTCGATAGTTGTCTTTGTTCGAATATACATATAATTGATTTGACTTAATAATAAATACATTCTATCAACGTGCGTGATTACGCAATTACGTTTCGGTTAAATATGGAACAATTAATTTAAACACACGTGGTGCGCGCGATTTTCACGCTAGTGATAAGTAGAGCTAGAAAATGAATACTGTTTCAATTATTCGCATGACTTAACGTGCAAATAATGTTTGTCCTTATCGGCATTACGCAACTTTCTATTTAACTTATTAATGAGCACCGTTCTCACGTGAAAAATTAAGAGGCGGTCTATTTTTGTGTATACATATGTGTACAAAGATGGATACTGTACGTGCACTTGCTCGCAAAAGTATTCGAACATAAGTATTTGAACAAGTATTTGATGAACGTACTATGTACATTGTACCAAATTTTTTGAAATTTTATTAGCAACAAGACATAATCGTCATCGTTATTTTAGTAAAATTTGAAACCAATACGAAAATCGGATGTATGGCCACCGATCGGGACCTGTTTGACCATATATCCTAGGAGTTGACTTTCCGAGAATTTGCCCACATTATCCGACTCCTGCTCACTTCGCTGTCCATGCATGAAAGGCAAGAGGGAGAAGTAGACAATGCGAGTGAGACAGAATAGGTAGAGTGTAATAAGATACTGTAGAATCAGATCATTTTTTACTCCTAGTCGTATATTACATATTTCATTAGTTTAGTTAACAATTGTTGATCAGATATAGTCATGTTTGTACAAATCTCAATAATCCGATTGAGGCTATCTCGTAACGATATAATAAAAAAATAAAAAACGTTGTATTTTTCTTATTCCAATTTGAATTACATCGATGCGGATCATAGATAACGCAGAGGCCTGCCTCGCGCCAGCAGTTCCAGGAATTGGTGGGGATAACTTGTGGCCATACGAGCGGATAAATTCGTGGCCATATATCCGAACGCTACTGTACATATATCGATCTACATGTTAAAAAATTAGTATGTATACAGCATGGATAGTAGTCTTAAACGTATAATTAAATTTAATACGTTAAACGTATATGCTAAAAATGATCTCATTAAATATCGTGGCTCATTAATACAACGAATAATTGACTCTTTAAATATTTTAACTTCTATATATATATATATATATAAATCTATATATGTATATAGATTTTCAAATTCGTTTCAAATTTTACCAATTGTGACAATTAATAATATTTCAAAATATTCTGTGTAATATAAAGTTACTGTAACTGTTTAAATACTTTCTTGAGCTTCCGTACGCGAAGGTATAAACAAGTGTATTCGACGTGGAAACTAAAATCAAAGGCAACTCGTGCGTGTACATTCTTTCTCGATTCTGTATTCGTGCCTTCCACGGGCTTTCTGAGAGCATTTGTAGTTCACAACGTTTAAACTTTAAACGTTTTCCTAGTCTCTTCACCGCGAACCACGAAACTACGCGTAAAGTCCATTCGATTCGACAGAAGCATCGCGTTTCTCCGCGATAATGTTTCGATAAATTCTTGTCGAAACGATGAACATTCGAGAGTCTTATACACTTTAGTATATAGTTTTGCTCCTTTGAAATTCAGGATACGAAGAGGTTGCATGTGCAAATTTATTCAAAAGGAACTTGTTTCAGGTAACGAAGGGGATCAAAATCCCGTCACTTGGGGAATGATCGAATCAGACGCGATAGGACCTCGAATTCGAATCGATCGAGTCGACGTAGAGTATTTTCGGGGGATTTGTGGGAGAATTTCGGCGACTCTCGCAAATCACATGCAACCGCAGGCTTCCACTACCATATTTGGCAGTGTTTTTTGCGTGATCGTATTGTTCGAATCAATGTAGAGCAGTTGAATCGGCGACAATTGCGTAGGTGAACAGCATGGAATGATCTCGTTTTTACGACGCGTTGTGCTACCACTCTTGGCCAATAACCTCTGAAACAATAAAAGAGAAAGAAATTAATGCTCCGAAGTAGTTCCATATAGGGTGTGGTCGAATAACACGTACAAGCGGGCATCGGGCGATTCCCTACGAAAAAGTAAGAGGAAAATATAAAATAAAATTCGTTCGTACGATGCTTCGTTTTCGAGAAATTCGAGTTTGAAACTCGATCAAGTATACTCGAACGCGTACTGTCTTCTGGACCGAACAGGAGTAAGCGATCAGCAGTATTTAACTAAACACGTTCAAACTTTGTTTTCTTCAAGATGAAACGCTTTAAACGAAAAAACTTTTTTCTCATTTTCGACTTATCTTCGCATCAAGAATGAAATAACCTTGTGTTGATTTTTTACTTGTATCCAGTCGATTTATCGGTGGATAAAGTATAGTTGAAAAATGTTCAAACTTGATTCTCTTGAAAACGAAGCGTCATAGAGAAACATTGTATTCTATATTTTTTTTCTTACTTCTTACGTGTTATTCGGCCGCACCCTATACGATGGTTGGCGGTAGTCTCTGTTGATTATTTGGCGGGGAAGGATACTGCGAGATCGTAAAATAAGTCAGGTTTGAGAGCATTACGTTGTGTAATAAATTCAACCAAGCAATAAATCCAATAAATCCAATCATAAATTCAAGCACCAAGAGCAAAAGAGAAGATAAAAGAGGATGCCTACTCTGATCACGTTATTGTAGGGAGATCCACTGATGGTCAACGAAGCTGCGGAAGAACACGATCCACGACAGAAATACGCGTGATATCCGCTCGGATGAAGAATCCAATCGCTCCAACCGATGTCTTTGAAATTAATATAGAGCTCGTCCCTGCAGCACTCCTTCATTTCCGGCAGACAGTTTGAATTCCTCTTCGGTCTGTTTTTCTGCGATAATGGCGACGTGTGTATCACAAGGAACGGTTTTAATGTTTGTTTAACGGATACAGGCGCTGTGTCTCGATCTATCGAACAGGTGCTACAAGCTACCTGTATCGCGTGATTCAATCGAAGTTCTTCCACCCATTTCTTCAGCGTGAAAGTTACGTCGGTCTTCACCCATCCCTCTGAAACAGCGATCGTCCTGATCGTTTTAACCTGCGATCGCTTCGTATCGTCGCGTCACGCCTCGTCCCTCTTCTCCTCTCTTCGCCTAGCCTCGACTCGCCTCGCCTCTCCTTTCCATTTCGCTTATTCTTATTCTTATCGTTTCGATTCGACTACTTCGTTGTTCGTTCGCACAACCGAGAACGTTGCTGTATCTGCGAGCATCGATATTTTGTCCATTACCATCTCTATATTCCGTATATTTCCTTTCTTTTCTTTCTTTCTTTTTTTTTTTCATTTTTTTTTTTTTTTTTTTTTTTTGTTCAATGCGATCGCGATTCTAATTGGATAATTGCATTGCGAATGACTAGAAGCGTGGGAAGGTGGAGGGTGGTGGCGATGGTACATGTGGCACGAGAGAAGAGGGGAGGTATAAGATTTGACTACGCTGTCATCGTTCTTTCCAGTTTGACACTCGCCCCTCCCAATTCTATCGAACAACCGCACGACCGTTCGATAGTTCCGTGATACTATCGATTTAATTTCACGTTCGATTGCTGTAAATTTGTCGATTCGTAATCGCGATCTTGCGGTAATACAGCATGAAGTGACTTTATACCGTGAGAGCGTTGAATTTTTTTGCTGACATACCACTTCACGGTCTAAAGTCCTTACCAACTGTCAACAAATATCTTTGCATGGTTTTGCGTTCAGTTTCGTCGATTCCTTTAGTGTATCTTAATGAGTTGCCCCTCTCCCGTCCGCCCTCTCATCTTCTTTCTTTCGCTCTCATATTCCTATAATTTTTCCACGAACTAAATCCATTAAAATATGCTTCAAGATTAGCATTTGTCGCGTACTTTCTGTGTATGGACTTTGGTCCAACGTTTTAACTTGTTACCCGAGGGAAGTCGAATTAACCGATTATTTAGATTGTAAATCTGTTCGAAGGAATCATTTTTTTATTTAGAGATCTTCGACCTTTTCTTTTTCGTATCGTTCCATTATGTCGAAAATAAATTATATAATACATAGTTACATCAGCAAGGACTAAAAATTGAACCGAAATCGGTTTGTTTTTGATCAATTTTGATTTGGTAATTGTAGAAGTTTCCGATTAAAGCACGACTCGGTTAAACGGTTTATCCCATTAAGGATCAACATCATCGACAATTTTTTTTCGATCAATTCGCTTACATCGTCGAATTCCGTTTTTTTATTAGCATCGTGACTAGGAAGGGGAATTCCAAGGATTCGTTAAAATTTTTCTTTCGTCACTATGTCTTCCGCTGAAATTTTACAATTTTACGAGAAAAGATATCGAGGTATCCACGTTGTTACTCTAAACCGTTGTTCAAACTTCAAAGCTTAATGCGTTCATTTATAAAACGATAAACTGTGTCGACAGATGTAAACGCGAGAAAATTACGACATGACAAATGGATTGCTGTAACGATGACATGTAACGGGGCAGAGGCAGGAAGAGAAGCGGTCGATTTCACTCGGTTCGGTACTTTTACGATAACGTCGTATATCCCGTATGTAAGGGACATGAAAACACGAAAGACGTACGAAAGAACGAGAAGTAGACGAAGCTTTTATACGGAGACCTGTGCGCGATTACCTATGGAAAGGAAGTATCTCGATTTACCTACCTCCGATATCGGTTTCAAAGATAGCCATAATCGTGTTTTTCTCAAAGTTCCCGTTCAAATCCCAATGATCGAGTTCGGAGAGCACGAAAGTTTGATTTAGATAGTCATTCTCGTCGTATTCCTTGTAAAACCAAAGTTGCGCCGAGGTCACATCCACGAATTGCATTTCGTTCGGTAGGTAAAACGTGAAGCAAGCTGCCGGATTAAAGCCCGTCAGATGGTTCGATTTCTGTTGACACTTTTTCGAATCGGCAATACCTGAAACGTTTGCCATTTATTTTCGTATTCGGTTTACTAATTAACTAACCGTTACTAATAAACGCAAAGTGGCCTCTATCCGATTCGAACATGTTAACGATGGAATAAAAACGACAAGATGCTTACAGTAGCGAAATGCGGAAGAGAAGGTCTAATGTCAGTTAATCGTCGCGCGTAAACATCTTATCGATGGAATTTAAATGTGAAATTTTTAATTAACGTTTAATTAAATGTAGAAATTTGAAGCGATCGAATAACTTGCAGACTGCAGATGTTTATGCATTTATAGAAAAATTTGATACGCAGAAATCCGCGAGATATATATAATATATAATAACGCGCTGAAATATTCGAGACAATGGTATTTAGTTTTGGTATTGTCGTAAAAATACCAATTTGCATAAATAGTTGCTTGAAAATTTATATTCGTTAAACGTAAGATTAAATGTATCTTCCTTCGATTTTTTCTTCTCGTTTTAATTTCATAGAGATACACGCGTCTCGTGAAACGGATCGTTCAATTTCACAGGAACTGACCTTCGTTCGGAAAAACAACAATTTGGTCTGTTTTTCCATAAAAACTGTCAGCTGATTTTTCCGGTTCGAGTGGTGCTCCGGGTTGAAGTTCGAGTACACGACCATTTATCAGAGGCTTCGGCAAGGTCGACAGCGGCATCGATATCTCGGGTGGCTTGGAAAGTCGCAACTTCTTGAGTATTTGTTGTTTGACATACTCGACTCTTAGCTCCGTTAAAATCGGATCGGTAACGGTTAGTATGCTAACCTTATTTTGTGTACATTCATCACAATTCTCTTCCTCGAAAGAGGTCGATAAAGAAAACAAGGAAGAGGAAGAAGAACTCGTTGAGGTCGAACTGCTTGATCGTAAATTAGATGCCCACCGTAGGTAAGGTAAGGGATTTGCGGCTTTGGGCCAGGTGACTTCGACCTGATTATCCAATAAGAGAATAGAAAGTAATACCAGCTGTTGAATTAGACGCATCGTGTCGATATTTTGCATCGGGTATGAATATCCCATTCACACGTGTTTTCCTACAGATATTTTTCTTTCATTCGTTTACCCCTTTAACATCGTTTCGAAGAATCTCATCGATCGAGAAATACCCACTGATTTTCCATTAAGTCGCACATCGATCTCCTTTCTCTTCTTTTTGGACCGCTAATAAAACCGTCAGTAAATTCTACCAACTAGAATTCGACTGTGTTTCGAAAAATATTTTCGTTCGATTAATCCACATTTTTATTTCCCCTCTTCCTTCTTTCCTTTCCTCTTTGGTTCCTTTTTTTTTTTTTTTTTTTTTGCTATCGCCCTTCCTTCCTCAGGTTTCTCCCATCCTGCCCCTTTCTACCCCCTTTCTCTCAACTTTGCTTTCTTCTTTATCTTCTTTTCCTTCTTTATTTTCTTCGTTTTTTTTTTTTATCACTATATTGTCCTCAGGCTGGACGCAGAATGCTTGAACGATAATTATTATTCGAGCGAAAATTATTATTCGGTCCACGTAATGATCAATAATTCGCTATGGTTCTACCTTTCGATCGATTCGGTCGTTTTCGCTGATCCAACAACACATGCAACTTACCCGCGAAGACTGAAGACACTTCGTTAAATCATTATTTAGTCACGCATCGGCTCTTGGTACAGTCTGAACTTTGCTCCATCAGCGGGGGATACAGCGGATTGGACGGAGACGAATCGTACTGATATCGTCGGGGGAAACACGCGCCACGAACATGCTTTGTGCTTCGTCGTCTTTGTAGTCCGTTTTTTCATCTTTTTCACCTAAATCCTTAATTATGTGCTCGGTTTGGTAAGGAAGATTTTGAAATTACTAGAACGTTCGGTACGTAAAGCGAAAGCGCGCGTCATCTATTTTCTATAAACGCACTACGTTATGGTCCACTGGACGAATTCGTGGAACAAATTTCGTCGACAAAATTTCCTCGATCCACGATCGCATCCGACCTCGCACGTACGTTACTCTTTTCGATAAACGGTTACCCCTTGCTGAAATTTTATTTCAAACGTCTACTAGATAAGAAGAAGTAGCAAAAAAAAAAAAAAAACAAAAAAGAATTAATCGTCGAGAAAATGAGCAATCTGTAGCTGAATTCAAGGCTGATTAAACTATCGCTTCCGAGAGCGATCAAACTCTTACTGTTTTATACTTATACTATCTCGTTCTTTCGGTGGTGGGAAACATCGTGAAAGAACGTAAATCCCTTCAGTGTCTTGAAGGAGTTGGCGAGCTTCGACCTAATCGTGTTTTCGGATCATCCGCACCCATACGCGCCCATCTATACGTTCATGCCATTATACGTTCTTCCTTTAATGAGCGAGAATAACACGAAGACATGTACAATGGTATCGTCGGTAATTTAAAAATGATAGATTTTAATAAATATCTTTTAATGGGTTCGTTCTCCGATTCATATCGAGTTAAACTTTTGCATACGCCGCATAATTGGCTATGCCGCATCGATTTTTGTTTTTAGCCAGACGCATATATCCATTTTCACCCCATCCGTTACCCCACCAGTTCTTCAGAATCCATTCGGTTGGCGTGTATCCAACGATCACCATAGCGTGATTCACCATGTCCGAGCTACAAACTTCGTCATCGTAGACTCCTGTGCTGCGAAACAAAATTTTCTTACCTTTGTAACTAGGAAAGAACAAAAGAATAAAAAAAAAAAAAAAAACGAAATAACAAGGAAGGAAATGCGAGGATGGAAGGTACAGAAGATCGCGTACTATGCTTTCGATCGAGCAATCGTAAAAACTTTTTTGCAAGTATGTAGAAACTTCCGCGCCTCTTTTTAATTCGTAAACGACAGTTCAATGACTTCGGTTCGTTGCCGTTTCAGGGTCATCGCATAAACGATGCATCAAAGGTTATCGTACGAGTGGACCAATTTCTTTGAACATCTGTCAGAGGGGGATGATACGAGTTTTCGTACTTTCATCTTTCGCGTAAACATTCATTAAACACGGATCGGTCGCGTGTCGAAAGCGCTTTGTTCGTTTGCTTCCTACGCCCTTTTGTTTCATACAACAGCTCTATTTAATTCTCCACTCCCTTTCGATTCTCATTTTCGTTACTCATTTTCGTTTTACTATCATCTGGAATACCACGATATTGTTTGCCCTAACAGCCCCGATAATCTTGACTTCCAAGAAATAAAAAATACTCACTGATAAAGTTGAAACGTTTTTGGACTGGCATTTACCGAAGCAGCTATTGGACCTATGGTAGCTACGGCAGCTTCCAAAGCTTTTTCGTCACGTGCTGGTAAAACTGCCCATGAAGTGATGTTAACTACGCTCAAGTCTTCTACAAAACGACACGGACCTTGCTATCCTCCAAAAGCAAACATATCATTGGTGGATGATTATCTTTCCCTCCTATACATATACATGTATACATACTAATCTACGATACATGAAACACATAATCCGAGCGTAATTCGATATCGTTTGGACTTTCTTCGATATTGATTTCGTTGCCTCATGTTTGTTGACATTCGCAAATTCCTAATGTATACATTTTGTTTAAAAATATATTTGTTACTTCAGCCACGAGCTGAATATACTTAAATCAGCATTTGGAGATAAGATATATTATGAAACACGAGGGATAACGGAAATCTCGATACCAATGGTCTACGAACGAACTTACCTACAGTAGCTACGACAAGTATTTGCACGTATAATTAATAAACATAAAATCGTTGTGCGAACACTTTTTCTAACCACTGTACGTTATAGTCGAAGTATAATGAAATAAAATAAAGAATGTCTTTCCAAGTATAGTAGCATTATCAGGATCGAGAACAGTTCGTGTTTTGTCTCAACATTTCGTATGTCAGCGCTATCGTAAAGAAAAGAGACAAAGAAGAGGAAAAATAGAAGGGAACGTACTTTCGCTGTATACGAATAACGGTTTTGAGGCATTAGACCTTTTGCCTTTTCGAGATATCTCAGTGTGTTTCTCAGAGAACCTCCCGAACAACCTAAATTTCCAGTAGACGTACTGCAATCGATCAACTGTTGCTCGCTCAATGGAATCAACATTCCTGTTTTTTTGAAGATTTGTCCTTGAATGCTGGTGGCTACCGAGTACGCGTAACAACTTCCGCAGTCTCTTTGATTTTCTGGCGGCGTTTTAAATCCCAGTTCGCGCCAATCAAGCTGCGGTGGAATTCTTCGAGGATCGTGTAAAATCGCTCCAACTATCGGTTCATTTGATACACGCCGCTTACGACTAGGAATTAGTTTTACCTAGAGAATAAAAAAAAGAAAAAGCCAAACCGTTATGCAACAAAGAAGAATTTTCTTTCAATTTTTCTCGTAACTGAATGTTCGTGGAAAATTTAAATTTGTGGTAATGTGCGTGCTGCGCATAATATGAAAAAATATGGAGAATATATTCGCTAGATGGCAGTCCGTACTGTTGGTTATAGTATGATTAGAAAATGAAAGAATTTATTTACTACCGAATAATAATATCCGTTTTACGATAGCTCTCTTAGAATACGAACCATTTCTCGAATATATTGCCTAGTTCCGAGATCGGCAATGTGATTGTCTCTCAATGTGTAGCTGTGATGACCCGCAGCTGCCATCATATTGTGCTTATAAATCGTTATTAGATTTTCTTCCCAAGCTATCCTTCGGTTAGTCTCAAGATTTCCAGAGTAACTTTTATTGTAACGAGTCTGCGACAACAGTAATATCTTAGAACAAAGTATTATAACATACGGTACGTACGATGGAGTACAAAATTTTGCTGAAATATTTAATAATTCAACAAGGTCCACGTAATATTTAATTAACGAATCAGACCTTTATTTATATTCTCTACTTCTTTTATGTATATTCCTAAGGATACTAATTTGCATTACAATCCAGCATAATTGTAATATTGATCGAAGATGTTCAAGTAAGACGCTTATAGTACCTTGTACAAGTTCCAATATTCATCTAGTCGATCCGATACTTCTTGAGGAAAACGATTTCGTTTGTCAAACACTTGGATGCCATAGATACCCCATATAACTGAAAGGAGAACTAAAAGGACACAAAGACGAAGAGACATCGCGAATGCAACCGTATTAAAAATCGGCACGATAACACGCGAATCGTTGTTTTTTCTGTAGTTCGATCAACTGACTCAAGCGTTCGTTATTTCGATTCGAATACAGTTTGACCTTCCGGCTGTTCTCATTTGACATCCAATTGGTAACTACAGTGTCAGCAATTTTACAAATTTCGTACGTACGTAAGCACGAGGGAAGTTGAACCGCAAAACTTGCGTCATCTCGAGTGCAATATACGTAAGTATATTTACCAGCAGCCTGCAGAATAATATCTGCGGTGCCCGATTCAATGCCTCTACAATATGATACGAACATCGCTTCCACCGCAAATGGGTCAAAGAGCAAACGACAGATCTGCTTTCACAACCTTTCCTGCACTTTTCCTTGGAGCAAGCTTTTCTGTATACATATAGCATGAAAACTCGACCATTATCAGCTATATTCTTCAGAGAAATTAAGCTTGTACCGTCGAATGATATTGAAACGCGAGGAGCAAAGCTAACAAATGCTTAAACAGACTTCGTAAGATCGTGAATAGCGTTCGAAAGATTGAGAAATTCGTCGTGAGATGGCTGTACTTGCAGAAATCGCGCAACTTTTAGAAATAAGGAATTCGAGGCACACACACTCGTGCATTGACCGACGATTAATTCATTAACTCGCGTACGGTTTGCGCATAACCGACCGCTTGTATCGTACATTTCGCTGACGGTTTGCGTTTCTACGTTCTCTGCACTGACATATCTAATTTCTTCCAATTTACGAATTAAATTTTTTTTGCAGGGTTGAATTATTCGAGCGCGTACACGCGCGCGCATGCATGCATGGTCGCCAGCTAAATCTATTAGCCGCTTCTCATTCGCTTTCGCTTGCAATACATATTAGCAGTGATAGTGGTTGGTGATGTAGTTGCGCGGGACGGGATAGAGAGAATGGCGAAGACAATGAGAGAGGGGAGGAAGAAAGATCGCGGATGTTGGCGAGAAACTCGTGATCTGCTCGTCTCTTATCCCCTCGTTGCGTAGATAGTTGGGCATCGAGCCGAGATCGGACATGGAACATCGAAAGCATCGGGCATTGGGCATCGAGCATCGAGCATCGAGCATCGAGTAGCGTGGATAGTCGAGAGTAACGAACGCGACCCCCGCTCGTCACCGATCGGTTAAAAGTTCTCGCACGACTCGCGACTACTGTCTCTCTCGTCTCTCTCTCGGTCCGATTATCGCTCGACACGCGCGTCCTAGCTTCTACCAGTGGGGAGGCGCCACGCTAGAAAGCAAAACTCGGGAACATCGTTGTCTCGTAATCGCGATCGTTTCACCGAGAAAAGTATCGAAGATCGTAGTTTGTTCGCGGCAAGAGGCGTCGCGACGCTATTGACCGCGACGCGTCGCGTCGCGTCGCGGCTTTCTTTTACTATCCGCTAGTAGTAAAAGTACAAGAATGGACGAATCTGGAATCGACATGGGTTTCGATCTGGCAGCTATTACCGCTGATTTGGAACATCGCGAAGCGGATCTCTGCGATCGTCTATGTCAGGAGAAACAGAATGGAATAATTGGTATCGATGAATCGGATTGCGGTAATAAACAAGACAATGGGCATAGAAACAACCACGACGATTGGGAACAAGCTCTATCTTTTCTCTCGACACCACTGCAAGACATCATGTACTACGAATTAAAAAGTCGAGCGCCGAATATCGACAGGTACGTTGCTTCAAACTTATGATCACGATACACGAGCACGGTTATACGGGTCAAGGTTCAAATTGTTTCTTAATCCGAACAGTTTCACGATATCAATTCACCGTTTGCAACTTCTTGAAGTTACATTCTTTACTCGTCTCCGTCATCTGTGCGCTCGTTTCTTGCTTCGGCTCGAGTCGGCTCGATTCGTAGAACATCGAGTCGACTCGGTTTCGATTCGGCTCGATTCGCCTGTCTACCGCCGCTCTCGCACTTTCGATCTTAATTTCGATCTTGGAAGAAAAATCTCTCGATTCTGGAATAATCCGTACCTCTGACGTTCCGTAGAATTTAAATCTCTATTGCCAAAACATATACGAAAGTTTCATCCCGTGGAAAATTGATTCGCGTGACACACGGGCACGTGTCGATGTTGAAGATAATACGAGCTCGTCGATCGAATCGTCTTCCGAAGTAATTCGCTACAAACCTAAAAATCCCAAAAGAAACGCCATAGGTGACGGTTGGGTAATTTAATTGCCGCGTTTTGCATTCTTCAAATCGGCGGTGTTGACATCTAGTTGATAGTCGGTGTTTAGGCGACGAAGGAGATTTGGCGCGGATACGCGAATGCGCGACAGCGGCGAGATGCGCGAGCGAAATCGAAAGGGTGGAAAAGAGATAAGAGTAACGGATCCAGGTTTAGAGCAACGATCGTTGGTTTTTTCATAGCTAACAGCGTGGTGGTCGTCGACGATGTCGAAGATAACAAAATAAGACATCTGGCTTAGTAGCGTCGCGGCTCGTCGCGTCGGCTAGTTTGGCCGTAAAGCGTCTTCACCTCCTTCGGAGGACATGCAAGAAATATCCGAGACAGTGCGGCAAATCGTCGAATTCGAGGATTTAGTGTCGCGATTGAATCGAATAAACGACGTTGGACGTCCGTTGACCAATAACCGTTCCGTTATCGAAGGAAGAATCGGTACCGCGATTACACTACCAACAACAACTATAACGGCTACGTTAACGAGAACAACGACGACAAAGTCGTTGTCCAATTGGACGAGTAATACTGGCTCGTTGCTAGGTCCGCGTTATGTAGCTCCGGGATCGGTGGCTGAATTTGAATCGGAATCGGTATCAAAATTGGGTACGGTGCCTGTGCCGGCGTCGGCGCCAACGTCGACGTCGGCATCGGTAGAGTTTGCGAGCAAACAGCAATCACCGTCGTTTAGCTCGATTCCACTGTCGTTTTCGTCGTCCGTGCATTCGGACATCGAATCTGCCGTAAAGTCCGTCGTTGATCGAGCGTTCAATTTCTCGTCTACCTTGGATCGTCAACGGAAAGACGGAAAGGTTGGACAACGCGAGCAAGAGCAACGCGTGCGCGTGAACATCGGTATCGACGAGGATCTGCGCATGATCCTCGAAATGGATCCGTCGATCGTTGACGGAACGCCGACGGCGTCTCCGTTGCACGGCAATTCTCGGAACAACGGTCACGTTGCGTTTGCCCGACCATTACGATCTACTCGCCCACAAGGCTGGTACAGAACTGTTAAAAACGGTTCGAGTTTCATTCAACGCTTTGCATCTTTTCATTTCTTATCATATCCCTGTTCAATCTGATTTTTCAATTACCTTACGTCCTTTCGTTTTTTTTTTTCAGCTACTCTCCTGCCCGGTTACCGTTACGCCTTCTACTCCCACTCTCCCATTCCGTCTCTATCTCGCTCTCGCGCTCGCTCGTCTGCTCATTACTATCTATCTATCTATCTATCCTATCTAAATCTTTTATTCGTTCTGGCTTTTGCTTGTTCAACCTTGCTCGCCAAATAGCGAGATCTTCCTCGTAAGATGGTTCTTCTCGCCGAACATGTGTGTCCATTTCCGTTTACCGCTACGTCTACATTCTTCTCGACTGTAAACATTGCATCTAAATATAAATGCGTCCTTGGTTCTTACACGTAGATGTGTTTCGTGAACCTGGCGGTGTACCGCAAGTATCGTGCACACGAGTCTCGTCGTTTCCTTGCGTCTGTGCCTTTCGTCTCCCATATTTTTCCTGTTTTTCCGTTTCAGAAGATTCGTTTTATCCTGTCACAGACGAAGGAAAATAACGTTCCTTTCTCGAAAGGAAGTCCGACAGTGGCTATAGCGATTCGATATCGCTGGCCGGTAAATCGTAAATATCGTTTTACGTGTGCGCAATTCGTTCGTTATGTATTTTACACGTTACGTTACGCTTATCCATCCTTGTTTTCTCTTTGAAATTTGTTCACTGTCACCGAGCGATAGATACGTATCTCTGTCAAGTTGTTTTCGATCGTTTCTCAATATATGCGTTTAGTAGACTGCTGATTTCTATGAAAACCCATACTATTATAGCTAAGGAAAAGCAATCTGAAAGTAAGATTTCTTTCCTTTTTTTAAATATTATAATGGAAATTTCAGCATTTAATTTTAAAATTTACCATTTCCATTTCTCACAAGTGTATAAAAATTCGTAAAGAAGAATAACGTTCGCCTGTATTTCCCCTCTATGGTAAAGGCTAGATGAATAGAAATGAAAATAGTTGATTGCCAACGCGACAAAAGCGAGATAGAGAGGAAAGGCACAAAAGCGTAAGAACGACTTACAATTAGAAAGAGAGAGAGAGAGAGAGAGAGAGAGAGAGAGAGAGAGAGAGAGAGAAAGAGAGGGGGGGAAAGAGAAGCAACGAATAGATATAGAGCAACTCGGTTAGTTTTCGCCGAAGATGATTACGTAACGCAGTTGCGACAAACATACGAAACGAACGGGATCCCGATCGTTTCGAGACAGAAAGCAGCGACAGAAACGCGTTGTGCTTTCAATGTATTGTTCGGAAGAGAAGATCGCCACTCGGAGGACAAGAATCGTATCTCGATCCAAATTGCACAATATCACTATTTTGGTTTTCTTATGGCTATAATTTGGCAGTGTTCCCAAACCCGGAATACCTTTTAGGCGACCGATACCACCTCCTCTTGGTAAACCGTCGATTCGCCATGCGATTTCTGCGCGTCTATTTTTTGCATGGAACTCTGCTCCGTAAATGGGCATAGATTTCTACACCTTTGTCGTTTACCGATCCACGTATCAATTATAACGTATATGCAAGTATCGGATCAACCGAAATGGTCTCTCTACTTTTGTTCGGATATTATAAATATTAGTACGAACACGATCGCGCCAAGTTACGGAAATAACGGCAAAGGAAAATCGTTTTGACGCCGTGTCGTAGATTTTGATGTTAATGAACCACGCCTTGATTCTCGATACGCGCCTTCTTTCGTTTATTTTTTACATTTCGACGGTCGTAGCGCGCGCATGTTGCTGCTATTTGCGCGTACACGCGTTTCAAACGTTTCCATATTTCGTTCTTGACTTTAGTCGACGATGATAAAATAGATGCGTGGAGCAAACTACGAAACGATCATGGGATAGAGAAGGTACTGCTCCCTCGACATTTCCTCGGCATTTTCCTCTCACTCCTACGAAAAAGAAAAACAAAATCGATTAGTCGTGGCTGCTAGTAAAGAAGTTAAACACGAGTAGCTGGTTCTAACAAAGATTCGTTGATCGCGTCCAACGGAGAAGGAAGCTAAAATTTGATGCATAAAATCGATTCGTTTCCGATGGCTTTCAGTCCACCGACGTTTAAAACTGCGACGCCCACATCGCGTACGCAACTGAAGCTCCAGCTGATGCGAGAGCAGCTGCAGGAGCAAGAGAGGCGAGAGGCTGAATTCCGTCAGAACTTGCAGCAACAGAGACCAACTACCGCCCCTCCTAGACCCGTACCCACTACTACGCTGTCGACTATCGGGGTAGATGTACCACCGCAAGTCTTACAGGTATGTACGTATGTATTCTTCTTATCGTTTCTCTTATCTTCTTATCATTGACTCCAATTCTACCCTTCGTCTACTTTATTTCGACGTTGTGTACGAGATGCAATTTATTTTTGTACCTCGTTTCGTCCCGCGAATACTCTTTTTCTCTTGTCTTTTACATTTCTTACGCGCTCGTGTATACTTAAACGCGACGATGCAACGTGTGTGCAAACACGTGTTTCAGACAAACAGATGATTCAAAGTTTTAACGTTTTCACAGCGTAGCGCGATTCAAGGCGGAAGGAGGGGAAGAAATATAAAATACCGTGCCTTTCTTAGCTAAAGGCACGATAAAGACAGACGAACTAATACGATTCCGGTGCACTTTCGAAGTAATAGCGTAAGAAACCTACAGTGTTCGACCTTATTGCATATTTCTGCAAGTTTTAGCCAACACTGTGCCGATAAGACCAGAAATAGAATAGAAACACGTGTCACTCGGTAACGATCATCGAAACTGGTAGTCGTTTCTTCGAATAGAAACAAACAGGAAATGTGGTTTAAAGAAAGAGAAAGAGGGTCGATAGATTAAACGAGCGGCGCCACTTTTTGTTCACAGGTACGAACGCTATTGGAAAATCCGACGCGTTATCACGTTGTTCAGAAGCAGAAGAATCAAGTGCGACAGTATCTTCACGA
The DNA here is from genome assembly GCF_905332965.1 of Bombus pascuorum. Lineage (NCBI taxonomy): Eukaryota > Metazoa > Arthropoda > Insecta > Hymenoptera > Apidae > Bombus > Bombus pascuorum. Next base: position 17,003,010 of record NC_083493.1, read on the forward strand.
GTCGTTTCGCGGCAATGGTACCACCGGCGACGAAAGCGTTCTCGCAAGAAATTCGGTGGAAGCCGTGCCAACGTCCGCGCCGATGGTTGTCCAGAGCGCACCACCGGGACCAACCGTGCACCATCCAAAGCCACAGCATCCTCACTTGGCCTCGTACCCACATGGTCCCACCGTATTGTCGCACGTTAATCCGCTCGCGGCCAGTCCAGATCCTGCGACTGGTGCCATGTCACCAGGACTTTCCAGTGTCGCAACCAGCAACTCCGAGGTAATTTAATACGTCTACCTGTCGCCTATCGATTTATCATCGTCTTCGAATTCGTGCTCTCGATTCGCGTAACACCTAATATTCCCTTGGAACTATCGGAATAGCAAAGATTGCAAAGCGCAAGGGTAAGAGAAAGGATCGTTTGATTATTATAAGACAAAAGTCATTTTTCTTACAATTCAATTTTCAATTTTTTCATTCAATTTTCTCGCAATTGCTTAGCTCCACTCGAATAATCTTGCTTTACTCTAGGACGCTCGGTTCGTACAAAGTATCGGAAAACGGTAACGGAAATGCACGAAATTTAGGGAAATCGAAGCAGAGAGACAAACCGCGAAAAATCTATCGACGCCACGAGCGTTTATCGTATTTGCCGAATCATGCGTAGGCGCGTGTCCGTGTACGTAAGAGCGTAACAGAATTTTGGCTTTTTAGAGCGAAAACAAAATCGTAGAACGTACTTTCACCTGTTTCGTTCGTTAAACGTAACGATTAAACAGCTGGAAATCGTTGTTACGATCGTACTTGGCAGCTCGAAGGTCGAACCGATCGATCGATCGATCATTCGCTCGCTCACTTTCTTTTTCTTTGTTATTCGTGCGGCATCGAAAGTCGCACGGAAACTGTAATGCTTTTTATTAGTTGCTCGACGATGACACGTGTCATATCTTCGCGAGAATAACTGGTTCGTTCGCAATTGATTCCTTTTTTATACGCTGCATAAATGTTTTTTGTTGCCTTATTTTTTATTTATTACACCGGCAATTTTCTTCTCGGAATTTCTATTTAACGTTTCATCGAGGCTCTTAAAAACGAACAACGCGAGGAACGTACTACTGGCATTGAGTCTACGTCAGAAATGGATTACGTTACACGTATCTCCGTTGAAACGAACGAAGAACGTAAACGCGGCTCTGCTCGTAATTTGCTGTTAATTTTATCAGTTGAAACCTGTTACATTGCTATTTTTTAGCTATGCTCACGAGGTCGTTGCATGCGATATTTTTCGATCCCGCGACACAACTGGGTTAACGGAGAATACCTAAGGCGCGTCGTACGGTCAGCGCGAGAGTAGAATACGTAATAGTACTGGACGATAGGAGAAATTGGTCGCGACACAAGCTTCAACGACCGTCGTAAAATTATTTAAGCAAGGAACGTATCGAGTGCGAGTTGCCGAGGAGACAGGAAGAATCTAAAAAAAAAGACGCATAGAGAAGCAAACACAAAGCTTAAAACGTCGTTCACGAGATATTGGCGACGAGCTAGAACTAGAAATTTCGTTATCGCAGGCAATTCGCGTAGCCAGGAAAATATTTACAAATATCCTGCGTGACTGGCGAAAGGCCGAAACGACGAAAGAATAAACGACAAAGGATGGAAGAACGCGCCGACGAAAGGGATCAAGCGAATATCCTACTTCGAAGCCTCGTTCAAATCGGTCAAGTTTGAATCGCAAGGAGTCGAATGGACCAACGAGCGTAGAAATTTGAATCGCATCGAAATCAGGTAAATACCAAGTTCACGCTAGGCAAGCTGTTTCCAGTTACTGGAATCCAAGCCGTTCGAATTCGATTTAATTTGAACGAGGCTGAAATGGCGAGCGATAGAAATGAAAATGCGCGGCTGCCATGTGGCCGTAGTGCCGTAGCTGTAGCCTAATAGTAGGGGATAATGGGTAGAAGCGGTAACTTAACGATAGCCGATAGCGCAGCGGGCGTGGGGCATGGCGATGCTCGGTGGCTCGTGGCGCGTGGCGAGCATTCGAGCAGCAGCGAGTAGTAGCGAGCAGTAGCGAGCAGTAGCGAGCAGTACCGAAACGAGCCGATCGACGGTGGAGGTTCGGGTTCGCGCGAGAGCAAACCTTCGTGGAGCGTCGTTTACCTCGACGGTGGTTCGATGTTTGTTTCGCGAAGCGATCTTCCGTGTCGTCTCGTTTCTTCGATTTGTCAGAGCGATCGACGTTTTCACGACGGGCCAACGAGGGGTGAGAGAAGAAGGAAGAGAAAACATCTTCCCGCCACAGATCATTCGACGCGGAAATTTTCCACGCGATCAACGCGTCCATCGTGTGCCAACACCCGCTAACGATGTTTCACGACGAGGAGAACCGCGATCGATGAATCGTCGAACGATCTCGCTCTGGTTAAGAACAACGTCGGCGCGATATTCGTTTCGCGTTCGCTTTAAGCCGATCACCAACACCTAACTCGTCACTCATCGATACGGTAAAAGCGATTTTCTGGCTACGACAGATCCGATTTGCGACCGAAGGAGAACGACAGAGTCGAACGCTGATCGTTTTTGAGTTCATCGCTGGCAATTCGAGCCGATAACGACTCTTTTGGACGACAGATCGTTGTAAAGCGTGACGTATACGTATACTTGGAATCGACGTACTATCGACTAATATCGAGTTATCTTCGCGTATACTCCACCTGTTCGTCACTCGTCGTCTATCATCCGCTCCCTGTTCCCAACTCTCCCGCCGTTCCCGTTTAACTCGGAATCCCACTTCACTTCGCCGAGATCGTGAGATACGTTATTGGGTAACCGCAACCTTGAGGTACGCTTAATCGTAGGTAGCCGAGTCGCGACGGAGTGGCGGTACGAGGAGAAAACGCAAGGTTGCTACGAAACGACGTCGTCGCATCGGCAAAACCTTCGAGTCCAAGACCGAGTCCGAAAAATGCACTCGTTCTTCGATCGGTTATCCGCATTCGTATTCGCTTTCGCGCTCGTTCCAGCACCGTTACATTGACACGTATTCTTCGCACAGGAACAATCGTTCGTCCTCTTGAATGCCAATCCACCCCGTTATCAAGATCGTAGCTACAATTATATTCGAGTATCCTTCGCGACCGCCACCGATTAAGAGACGTTTACTTTCTTTTTCTCCTATCGTTGTTTCGGTGTTTCGATTATCGTGCGCGTGTACGTTTCGAGTGTCAGCCACCGAACGCAGGAAAACGATTATACATGAGGAGAGCGACGATCGGTTTTACGAGAAAATTTCCGGCAAATGGATGGACGAAGAGGAGAATAGTTAGCGGAACACGCAACGTTAATCAGGAGTTACGATCGGCGCCAAGGATCTTCCTTTTGCGAAGAAGAAGACAGACGGAGGGCGGCGGAGAAACGGAGAAGGAAAGAGAACAAGAAGGACGATGACGTCGAAAACGGTGGCAATGACGTTGACGACGATAGCGACGATGCCAACGACGACGATAACGACGATGACGACGACGTTGAAACTCGTCTGAGATCGCGAGGAAATAATTTCCATCGTCGGCTTCGCTTTAAGATAGTTTTAACGGTTGGCATGATTACCGTACCGTATATACGCTTCTTTAACATTCAACGGAGAAGCGAATTTTACTGAATTACCAATCTTCTTTGCGTTTGCGAGTTCAAACCCACGCGGCTCCACGCCACGATCGCGCGCTACTAGCCACGTGCGTCAACGCGTACTACACGTGCGCACATGTCTCTAGTGTTTGACCGCACGAATATACATACGGTTCTTCTTACTTTTTCGTTCATCGGATCAATTTCAAGCAACGACAACATGCCAGTGTTCAATATAATAACCCGAAGGTGTAAGGTGAGTTTCGTTCGATTCGTTAAACTATCGGCAACGAAGCGATTCGTTCACTGATTTTGCTCGTATTTTACGCGCATCTCGACACGCTTCGTTTTCGTTAATTGCATCTAGTTGCTCGTGTTATCGCGTTATCACGTTATCGCGTTATTACGTTATCAACGCTGCATTTCACAACGCAAACGACTAGACGGACGGATGAGACGTTGAACGGATCGAAGCGAAAGGCAAGATGAATTTGAAGAAAATTTAATACGTTTACGTTTCGTTAGATCGATTCTTATTTGCGAAATAATCAACTGTCAAAGATCGATATCGATTAAGTCGGTGTAATCAGCGCTTATCGCATCCTTTATTGTTTTAACAAAAGACCATCGTAAGCGTAACATCTAAAAAACTCGCAAGTGGCGATGGATTGTTTACGTGCCTTTAATCTTCTGTACTTCGTATTTTCTGCGTATACGTATACCTATGTGTATATATTCTTATATACATATATATACACACACATATATATATATGTATATATATGATACAGCAGCGATCGATGTGGTTCGCGCAATCATCAACTGGTAGATCTTTGGCAACGGCACATCGCGACCTCTCACCTTACGAAACTTTGTTGCTATAATTTGGAATTTGGAATTTTCTTGTACTATTCAACGTATATTGACGGCGAGGATGCGTAAGATAATCGTGATAAGCGTCAGCATTTCCGACCGCTCGGCCGAGCGTATAAATCTTTCTCGATCAAGGATTGAAAACGCTTTTCAAGATAACGACAATCGCCTCGATAACAGCTTATCTAGGTAAAAACACCTAAATACTACGAACATTCCGAGCGATGCTAATATTTGTGAGCGATGCCGTACTAACGTTTCGTAACGAACAACTTCGTTTGTACGAAGTCAGAAACGCGAACACATAACCGATACCAATACGAACAGGCAGACATAGACGGCGGATCAGCAAGAGGATGCCAGTCGTGATGGAAGTGCACATATGTACAACGTGTTAGCATATTTATTACGGAAACCGCCCTCCGACCATTTTCGTTTAATCGCTCTCAGCCGATTGCAAGGATAGCTTCTATCGCGGCTAACCAGTAGTCTGTGAATTTTTACGCGTTTACGGGAAATTCCAAGTCGCTAAAACGTACCGAATGCGCACGAATATATAACGCAAAAGTTCTAGTTGAATTCTATTTGTTTAATTACGTTCGTAAAAATAGGAATTTGCATAAATATTTGTAGTCTACCAAGGCGGATAGTATCTTCGTTGAACGTTGTGTATCCAATACAATGCTAACGTCGTTTTTCACTTGCGTGGCGAAAGATATAACGCGATATGACGAAACGAGATGAAACATTAGAACGTAAGACCAGACATGACTTCAACTGTGATAATTGTTTTATCCGATGTGACATAAACAATAGCGATTTCGATCATTTTTTCCAACTCCGCTTCTCCGACTATCTGCAATTACCCATATCTTTGATATTATCGTTTGATCGCATTTAGATTATCGGTAGCTGAAACATAAATGAAATTCCAGCGATCAACTAGGTTGCCTTTATTAAGGCCCCTACTCGGTTCCCTTTATCAATCGACTTTGTCATTTTCTTTCTTTCTTTCCTATTGGCTCTTTCGTATTTTTCATATTCCATCGCTTTCTCTCGTACAATTTAAATCTATCCTTTGGCTCCGCCTTTTGCCACCGTTGTCTTTCTCGCACAACACGTTCTATCGGCACGTTCTTCCACGGACAGACATCGGTTATTGTTGTTACGTAATATTTACGTAACTTACACGTACGCAACTTGAATAGCCATAAGCGCCGTACGCTGAGCACCGATGCTCGCGATCTCAACCCGTTTTATATCGTTTCCTCTGAATTTGCACCACTCTGCCCTCCTTTTTCATAACCGTTCAACTTCTCTATCACGTTTCTTTTGCCTTTTTATCGTCTTTCTCTTTTTCCTTAACGCTTTCTCTCTCTCTCTTTCTGTTTCACTCTCGTTTGTTCAAACCTGATCTATCACTGTCCCATTAAAACATTCTTTGACCATCGACAGCGATCGAATGGACGATCGTCAACGAAGAGAGTATGAAGAATTGCGAATAAAGTCCACGAGATTCGATAAAATCGTGGCAGTATGTACGATATAGGTGCGAGAACGTTCTTCCTGTTATCAAATCCGCTTAACAGAGCAAACTAAGCGTGATATAATCAAATTGTTTTTCCGAAAATATTACATCCTCTATGATATTTCTTTCGTTCAAAGGTTGCATCAGATATCCGGCGAATGAGTCGATAGAGGAAAAACACAAAAAGGAAATGGTACGGAGAAAATGCGATACGACAATTAGCTTTGACAGCGATTTTAACGTGAACTCGTTTGCTGACCCCGCGTCCAAGCAAAATTGCATCTAGTCCTCTTTCCATCGATACATAGATAAAGTATAAATTGAAAAGGCATTCGAAGACGATTGAAATACGATAGAATCGCGTACCCTGTGTCGCGTGTAAAAGTACACATCGCGATGGAATTTGTATTTATCGTCCGAGAACGTAGACGATCCGAAAGTTGAGTTTAACCGTTTTGGTCATATGAAATTTGTATGATTACAGGCGGAGGATCTTCTGGACGACATCCTGTCGTTCGAAGCCAACTCCCTAGGTGATAATTTAAAAGACAGCCAGTCAGGAAGTCTGTCCAATATTCCAGAGTTACAAATCAAGCCCGAACCTCTGTTGCTTACCGATGCTGAGATACACGCGCTTGCCAAAGATCGACAAAAGAAAGATAATCATAATATGAGTAAGTAAATACGATCGACTATCGGCCATACGTATGCGGTGACGGTAACCTGTTACTATTAATTATTAGCAGTATGCGAAAAACCGTAATACATTCGTACGTCTCTATTTCGGTGCTCGTTGTTCGCTCGAAACAACTGAGACGGTCATTTGAATTGTAAACGAATTAGAGACGGGTTCCTCTTCCTGCGAGCGTGTAAAATCCGATATATCCACGTCAAATATCCATCGAGCGCAACGTAATCGTTTGGTTTCTGATGTTCGTGATTCTTCAACGAGATAACTCATTTTGTTATGCCACTATACTGGTTCGTACGTGGGCGAATATATAAAGTACGCTAATGTAGAATACGATAGGTTTGTATCGGCGTGAATTAGAGATCTGCAGCACAACAAGGCGAAACTAGAAATGGCAATTTTATAAAATTAGAGTAGGAGTTAATTTTGTCTATTTATTATTAGTAGCCGACATGGTTGTCGTTAATCAACACGGCTGCTGTCGATGCTGCTTACCATCTGAACGCCAGCTTTCGCGCGTCGGCACTCGATATGAAAATATGTAAAAATATTTTCAGACGCAACTGCGATATCCTAATTATAATTCATATTATTATTATGATTTTCAGTCGAGAGACGGCGACGGTTCAATATCAACGATAGAATCAAAGAGCTCGGCACTCTCTTGCCTAAAACTAACGACCCGTAAGTACGTTTTTCAATTTCATGACCGTTTACCGCATATCGCTAACGCAGCAACAAGCATCTAACTCCTTTGCGATTTGTAGAGAACAAAATGCTCGATAAGATCGGTAAAACACGTTATGTACGAAGAGCGTTGCTCGTCGTGCAGAATATATCGTTCACAGACGAAAAACGTACGTAGACAATTTCTCGCAAAACGAACTTGCTACTGAAAACGTAGATAGTAGCTTTCGATGTGAAGTATTTAATCGATGGGTCGCTTATTCGTCGTCTTTAATCTCTGCAACGTTTTTCATTGCCGGTAGGTCGAGTATCTCAAAAACGACGTTTACGTCATTCTTCTTGACACGTTCTCTCGTTTCTTTTCTCAGCTTACGTTGCCTTCGTCGTGAGTCGATATTAAACTTAGAAATCTTACGAATGGATCGATCAGAGAATGGAAAGGCGAAAGAGCAACGAAAAACCTGAAACAATTTCTCGAAACTAAATTCGTTCGATCTCGTTTCTCCCTGTATCCTGCGTCTTGCATTGCGTAATAAGTTTCCGGAGAACGAAATAACGAGCGATACTTGGTACGGTCGAGTACCGAAGCATCGCCTTCTTCTAAGATTAGCATCGCACGAAAGAAAGATGTACGGAACTGCGAGTAGACCGTGTTACCGTGTCTCGAGTCTCACCTCGATAACGAAACGAGTCTAAGTACAATGGCAAACATTCTGATACGACCCCGTTTTCCAAAATTCTCTCTCTTTCTCACCACCGATCGATGTCTCTTGGCTGGCGTTACGTACGTATCTTCCGTCTCGTTTGTCTTTGATTTTATGCGATCGAATTTTACAGCGCTATTTTACTTTCCCATCTAACACGCAACGATAAGAAAACATCGAATCGCATTTGTCTAACTTTACCGATGGGATTCTAAAATAAATGGGAATATATCTTGGAGGAGGAAATTTTTATTCGTTCGAGCGATTTCTTTGCGCGATAGCTTCAAAGAGTTAAAGATCTAATGGAACGTGTGTGACGAAGAGAAGAAGACACGGCGAATCTTTGATAACGCGACTCGAACAGCGTAACATCGTAGTCAACTAATTTTCGCTTGTTCCAGATATTATGAAATCGTGCGAGACGTCAGGCCAAACAAGGGAACGATTCTAAAGTCTTCGGTGGAGTACATAAAATTGTTAAAAAACGAGTTGACAAGGATGAAACAGAACGAGCTGAGACACAAGCAACTGGAACATCAGAATCGTCGACTCCTTTTACGAGTTCAAGAGTTGGAGTTGCAAGCGAAGGCGCATGGTCTTCCGGTGACTGATTTTAGTTGGGCCTCGACTTCCGGTAGCATGCTGAACACCTTTCCTCGAAACAAGCTCGAACAACGCAAGGTAATCGAATTTCCATATATACTACCGGTCATAACAGAATTAGGACATCCGTTGATATTCCATACAAAATTCGACATTTCCTACTGCTTTTGCTTCTTAGTTCTTTGCAAGCGTATGCATAGAAAGAAATTAAAATTTTTATCCGTGGTCCTAATTCGACGGCCCGTGTTATTCTCTCTTGCTTTATCACGAACGTCGTTTGTCTTCTCTCAGGAACGAGGTGAATATGTACATATTCTCGATGGTGTGCATCCTCGCGCAACGACGACTGTCACGATATCGCGGCTGCTATGAATTTCGTCAAGGTTATGCCGATCAACACCGATATGTACCGCTGATCGTTTCACGATCCTTGATCCGAATAAACGCTCGCTTCGTTCCCGAGACTGGTTTCATAATTCGCATGTGTTCCGATCAGACTGCCAGCTACGAAATCGCTCGTCTTGCTCTCTCTCTCTCTCTTTTTTTCTTCCCCTCTCCCTCTCTCTGTTTCCTTTTTTACGAGTGTGCGTGTACAAATAAATAGTTCTATCGTCGATATCACGTCCTCTTGTCCCTCGTTACCGGTGTTTCAACCAAGCACCATGTTTCCGTTCGTTTTTCCGTTGTACGCGTATTCTTATCGTCTTTTCTTTATTCTCTTTGTCGTTCTAATATTTTACTCTCTTTTTCCCTCTGCATCGGTTCCCTCTTCTGCCTTTACCTCGCGTTTCTTGGATTCACGTCGAGTACTTGTGTCAGGCGTTCTAATCCTACGTTACAGAACTATCCGATCGCGGAAATGACTTATCTTATCGTAATTTGGAAGCATTAGGTATATTTTTACGTTCGGTATTCTATTTTTTTTTCTTTTTTATCTAATTGCGTTTTCCTTAAATATCCGCTCGTCGACGACGGAAACCAGTAAATTCGTCGCAAAAGTCTTAAAAGACTATGAGTCGATCCGTTGTTCGGACTGTCTGTCTTCCGAGCTCAAGCGAAGGCAGATTCGCGAAACGACACATTGGTGAAAATCCAGTCGGTATATCTATAAGCGATTTGTTGGTTCGATGAAACGCGAACGTTGATGAAAGCGCAATTTGTATCGCATGTTCAAGCAACGAAATAAAGCGGACGTCTCTCGCTGCTGTTCGTTCGCGATTACATCGAACGAAAGTGTTGATTAATATGCACCGTATATTCATGTATAATTTATTTCCGTCGTTCATTCGCGTGAATTGAAAATATTTCGATGCCACACGACGATCAGCTTCGGTTATCACGCTCGAAGATTGCAAGGGAAAGGCACGATAAGTCGCATTTTTCATCCTTCGCGAGACAACAGTTTCCGAAACAGTTTCCGAAACAGTTACCGAAATTGTCGTTTTATTTGATTTTCGGATTTAGCATGTATGTATTTTTCTACCTCCTCCGTAATTAAAAAATAATATCGTTTTGTATTAATTTTGTATCGAAGATACCAAAGCACCGTTTGTCTTAAGAATCGTTCCTTTGGTTGGACCCAACAGGGTCTTTCCATTCTTGTGAGTTTTATATAAAAGAATAAACAGAAACGTACTTATCGTCCTTTCTTCGTGCGATCTACGTTTTGTTAATAAATAGAAGCAGATTGTTCGTTGTAAAGACATGTTATTTTTGTGTACTAAACAGATTCCAGAATTGGTTACCGAAGAAGCAACGAGCTTAAGTATGTCGCAGCTGGAAGATCTGATGGAGGACGATGGAAACGGTCCGATTCATAGCGGCGACCCGATGCTCTCGTCGCCTCATTTACCGCCGCTAAGTCCAGCACAGGCTGGCTGTCAACATGCCCTACCAGACGAAGATACCCTTGGTAGTTTGGCACCAACCACGCCGAATTCCTCCTCCGATATGGACATTGTCGCGTAATAGGATCCGAGCGTTGATAGCGCTCCGAATAATCAATTTATATATTTTTCAATCGGAAGGACATTCGAATTTTATCGTAACAAGAAAGTAACAAACGCGATATAATCGATACCGAGCGATGCGAACGTCGCATCCTTGTGTCTGATTAACAACGTACATGTTATGTGTTGTTCTTGTCCTTTTTTCCAACGGCTGGCCGTTACATACATACGTATTATAAATCGTAAGTCTATGTAAAAAGATACTTAGTATAATCGTATAATGATTCTTGAGAAAATTCACCTACTTTCACGCATTCAAATAGTTGCAAAAGCAAAAAGGTTCTCGAACTCGTATTCGTATGGTTGTTTTCGACGGCAACCATCGATCCCTTACAGGTGTCAAATACTTATGGGATATACGTAATGAATAACGGATGCGCTCAGCATCCAAGTTTTACGATAAATAAACGCTCGCGCAGGTCGCGAGTTCGTTGACGAACAAACAAAGAATCGAAATATACTTTAAAATACTTTTTGGAGTCGTCCAGAGTTACGAGAAATACTCTGGATGTTCCTTTTAATTTCTAATTTTTGTCCCAGTTCGATTATGATCAGTGTTATCGCATTACGTTGCGTTTCGTCGCATTATTAGAAGCAAAGCGTACCGCGATACTCGAACCAGTTCGTTCAAGTGCCTTTTAATTTTTTTCTGTCATTCTCCTTCGCCTTCACCCATTGTCTTAGTTGTTGATAATGCGCGAAGAGAATCAACTGCGTGTTTCATCGTCCAACGATTTCGTTGACCATTTTTAACGATTATTCGTTTCTTCCTATAAAATTTCTCGATTTAAAAAGACATTAGTGAACGTACGTTCAGATATAGATATATAATGGCGAGTACGGGCTAATTAAACTTGACACGTAGATCTAAGATGATAATCGATCAATTAGAAAAGAGACGATTCGATAACTCGAAGGAAAACTTGAACAAGTGTTGTAAACAAGATAAGAGGAGGTGATTTATTGAAAGACGAAAACTTACGTGGGAGAAAAGCCTGCGACAGAATATATATTTTCGAAAGTATTTTGCGTCGGAAACAGCAAGTGATTAATGTTACTGGCGAATGATGTACGCTGTTATTCCACGGAGATGTCTCGTGTGCGCGAATAATATTGCTGTTCCCGTCGCTCTGTGATCCTTTTAATATATGTAACTAATCGCGTTTTACCTCGTTAATGCGTATTATTCGCTCACTGTTATCCGCGAAAACCGTGCAAGAATCTCGTGATAATTCTTCACGGTCACCGCGCGAAACTACAGAGTATATAAAGAGACGTTACAGAAAAAGTGTTTAATCATTTTTTCACGTTTTGTCTTTTCCTTTTCTTCTTTTTCTTTCGTTTATATATTCCCAATATTCTTCCTAGAATCTTAGCGATCAGCTCGAGTACCTGATAAATTTATGTCGATAATTTAATCGAAATAAGATATACTCTTCGTTTGGTACACGGTATTTTACATTTATATCAACACCTTTCGATCGTTTCTGCGTAATCATTTTTAGAATATTCATTTTTCCGGGCAAATTTTTAACCGTTTTATAATTCTATCGGTTACTGAACGAATTGAAAAACCACTAGCCGTCTGTTATGTACAAAAATTATGTAAGAGATAGGTCGTATAGGTCGGAAAATTAATTAGATTCTAGCACGATAGATTATTCTGTTTAGCTTTAAAAGTTATTTTTTGTCTTGCATGGCCTGAATTTTTTCTATTATTGTAATACTATTTCATAAGTTTCTAGTATAAAAGGTTATCACAACAGTCTCTTCTTAGTAGCCATGTGTTTCCTATTCGAAGTAACAATTTAAGATAATTATGTTTCGATACGTAACTACATTCTTAGTAGTTTACAAATGTGTCATAATCTCCGTTTTTTTCTTTTTTTTTTCTATACATAACTCCAACTTGTCTTTCTTAGTTATCTTAATATTTCTAAATGGTTTTTGTCTATACATAATTGATTACATAATTTTGATTAGAAGAACCATATATTTTAGTAATCAAAATTTATAACATTACAGAAAGGGTATGTTCCAGTCGGCTCTACTCTACAGACTCAAAGTTTCAACATGATTGAAACTGATACCAGAAAACTATAAAGAATTGAGCTAACTAAAAGGAGGCATCCATCTCAAATAGGTAATTTTTTACTTCATTTGATACACAGTTAATTTGGTGAAAATTCTAAAAATGAAATTTTCATATTAATATCTTATTATGTTATAGTGCATATTAAACCCTTATTCCTCTTGTTTATTAAAATTCTCTTGGTTTTAATTTTTTTCAAGCAAACTGATTAAGATTCAACGCTTTATCGTTCATTCTTATCGATAGTTTGCAATATTAAAAATATGATGATTTTTGAGATAGTTATGACATTTTGTCATGCTATTATGGGTAATCACCAACACTTAAAAGTTAACGTATACTACATTTATTAAATTTATCTATTTGTTGAGAAATACAGCGTATATAATCGTTACAGCAATGACCAAGTATGCGATTAAATCATCTAGGAGTAACTCTTCGAGATTCTCTTGGAGTGGTTCAAATGCGTTTCCACGGTGCAAATAAAATTCTCAGAATCGTCAAAAGTGTGGTGGGTTTTGACCTAGACTTACTTAGAAAACGTTTGGAAAGAAAGGACGAAGGCAAAAACAGCATGTTGATTCTCGTGGAGCCTAGAATCTATCGACTTGCTCGATATTACAAACCCAAGGGAATTCTTCCAGCAAACTGGAAATATGGTGAGAGTTCCATTGCTAGCGTTCACGTCGCTTAATTACTTTTATGAATTTTTGAACAGAATAAAAATTTAAATATAAGACTTGTGTTTTACTAATCAATTCATTCCAAATTCTCTATTTTCATTTATGTATATCCAACCTAAATACAGTTACTACCAATCTGGAATGAAATATTGGTATTTAAATACAAATGAAAAATCTTATTAGCGTAAAGATCACCGTGGTATAATATTATTTATAATAACCAATGAAACGCTAATCGTCTATTACTAAAAAGTTAAGGTCTTGAAGTCAAGATACCAAACTTCCCTTAGAAATGGGAATTCAAAAAGAATATGAAGGCGCGAATATAAAACAAAAATTGCTGCACGCCCTTAATGTACGAATTCACGATCGATGGATACTAATTTTTGTTGATCGTATTTACAGCTTGTCGTGCTTTTAATTTTAAAGACGGTATAAAATGATACGATAGTATCGTGCAGTTTTTTTTTTGCGTATAAACGACAGTTTGAACCTCAATGTGATTTGCAGAATAGACTAAAACGTTTGCGATTTGAATATCGCGTTCATTTTTCGACTTCGCGCGGTCCTTATATCGACTTGTGCGCCGGCGTGCTGCAGTTGGCATCGGCGAGCGGAATCGCCCGAAAACGACCGAACGTTGACGATCGGAAGCGCGCGTGAATATGCGGTCGCTTAAAATCTTGCTGGTATCGTATTTGAATAGCAGTTGGTCGTTATTTCCCTTATCAAGAGTAGAAGATATAAAATTATTAGGCAATAAACATGTAAGAATTTACTGAAATTCGTTGACTGGAAGCTCAAAGCATCGATAAAGTTTATAGTATATTTTTCTTCTATACGACTCTATTTATGTACACGAAGGTAAAGAAGCTAAAGTATCGTACAAGTTAGTACTATTTATTCGTAAAATATATATCCCGCGTACGTAGTATCGTATCTCTGTTATCGATTACTATTTTTATTATATAGTACATTAAGAAGAATGGACTGGAGCATGCGTATAAGAGAAGTTATAAAGAATACTTAACTGTATTTTTATTTAGTAAGGAACGATGCGAAACGTAAGTCGCATAATATATGCATTATGAGGTGTCGATGGAACCGAAGTCGTAATTATGACTTCACCGTTTCATGGATGGATGATCATGTAATGGTTTTATTTCCCGGTTTAGTCGTTGTCGATGCCAGTATTATACCAAATGCAGTACTGACATCGACAACGAATAGTAAGTAGGAAGTGCTCGTATCAATTAATCTCCTCTCTTTTTACGAGTCAGATATATACGATAGAACTCCGTTTATGTAAAACTGCTGAACCAAAGATAATATATTGGTATAATCGGTAGTATAATCGGAATTTAGATAACAAGAATCCTCAGATTATCCCCACGAGCAATGATTTTTCCTTTACGTAATAACGATTCGCGTTCAGGTAAGCGAATCCGATCAACGATAGATCGTTTAATCGGGCATCAACTACAATTTCGTTACAGCAAATGAAACTCGTACAAACGAAGTACCATTTTGTGATAATAGAAATATGTACGTATCTTGAAGCAATTTGGACTTGCGGTGAACTATTTCGGTAGCTTATCGAGAGAAAAAAGTCAACTGGTTTACGTCATAAACTATCTTGCGTTGTAAGAAGAGTCAAAAATTCGAAGTGTCTCGAAATAAAACTCAGCTCGATATATATCGTAAAAGATGGATAGCGGTACGAGAAAAAGCAATGGATCAAGTAGGAAGAAATGCACAAGTTTTAACACGCACGATGACAATGCTCGTGATTATCGTTATCAGCCAGTGATCACGATGCTTAGCCGGTGTTTGTGAAACGTGAACGACGATCGCGCATTGGTCGTGAGAATTTTGGAAGTTGCTTATTTTGTACTCGTCACGTGCACAGAACGTGGAGATCGACATCGAACCAACATGCGAGTTCCTATCTCCAACCAATCGAGCGTCAAACTTTCGTCTCACCTCTTAAGGCTCGTGGAAACTTGGAAATCGTGATTGGCTGATCCGGATTCCTCTCCGTTTTGCCGTCGCGATTACATTGTTTTTGACGCACGGCACTCGTGGGATTATGCACGAGCACATCGATCTCATGCTCGCTACATTTCCCGATCTCGCGTCGGATGTGTCGCTGCAAGGTGAGATTAAGCGATAAAATTAGCAAAAAATAAAAGAAGAAGAAAACGAAACGGATACCAGCGTGTAATATGATATGGGGATTTTTATCGCAGGCAAAATCTTTCTCCTCTTTCCTCTTCTTGTCTTTTTCTTTCCTCGATAGTGTCTGTTCCCCTCGCTTCGTGCTCTTTTCTTTGCATCTTCACTTTGCCACGATCGAGAATTCGTTACTCGATATCGGCAATCGTTGAAATCTCGAACAATCGATCGATCGGTCGATGATCGATTTCTGCAACGTCGAACGATCGTTGTTACAGTGTTTCGTACGACGTTTGAGCATGGAGGGCGTGAACAAAAATCAAGGCGACGTTGACTCGAAAACGGTTGTTGGAAAATCGTCGAGAGGAAAAATTGGACGAAGAGGGGGCGGGAGGGAGGGGAAGAAAAGGTTGGAAAGCTAAAGAAGAGCGAGGAAGAGCGACGAAGAGCAATAGCGGAGAATTGGCGACTCGCAAGATGCTTTGAGATCCGCGTTCGAATTAATCTTTCGCGGACATAAGACATAATGGCACCGAGCAGCTCAATTACGCTCGGATTAGCAGTACACGAGGGGTTCCCCTTCTCCCCAAACCACTTCTCTCCTCGAGAATCTGTACTCTCAGTGTCCCTTGCACGCTCTCCACCTCGTGCACAATCTACCAGGGCCTTTGAAACGCTATATAAAGTGACAAACTTCCTCGGTGCCGCTGTATTGGCGTTAATACGGCATCACGTTCCGATCAGGTAATAACCGCCGGATAAAATCTATCGAACAACGATACAGTTATTAATTCGTATCATCGACGTCGCGCCGTTGATCTTCTACCGACTGTTACCGTTGCTATTGCTACTATCGCTGACTGTTGCTCTCTTCGTGCTCGTAAAAATTCGGGACATCGCCACCGAACAGGGCCGGCCGATTTCAATCGAATCGGACAAGTCCATTCGTCTTCTCACTGTTAACTCACGTTCGACCATGGTGAACCTTTTCGTCAACCGTTGAAGGATGATCGCACTCGAAACACGTGCCTGTTGACGACAATAAACGCCGTGAGATCTACAACTAGAACCTATTCTATAACGTACCACACGGGCGGAAGAAGACGTTTGTCACGTAGCATGATCCATTTACAGATCAAGTTATTTGGGTAGGTAATTTTCACGAGTATCGTTCCCCTTTATTGCGCCAGCAAAATACCGCCAAACCTTCAAACCGTTGAACCGTCAAGCACGACAACGATTTTACGATCGAGCACGACTGTTCGAACGACTCTCGACTATCGACTTTCGATTCTCGATTCTCGGTCGGTATGCACAGTGATCGTGTATCGTAGCTGTATAGGTTAAAGACAATGGTCATTCGCTGGTCGCGTGTCGTCTTCCTATCTTTGCTATCTTTTCGCGCGCATCCTATACAGTAGCCTTGTTACGAACGTCAGGATGTGTATCGGCACGTTTTCGCTGCACCGCTGACTGACCCGAATACCAGCTCCCCTTTTCATTGCCTGTTACTCGTTCACCTCATATCCCTCTCCCTTTTTATCAACCTGTCCGATACGCGCAAACACCAAACCAATTGTTCTCGCCTCATCGAGAAAAACGCTTCCTATCTTTCTTTCGCCACCTATTATTCAATCGGCCAATGCACGAATCAAAGAAACCTCAAATTATAACTAATGAACGAACAGCCACGATTAACTTACAATAGCCGACTACTATTACATATATTTATATGTATATATATATATATATATATATATATATATATATATATATATATATACACATATATATATATATGTTTACCTAGAAAAACGGCCAGTCATTGACCACGAAATCCATTATGCTGTAGTTGCAAATATCACTTCTAGTTTCTACATCTCTTTCTTTCTCTGCCTCTGTCGCGTATTACTGGATCTTTTTTCCTATTATTGAAGAAACAAGTCATAAAAGGTTCTTCCGTTTCCACCTTTTCGTAATTATTGTGACAGTTGCATTATCATATATCGACCACCGATATGGAAGTAGCATATAAGAAAATAACTCAAATTCTTTAACCGATCGTTTCGCGACAAGTCGCGTTACCGAAAAACCAACGATACGATACACGATTCAACATGGTATAAAATCTGTTACAGATTTACAAATTCCACGAAGATGAGGTTTCTGGCCGTATTAGCGTGTTTCCTGTTGGGATTTATCGAACTCGCCAATTCTTTGCCTCGAAATGCTACCGATTACGAAGGTTTGTTGATATTTCCAAATTATTCGACCCACTTCAGTTCTTATCAGAAAGCAAATTTTGAATATTAGATAAAATGATATTCATCATTCTTTATGACAAACACCCATCATACACATCTTTGCGTTCAAACATGTTGATAAGAATCGATTATTTTTATAATTAGTCGAATTGACAATTACGTGACATCCAAGACTCACAAACTCGTGAACTGACATTACCAAGGCCGCTACTTTCCACGCTTTGAAATCACTCGTTAAACACCGTTCACGTTTCTACGTGTGCATGCTCGCGCTTCCAGCTTCGTCCAGATCGGTCGTGTTTACCGAACTCCAGCAATTTAAATTCGACAAACTCGAAACGAAATGGTTCGTTTTCGTTCGAATTCGATAAAAATCGACTATGATCGAAAGCACGCAGAAAAATAATTTGTCGTTATCGGCGATGGTTACAAGTACCTACTAAAAGAATAATTTCCCAATCGATAACAGTTATCGATAATCAATAAAAACGTGTATCGTCCATGATATTTATCGATAATGGTAACTAACAAAGTTTTAGTCGTGTTTAATGGTTAATCCTAGACAAAATCGTTCCAAGTAAAATACGAATTCGTATTCTCTATAACTTTCTTAAATTTGGGTCATAACGGTTACGATCCCTGATAAAAGCACAAATTTACGTAAACATCGGTAATCTCGTGGTTATTCGCTATGATATTGACAAACGAGCGTGTTTCTTTACTCTTCACAGATATGTCCTTTTGGCTAAAATCCGGCCAAGAGAATCTTCAAAGAATTCTGGCTTATCGAAACAACGAAAATCGCGCGAAGAATGTAATTATCTTCATCGGTGATGGCATGGGAATATCTACGATTACAGCTGGTCGAATATACAAAGGCCAAATCAAGGGTAACACCGGCGAGGAATACAAATTAGCTTTCGAAAATTTTCCTAACACTGGATTCGCCAAGGTATTTATACGCTTATACACGTATACAGCGGTTTGCAAAAGTTTCGTAGCCGGACAAATTTCTATTCGAGTCGTTCTTTATAGACGTACAACACCGATAAACAAGTACCCGATTCAGCTGGAACGGCTACCGCGATATTTTCCGGTGTTAAATGCCGATACAAGGTTATTGGATTAGATACAAAAGCTTCGTTTAATCGATGTAATAACAAAACCGACGAGGCGAGCAAAGTTACGACTGTCGCGGATTGGGCGCAACAGAGTGGCATGGATACCGGTAAGCCGCCTCTTATCCTTGCGAAAAGAAGAAAATGATAGGGAAAGGGTTGAATCGATAACCCGTTGCAAATACGTCAATAAATAAATAAAAATAGATTTCGCGTCCATGTACGATGTATCTGTGTGTGTATATATATATGTGTGTATATATATATATATATATATATATATATATATATATATATATATATATGTATATATAGGTACACGTAGATGCCATAAAAGATATAACTTAGAAAAAGCGAAGCTGGCATCCCGCTGGGGGTAGCCACCCACATGCTATATTTATTTTTATTTTATTTTTTCTTTTTCTTCATCAATAAGATATAACACTTTACCAAATGTCCATAAGGACAAATTGTAAAATAACCAAAATAAAATAAAAAAAAAACGTAGATGCACGTATCAAGCGTAACTATACATACGTATAATTGACCGAATGGAATGGTCGATACGCATAGATAGAACCGGGACTGGCGCGAACGTGACTCGTTAGTAACGACGACCTACTCACGGCCAGCTACCGGTGTTAAACATTAAACATCAGTATCGAATAGACCTTGCCGGGACGAGCTCGAAAACGACACGGCAGAGAGAAGGTCGCGAGCCAACTTTCCGCTTTATCTAGGGCATAACGCTCGTAACTCTCGCTTTTTCACCATTACTTTCCAATATGTCAGTGAATGAACGAAACATCTTTTTCCTAGTATAAACTCGCAAATATGGAACGAAAGAGACGCGTTAAAATAAGATAAAGCGACTCGGTCGTTGACAAATTTTGGATGATTTTCTCATTTCCTTTTTTGCTGGATCGTTCGGCGAAATACAGGGTTTGTCACGACAACTCGGATCACGCATGCTACTCCGGGTGGATTATACGCTCATACCAATAATCGCGACTGGGAATGCGATACGTCGATACCGGCGCAATATAAAGGTTGCGTAAAGGATATCGCCAGACAACTGATCGAAGACGAACCAGGAAGCAAGTTCAAGGTAACGCAATGTGTTTGTCCTTTTCCTTCATTTCGCGTATCCTGCTCGCCATAAGTATCAGGACGCGTAATTTACTATTCGTAGTTACGTTAAGCTCGCGTGTTCGCAACAACGATGTCGCAACTTTCATCGTTCATTTTCGATATATACGTTTCAAATTCTGTACTGTTACAATCGCGATGATCGTCCCTCGTCTTCGAAATGCTTTATATAACGCGCGTAATAATATATTCGCAAAGCTATTTCACGATGAGTCGTCCAGATACTTCCGCGAGCCACTAAGTTTCCATCCGTTTTCGTTGCCGCTTCGAACGTTCGTCCAACGATCGTTTGATCAACGTTAGGTGATCATGGGTGGTGGAGCGCAACACATGGGCTTACCGATGGATCCGATAGATCCCGATACGTGTGTCAGAGGAGATGGACAAAACTTAGCGGATGTATGGGCTGAGAATAATCCCAACGGGAAAGTGGTGACCGATCTGGAACAGCTTCTCTCCGTCGATATCGCTAATACGTCGAAGATTCTCGGAATTTTTGCTCCTAGTCATCTCCCTTACCACGCTGTGAAGACTGAGAAAACACCCACCTTGGCTGAGATGACTCGGCAGGCTGTTCGGTTGCTTAAAAAAAATGACAATGGTTTTCTCTTAATGGTGAGTGAACGATTAAACGGATCCAACCTTATGCCACAACTTTATCAAAATTGTTCGTTCGTATAAAGAAGCAATGTCGTGGCAAAGCGGATAAAATTATTTGTTGCGGGCATAGGTGGAGAGCGGAAGAATAGACATGGCGCATCACCATAACTGGGCGAAGCTAGCGTTGAGGGAATTGTCGGAACTCGAAGAGGCGATATCAGTCGCTCTGGAGGAAGTTAAACTGGAAGAAACGTTGGTGATCGTAACCGCGGATCACTCGCACGTGTTCACCATCAATGGTTATCCGAAACGTGGAAACGATATCCTCGGTTTCGTCAACGATCCGAAAAAGCCAAAAATACAGGCCTACGAAACGCTCAGCTACGTCAATGGTCCAGGATACTATTATCATAGGCGAAACGATAGTAACAACGTCAACGAAACCTGGAAACCTGTGGATCAAGACGAGGAACGCGATAAACCCTATTACCCCCATATGGCTGGCATGTACTTGGAGGATGAAACTCACGGAGGCGAAGACGTTGGAGTCTACGCTATAGGTAAAACATATTAACCCTTGTTTGCTGTCGTCTACCGACGTTATCGAAATATGCAAATTAACGACGAACTAACGATCGAAAGTAATACCATGCCTTCATAAAATCAATAGATGCTACGTCGTATGAAATTTAAATCGTTTATTCAAAATTTGATCGAAATCTTATCTATATAGTCTCTATCTTATCTATATAGCTTGGCAATCAACGTTGCATAATGCACTGTTCAACCGACGAAAGTGATATATGTTTGACATTTACAAATACCATTTTATTTATTACGGATTAACTTCCAGAAAGTAGCTTTATCGTGTCATAATATTTTACGATAACTCTAAAACATAAAACAAAGGGTACAATTTTCTGCTCTCTACGATATCTATCAATCTTGTATTCTTCAATTTCCGACTCTATATTCTACTCGAAGAAATATAATTAACAATTAAATATTTTTCAGGTCCGTACTCCCACTTGATTCGCGGCACTTTCGAGCAAAATTACATCGCTCACGTGGTAGCGTATGCGGCGTGCCTCAAAAACTGGCCTTCCCACTGTGATAAATCTTACTCGGAAAACTCGGTAGCTCAACTCGCTAGCTCCCCTATTGCGTTTCTATTGACGTTCGCGTTGCTTTTAATCGTCACCAGGTTCGATTAATCGTACGTATTAACCATAAACGCGAACAACGCACGCGACGAGTATGCTTCTTCTTGCTGAACTTCCGCGTCTTCTTCGTTATTCTTTCTCGCTCGAATATCCTTTGCCTACGTCTCGTCTATCCCTTCTTTTTCCCCAATCGTCGAATTCTTCCATAGCCAATTATAATTTCCTACTTTTCGTTACTTCTTCTCTGTACTCCTTCTTTTTCTTTTCTACCTCTTTCTTTGATTTTGAAAGCAGTACAAAAGCGACACGTGTATACCGCTCGAAGGCATTCGAACTTCTTTTCCTTACTTTTGCCACACGATGTAATTTAATTACAGGATCACGAGCCAAAGGATTACGCGTTAACGAACAACGATTACATTCTATATTATTGTTATTTTATTTTTACGACACGATAAAATTGGTTTTATCGTCTCTGAAACACAGGCGAGATAAGAAGGATTTTTCTAAGCTGCAAACCAACTAAAGCGTCGTTTCGAACGCTTATGAGCGGTAGCGTACACATACGCGTAAGCGGCAAATATGTTCGCAAATAACTACTGGTACGTTTGATCTATAATACTGCGATCGACAATACGAATTGTCCTTTGTATATAATTTTCACGATTCATATTGTATTTCAATGTCTGGCTCGACTTACCATAGCATATTTATACACTTGCGTACGTGTATGCGTGCGTAATGTAAAGGCTCGTTCAGACGCGTGTAATAATTTAGTCGAGTAGTTTAGTAAGACGTTTCAATGGTTTAGTCGAGTGGCGAGTAATTTTAGTAACTTACCGTGTGTGGACGAAAGTGTAGTCGAGTAATTTAGTGAAACGATTTGGCCGATCTTCTAATGGATGTAGAAAGATCCGTTTCGAACGTACGTGTTTTTCAAACGTATCCATAGTATCATGGCAATAAGATCTAATAAAACGGATCTTCTCGACAAAGTTCTACCAAACTAACGAACGCGTCTGAACGGGCCTTAACGTCCTTGCGAGCGCGTGTCAGAGAACGTAGGTTATTTAATTAATGCAGTTTCATCTGTGATATATACGCAAATTAGCCGATAATCGTAACCATAATTATAATTGTACTCGTTTTTGAAAAGTATGCCGTTCGCTTACGGTTGCCCAAACGAAAAAAAAATCGAACTGGAAACTATTTCCGATATACTACTATACGAAACATTGAGAGCAGAAGCGAAATAATATTGTATCGTATTTAGAAAAGAAGTAGCTTAGCTCGCTTTTGCGCTCAATGCCACGTATATGTTTTCATTTACTCGATCTTCGGCGAGAACGTTCGTCCGCCTTGGTCGATTCCTCCTCCGTTCCACTCCGATCCCCCTTCGACCTTTCTCAAAAGAATCAACGATGCCCCTGACACACATTTCGATCGACTAATTCGTCCACGCGATTAAACGTAAATCCTGAAATGCAAGAGGAACGATGACCTTATTGTTCGGTCATCGTCAACGAGATCGCGTCAACTTATTGTTCGGTCATCGTCAACGAGACCGCGTCAACTTATCGTTCGGTCATTCTGATATCGGAAAAGTTCTGCGAATCGACGTTGAATACGTGGAAATCAGGGATACAAAAATAAACGGAGACAGGAAGAAGCGTCTCGCGAGGATGATTTATTAAAACGGTAAAAAAATGTACATGTAAGTATGCATAAAGACGCTGGAGCCGATTTTGTCATCGTCAGACTAATTCTGGATTATACAAGTTCCAACTTTATTTTCTTCAAAGCGGAAAGTATTTCACTCTACGTTTTCTACCTACTTTCGAACGAAAAATAATGTCCTACCAATCGCCTGCTCCTAGCTAGTTGGGAATTCCTCAAATTCACGTATACTTGACGAGTTTCCAAGCTGTAAAAGCATACCCTTTGATAGATAATAAATCTAAAGATAAGAGCGTATACAGCCGCGCGTGTATATTACATCCGTGTGCGTAATACAGAGGACTAGAGTACAATCGATTTGCCTTTGACAATGGTAATGTAGTAATTCTTATAGATAAGAGGATTAGTATTATCGCTAACGAAGTTTCGGTCTGGTTTGACCGACGCAAATGGATTCTTGCACGGTTGTAAAAGAACCTCGACGTCGGCGACGGAATTTATTCGATTTATTTCCCAAAGCATTTCTTGCGCAGTGTAAGACGTGATGGTGGTTGGAGCCAACGTCTTGGTAAACTCGCGTATCGTTTCGAGCCATGTGTCTTTTCCTGCAAACCCAGTGGTCCGATAAAGACCAGGATTATAGAGACAAATCAAATCGGGAGTAGCAAGAGTTTGCGATGGGTCGCGAACCAAGCAGTGATAAAGCTTGCCCGGTTTGAACGTAACGACGACGGCTCGGCCAGCGGATTTACATTTTTTACAAACTTGAACCATGGATAAAAATCTAGGAGGGACGTCTTTCGGTAACTGTAACTCTGGTCCGATTAAAATCAAATGGAGCTTCTGTAAGTTCGGTAAGAAATGAAGAAACAGTTTCTCCCAGACGTCTAAGTGTATACCTTCGAATTGGAATTCCGCTCCAAGTATATGAATAGTCCAATCGGTTCTATTTTGCCACTCGGGGCAAGAAATCTGCATGGAATAAAGGGCTGTCAGTGGAATCGTGCACAGATGCGATAATAGAGCGTACGTATAACAATCCATTTGACGATAATATGAAGAATTCCCGTAAATTCGGTGCATTAGTTTATCGAAATCGAATTCTGGCTGCGCGACGAACATTTCCAAATGCGCGTTCGGAATTTTCGGATTAACGTATCCGTGTTTGCGTTGAAGGTGCAGAATTCTTTGATAAACTCGAAACTCTTCGCACCAATTTTTATGTTCGTCGCCATGTTCCTCGCAAAAGAATTCCATCCCGCAGTGCGTGCAGCAGATCAGTTTTTCGCTAAAGCGACGACAAACTCGACAAACTCTAGGATATAAAATAATTTCTTTTTCCCAAAGATCCAACGATCTTTTGACCTCGGACTCGAATATCGCCAGCAATTTTAGCCGATAAATACGGTACTGGTCCGCGTCCAATTTCACGCCCGAACCATCGGAGAGTGTCAAGACGATGGACGAATGAATCTCTGTCAGTGCTTCGCACAAGTCACGATGCTGCGACAGTGCCTGCGTTTGATGCATTATCGAGCAATAAGACACCATTTGGCAACGCTCACAGTACAACTGAGACTTCTTCGAGCAAACCATACAAAGGCTAGACACGAATACGAACCGTGGTTTTACCTTTAGTTCGATGCATTCGTCCTCTACGCTCTCATCCTCCTCTGATAATATCGACGAGCTGATTAACAAAAACGGCTGAACCAAAGGATACATTAATCGAGAACCTACACCGATTGGATCATTCGTTTGGTGAAAACAGTCTGTCCTTTCTTTCTGGTAATGCTTAACATCGGGTCTTATGGTTTTCTCTGTTGTTCCTCTTCTTTCTCTCTCTTCCTTCGCTTTCGCTTCATCGCAAGTCGTTGATTTCTCACAAGCGACGTTACATTTCGACGATCTCAACGGTGGTAACTTGCTTCCTTTGCTGCGATGTTTTCTGCGGCCCATCGCAGGTTCTTCGAAACTCGTCCACTGTCGCTTTATTTAAATTTGAAATTAATTACGCTACTGACGTGTCTTATTTCGTGCTTTTATTTCCTCCTTTCCTCTTACTTCCTTCCTCTCTCTCTCTCACTCTCCTTCTGTTTGGTAATTTGATATTTATTATATTAATCAACTATGGTGGGTTATTTTAAATATATGGGTTATGCAAAAAATTTCGCACGTACGTACAATGTGATTATTGTAAATTAATAGGATCACCTTTCCAATTATCTAGCTCTATATTTAATGTTTCAGTTTTCTTTTAATTGAAAGTATTACGTAACAAAGAGCTTTCAAGTGTTTCTTAATTATACAACCTATATACAAGTGTTGGATCTGACATTATCTGGATCGAAAGTATGTAACGAAGAAACGCAAATAAACGAGCGAACGAATCCGATTAAGAATACACGAGGAGGAGAGAGACAGAGAAAAAAGGGGATACGAGAAAAGAAGATTAAAATTTTTACTAAAAATTTACTAGACACGAACGATAAATAGGAAACTTTCTTACCTTGTAATATTACACTAAATCTTGATAATATAAGAGTAATAAACCACTAAACAATATTTACGATGTATATAAATTCATTATTGTTAAGAAGAAAAACAATTATCCGATTCTATTTCAAACGATATCACGTAAATAACGTGTGATCGGTTTGACAATAGAAAGGCGCACAATGGACGCGAACTAACTCGTCGAAGTCTCGTATAATACGCATGCATCGTCTAGACAGAACTCTCTTACGGGCACTATGCCCATTGCCCAGATAAAGTATTTCGAGCATCATTCCTCGGTGTATACCCCCTATGCCCAGGGTAACTTGCATCTAAATTAATTAGTCTTCGTTTGTAATAAGATGAATTTATTACAAAACAGTCGCGTGTTTTTTTATTTCTTCCTTCGATCTCCTATTGAATTTTCCTCCGAAATCAATATTTTTGCATTATTTTACGATCGTCGAAGCTTTTATTAAATCTTTTATTCTACTATTCGACACAAGACTACATTATTTTCAAGCATGTACGTTTCTCTTGTATTTTTAGGAAATTATGCATTTAGTCGTACGTACGCGAAAGAATATATACGAAAATAAATAATTGTATAATTTTTTGTTTATTACTTTAATTTTCCTATTTACCTTATACAAATTTCTCTTTGCATTCTAAAAATATGTTCTGCATATTCTTGCTTTCCTGTTTGTTTTATGTAAATTTAATTTCTTATATTTAACGAAAGAAACAGTTTCACGTATGGAAGAGTACATGACAACTGCCACGTCCGTTAACTTTGCAATA
Source organism: Bombus pascuorum (assembly GCF_905332965.1). Classification (NCBI taxonomy): domain Eukaryota; kingdom Metazoa; phylum Arthropoda; class Insecta; order Hymenoptera; family Apidae; genus Bombus; species Bombus pascuorum. The sequence goes on from NC_083493.1 coordinate 17,029,939, forward strand.
TAAAATACTGATCCTATTTTGTATATTTTCATAACATTCAGAAAATTTATTCTCAAATTAGTTTTGCTTTTTATTATTTTTACAAACTGAAACGTATCGATAAAGTAAATTCCCTTTTTTGTTACGTTTCCATACAAACAATAAAATCGGTTATATCGTTTATCATCGACCATTTATTATCCAATTGTCTGCTTTTATTTATATGATTTTTTTATTTATATTTTTGGTTAGAAATTACAACTGTAAACTTGTCAAACTCGAACTCATCGATATAATATATTACATTGCGCGAATATTATATAACACGAACATATGTACCATGAAAGAGTGCATATATCATTCACAGTTCAATAACTAGATTACTAATGTTTCGCATTACAGCTGTTCATACTTTTTCGCTGGTAACTGAAAACGCCTCCACGTGGATGAACGACGAACGAATATGGAGCCGTATTATACGTTCAAGGTAGGTTATACGGCATCGAGGTTATGTTTTCCACGTTGAAACATCGTCAATTTGGCAATACAGTATTTTCTTGTGTTATTGCCAAAAGATTATTTATAAAAATACTACTAACAACCAGAATATCTGTATCAATGTTAAATATCTCGTACGTAAAATCAAAAGTATTAAGCTATGCAATTATGCAATTACAATGGAAACACCTTTTTTACACATAAACATGGCATTTTAACCTGTAGCATCCCTATCTCGATCAAATTTTTTGTGCAACGTAATGTCGTTTTTCATGATGGATTATTGATATAAACAATTACACTTTTATTTCAAGCTATAAACATTCTCTATTTTTTGGCAATCTTTTAGATAACGAACCTCCATTTACTCTGGATGTTATTATTTCTAAAATTTTATATCGGTAGATATCTATTAAATGTCTCGACGTATCATTGTACGAATTCTATTAATTTCACCGTCGTTCATTTTTTGACCTTTATAATTCTACTCGTATCATATTTGCCAATTACTTTGATCCTATCATTAACTTTTCACGACCATGAAATTGTGTTTCATTGTCTTTCATTTTCTCGTTTCTCCGTTATCAATTGTTTTCATCGAATTTTCCATTTGATCATGATTACAAAACGATCGATTACGAAACAGGTAAAAAGCAATGCGTTTGACTTCATCCCAAATGGATAATGGATACAAATATCGATATCGATCATTAAGAATTAGTCAATTCACGCCTAATGTCATTCCGATGCGTAAGATATGGAAATATTATGTACTTTCAAAATGAACACACAATAAATACTTTTTTCTATACAGAATGCATGCTTTTTCTTATACGATGCTAATTTTCGTTTGACAGTTTTGTACAGCAAGAATAAAAAGATAAGCTGTCCTATGTGCAATGAAAAGAGATCTTTCTTTTACTGTACAGCATTGTAATTATTATTGATTATATGGTGAAGAGAGAAAATATATCAAAGATGGAAACTCTCGAGCAATGCAATAATGTTAACGATGATAATAGCGATGGTGGTAATAATGACGAAAACGATGACAGTGATGATGATCATGATGACATTGACGATGTCGATGATAATGACGACAATTATGATGACGATGATGATGATGATGAGGATGAGGATGAGGATGAGGATGATAATGATAATGATAACGATAATGATAAATGCAATGACGATGATGAAGAACAGGAGGATGAGGACGTTGATGCTGTAGATGATGATAATAATAATAACAATAATGATAACAATAATAGTAATAATAGTAATGCTCGTTAATTACACATCAGTTACAACAATTACACTCACATTCTTCTGATTAAGATGCAAATTCGCAATCTTTGTCAGAGTTCAAAAGAATAGCAGCAATCATCTTTTTCGTTACAGTTTTCGATAGTACTGCTTGGAAAGCGATTTATCAAGAATGAGCCATGCTAATGTAGGAATGAAGGTGTACGCAAGTAATTTATCAGACATACGACAGAGAAAATCAGAAAAGAAATTTCGCGTGAACAGAATGGTGGGACTAGATAGTGATGAATCACTTCGATCGAATATTTCCGATATTACCATGGAAGTGGAAATTAAAACTGACGAGGAAACGGAAAGCGATGGAGAACATACACAGCGACTTATACCATCGCCGATTGATCATCAATGTATTAACGATGATGCGAAAAAATCAGTTACACGAGACACTCAATTTAGGCAATTCAGAGATGAGAATGTTTGGTCTATATCTATACAAATGTTTGTGCCTTTTCTGTTAGCTGGTTTCGGTATGGTGGCTGCCAGTATGTTACTGGATGTTGTGCAGGTACGTACGAGTACCGAATTTGATAGGAGCGCAATATAAGAACATTGAGAAAATGTTTAAACGCACACGTCGGTTGATTTCCTTCTTTCCTGTAGCATTGGCCTGTATATCAAACAGTATCCGAAGTATATATATTGGTGCCAGCATTGCTCGGCTTGAAAGGAAACTTGGAAATGACATTAGCTTCACGATTTTCAACTCATGCAAATCTTGGACACATGGATACAAAGAAACAGCAATGGACTTTGATCGTTGGAAATCTTGCTTTAATACAATGTCAAGCAACCGTAGTAGGCTTATTGGCTTCTTTAGCTGCTATCGTACTTGGTTGGATTCCAGAAGCACAGTTTGATATTTACCACGCGCTTTTGTTATGCGCCAGTGCCTTAGTTACTGCATCCATAGCAAGCTTTTTGTTGAGCTTGGTGATGGTCGCAGTTATATTATTATCCAAACAGATAAACATCGATCCAGATAATATAGCCACACCAATTGCAGCTTCCCTCGGTGATTTAACCACTTTGATGCTTCTTTCAGGAATAGCATCTCTTCTATTTAAAGCAACAGGTAAATATGTATATTTGTATACATGTACATGTAAACACAAAAGTATATACATTTGTTTAAAAGTAGAATAGCTTTCCACTAACCAAATTTTCGCAACATTATTTCAGAATATGCACAATGGATAGCACCCATGTTAATAATATTTCATGTCATTGTCACGCCACTTTGGTATTATATCGCAGCTAAAAATCCATTTACCAAGGAAATATTAGATTACGGCTGGGCACCTGTGATATGTGCAATGTTAATTAGCAGGTATTTACATATTATTCATTTTGAAAATGCATGCAATTTTAAATCAACATTGGTCATTTAACAGCAATGTTTCTATTAATTTTAGTATGGGTGGTTTGATACTAGATTATACGGTATCCAATTACAAAGGTATAGCAGTATTTCAATTAGTAATAAACGGCGTTGGTGGTAATCTAGCTGCTGTTCAGGCTAGTAGAATATCGACGTCTTTGCATAAAGATTGCCGATTAAATAATCAAGAAATACCCGTCGTTCGTTTCAACCCGTTCTACGTTTTCTGTACCAAAGGTACGTCAATTATAACTAAAGTAAGGTGTCTTCCATATGGTACAATGGGAATGTATTACAGGCGGACACGCAAGGACTGCTAGAGTTCTGTTAACAATGGTAATACCTGGTCATTTGATATTTAGCTATACCATTAGTTACCTCCAAGCTGGTCATACTTCCTTTACACCTATATTTCTCATTGTTTATCTGACTGCCGCTTTAGTACAGGTATACAGCCAATTTTTTATCAACGCTTGTATTATATAATCAATAAAAAACGCAACGAACAATTAGATCATTGCATTCGTATTTTCGTTTGAACGTTAGGTAGTATTATTGTTATACATCACGCAATTGATGGTTGTATGGATGTGGATACGAGGAATGGACCCAGATAGTTCTGCAATACCATATCTAACTGCAGCAGGTGATTTGATAGGAACGGCACTACTAGGAATCGCGTTTCACCTACTGTATGCCATTGGAGATGGGGATTCCGATGTTGGAGATTGATTGGATTTTATATTCAGAGCTCGCGTGAGATACCGAATGTGTATAGAAAAGAGAACATTGATGATTTTATGTGATGTTTAATTGAGTTTGAAATATTTCATGCAATTCCTATCTTTATACATTGTATTCTGTAACAAGTCATATTATTATTTCTTTTATCCTTTGTTTTCTTCTGTTAGCTTATTTTCTTTTTTGCCATTTTTCGTTGTACAGTACTTTTTCTTGATTTTGACGCAAATGTAAAAAGTAATGAATATTATGGACGGAGGAAGGAAAGTTATCTGATTTTGGAGCAAATCTTGAATTGTTTCAAAGTCAGTCAATCTCATAGGCAATACGTTCGTGAAGTTTACACGATATGTGATCGAATCGTTCGATTCTTAAATATCAATATTTACGTATTTTTACATGTATGTTATTAATGTATAAAGATACATACTTATCGTTTGTATTTCTCTATACAATCATGCAAACACGTATGTACAAACGTTAATAACATTTGAAGAACACAGCGTTCATTTCAATTGCCATTTTTAAAGCGAGCACGTCCAGCATACCGTATATAACGCAACATGCTCAACTATTTTGTACCAAATATTGTACTTACTAGTCGAAATAAATTCGACTAAAATATATACGTCGTCGTACCTTTACTATTTCTCATCAATTTCCAGGTTTCCTCCTGTTCTATTTTTATTACGTACGGTATTGTAATTGCCTTAGAAATTAAAGCACGTAATCCAGTATCAGAACGAACGTTAAAGGGGAAATGGATTAAGAGGAAACGCAAAAGGAGAAAAAAGCGAGAAAAAGTAGAAGAGAAGTACGAGTAGATAGAAGCTTCACGATAAGATATACACAGGGGTAAGAACGGTATGAGTGCAGCCGCAGATAGGCCAAATTGTAATATGATTCGAGTTAAGCGCAATTCTACTTGGACCGTAACAGTGGTGTCTTTCTTTCGTACGATGTTGTACGATCGAGTTACGAATAGGGCTTAAAGGTTTGTAAGCGTAATCGCATAAGCGAGGCAGCATCTGAGCGTGTGCGTTCAACGAATATACATCATGATGCGTGCACGTGCACATCAACATTAGTCAACGATTCGCACACGCACAACGTACAAACGAAACGACCAAGCTGTGGTTGAGAAGCACATCAGCCTGTCTCCGTCAATGAAATAGTTAGATCTGTCAGTGCCAACTATCGCCTCGTTCTCGGCGGAGCCTTTTAGATTTTATCTATCGCGTTGCTTGATTAAGTCGTTTTCTAAAACTGTTCTCGTACTGACCTCCCTACATCCGCCGCGGTAGCTTCTAGTTCTCAAGAAGAAAGGGAGAGAGTGTCGCGAACCTTGGGTCGATTGTTACCGGTCGAATATCCGTTTCTATATTTCTTTCGGATCTCTTTTTCTACCAAACACGTAATAACGAAAGGGCAACGGAAGAAATAAAAATCCGCTCAGTCGATTATACTTTTGTCTCGGATCCGTGTTATTCTTTTTCGTTTGCATTTTATCGTCCCCCATTCGTACGTTATAGATACATACGTCTTTCGTACTCTGTCCTTCGTTCTTCGTTTACTCATCGTCAATTACGAAAAAGAAAGAAAGAAAGAGGACAAAATAAAATACAGAACGAGAGTAACTATCAAAGTAGAAAATTATATACCAGTCATTGATACTCATAACACGTTAAGTTTTAATTGGAATAGAAAGAAAAAAAAAGCAATTTGACGGTGTGTGAAGAAAAGCGATCGTAAAACACGTTTCAACGTGAATCTTTGTTTCGTGATCTATTTTCTTCTTACGTATTTCCTTGCTGTTTACTACCGTTCCGCCTCGCGATACAACCGTGTGTAAGTATAATTACGACACAACTACTATACCCCCTTTGTCATGAGATACGAGGGCACTATAGGGACGAAGGAACGAAATTCTTGGCCTTCCATGATAAACGAAAGAGATGCGATTGAATGCACGCTTCACGGGTCACGGGAACCAAGTATCAAAACGTATGTTAAGTTATTGCTCCTCATGGTCGAACTTAAACACGTGGAGTAATTTATCAATTTGTGAATATGTTACGGAAGTGCTTCGTACTCGCGCGCCGTTAACGTTAAACGGCAATGTTTGCAAATCCCGATGCATGAATGTTGCAGGACATATTCGATTTCCGACCGCATACGATCATTTCATTTTTATAATTAAGATACTTCTGATTACCTGATGTCCTTCCGATTTTATAACACGATGAGACGATGAGGCGCTTTTTATCGACAATTTCTATTATTTCATTCATCTGCAGATACATGTCTACGATTAATATTACAACGTTGTGGTTATTGGATATCGATTTAACAAGTATATACTTACATTTGAAGAAATATGTCGTGTGGCTGTAGAACGATCGAAAATTCCATATCGCACTTATAAGTACACGTGATATCATCAACGTATCGCAATTACGATAATAGTAGTCACCCTCGGCGTTCCTCTCTCTTCTCCTTTTTCTGTACCTTCGTTCTTTCCATTCCATTTTTCCATTGCGTTATAAATTTACTCATTTGCAAATTCGTGCCATAAATCGTAATTATTCTATCTTTAATTCTTATTAAAACTTTACTCGATACGTTTCAATCTTTTTTACGTTATCTGTATCAATTTCTTTCAAACTTTATCGAGAGTGCTTAAATCTATCGAAAGAAGTACCGACGCTATTTTAATTATTTTTAATATCTATAAATTACGATACATTTAAGTGGGATACGTAACGACGTCAAAATTCTACGATTTTTTCTTCGAAGATCGCACATTTTGTAGATGCAACTGTAATTTTATGCTTGCAGCAATTAGTTCTCTATACCACGTGTTTGAGATCAATTGCGACGTCAACGTTATACGTATTCAAGATGTGTTTAAACCGAGTTACTGTATTAAAATTGAATGAACTCAAGAGTAGAAGAAAAAAAAAGAGTAGAATTTGCAGGCAAAATACGGAAGTCGATTTAATTAGCGGGCAAGGAAAGTACATTGGGTTAATAAAATACGGGAAACGTAGATTATCGTGGCATCACGACATAGTCGAGAGTTGAAACTCAATGTCATAGCGAATCGCTCGATTTATGGACGACTAATTGTAAGAGATCTTACATAACCGGTCTTTTAGGAAATAGATAAGAATACATAGTACGATAAAGATATAATAATAAGTACACATACAGGGTATTCAATTAAATAGCAAATAAACATTGCGATGATAGAGTCTGACTTAAATCGTATAATACAGTCGTGGAAACTTACGTTGAAGTGATAAACGCGGAATGAATAAGTTTCGATATGGGCGATCTAGTAATGTATACAGCGAACCGATTAATACCTGAAATTTAGAGATTTCGAAGTGTGATAAATCAATGTCGAGTTCGTAATTTTTATCGAGAAAAATTGTAAAATTCGGCGTTTCGTCAAACATAAACACCTGTGTTCGATTCTAAATTCAAATAAATTCTGTCCCCGGTATAAACAATATCGCGATTAAATATTTGTCGATCGATCGATTATATGATAGAAAATCGAATCTCGATAGGAGATTATATCTGAAACGGATTAAGGTATCGATTCTTTGCGCGAAGGTCGATCGAACAAAATAACGAGATGGTAAAGGGAGGAAAGTGGTGAGAGAGAGAAAGAGAGAGAGAGAGAGAGAGGCATAGAGAGGGTTCGACCGATAAAAAAGTTTTAAAAAGGTAACCTCGTCGAGCGAACGAAATATAATTCTATAACCAATTAAACATGCGAATGAATATTTAATCGCGCGTACGAACAATTAGAATAATAGATAAACGTAAACAGATAAAGAGTAAGGCAGAAAAGTAAGAGAGATATGCAAGCAGACAGATAGGAAGGCAGGCAGGTAGGCAGGCAGCTAGGCAGACAAGCAAGAAAACAGAAAAGCAGACAGGTAGATAGGCGAGGAATAACAGATGGTAAGGTAGACGAACAATCAAGGTTTACTTGGGCTGACGATCGATAAATTCGCGCTTGCTCCGTTTACCGTATGTTCCCGGTAAAAGTCCTAAGTGAGTTTAAAGGAGACAAACGTGATGCATGATCGAGATCAGTCGCGATGTAACCATAGCGTGAAACGGCCTCGCACCAGGCCACCAGCCTTACACCACCAGATGCGTGACGACGGTTGATTTTCTTTTTTATCAGAATCGATACAACAGTTTTGAGAACATTAAAAATCAGATTTTTCGAGTCTATGAATCTGGCAGCAATTCGATACACCATCGAGGATTCCCTTACAGAGGTACAGGTATGGTCAAAGCATCGATTCACATCCAAGCATGATATTTATGTAACATCTTTCCAAAATTCATATTTCCTCCTTTACCGAAACGTATTCAGTTACGTAAACAGCAGGGACGCTAATCGATATCTTATAATCCGCAAACTACACTTTAGAGTTGTTCACCTTCTGTCCCTTTCTCTCTTTCTTTTTCTTCTTTCTCTTTTGACACCTTTTTCAAGCCAGAAAACAAACATCTAATATCTTTGTCTTAATTTTTATCCGAAGAAATTACGTTCGAATAAAAATTGCGATCGTCGACTATAGAAGTATTTTAGGATTTTTAAATAACCATAATATTCAACTTATTTCACGTAAAATTACGATATACTCGATCGTTAGAATCGTTTTAAAGACGATCATATTCTTACGTGATATAACACGAACGAAATGTAGGTTGATTCGATAGAACAAAGTTTAATTTTTTCTTTTTTTATAAAGTGACTAGTGACAAAGATAAATGAGACAATGAAAAATTATGAGAGATGCAGATTAGTGAGAATGGATAGAAAAGAGAAAACAGTGATATCGAAAGTAACGAGTGGCAATAGACAACGTGTCGAATATAACGAATGCACCGATCGAATCATCGATAGTTTGGTACGAGCAAAAGAACAGTTTGCAGAATTCGTAACACCAAATCTGACTTGCTTACGACGCTAAAAGTCGATGTGTTTTAATTTTCGACGTGCCTTACAGTGGTTCCGAGCGAATCAGACTAGAGATATCGTCCCTCGCTGGTTACGTAATTTGCTCGATTCTTGTCCTGAAATACAACTACAACGAGCGAACATTTAGACAAGCGTTATCATTCTGAAAGGAGAATGGCTATATATCCGTGGCAGCGAGTCACACGGGGTCCTCAGTAGAAGATGATAGAGGACCAGGTGCATCAACATCCGGTACGACTACCTCCCGACAAACACGCCCATATCGATGTTACAGGAGCCAAAATTGAAAAGTACGTTCAACGATTAACATTATTTCATTTTAAATCTTAAATCTGATACGCGGCTCGTACATCCTCGAAGCGTACACGATAATAAATAAATTACGGACTAGTTGACAACCATGATCTTGAACGAGGTATCGCTGATAGAATTAAGGCGTACGTCTTGCCATATCTGTGACTTGATTACATTTCTTGATTGGAATTTGGTTTACACATTCAGAAAAATACCTGTTTATCTACCGTCGGATATAACTACGTATATATGCTACAAATGTTCGCACATGTATATTATGAGTATATGCATTTTATATCAACTTTTTGTTGACAGTGATCAATGTAAGGAACCTTTGCTTTCCGAGAAGCAAACTACCCACAGGGTAACGCCAGTTCGTGCTCGTTCGCGCACTATCTCAGAATCAACAGTCGGAAACACGATCATGGGCACTACTTCTGCCACAGGCACGAGTATGGTTGCGGTGACGGCTATGGGAACGGGCACGAATGCGAATGCATGGATGGACACCGTTGTCGGGGTAAATACTACCACCGATCCTACCGACAAATCCATCGAGGAAGATTGCGCCGAGGTACCCATGTTCGACGAGGGAACCACCGATAGCGGCCGCCTCCCCGACGTCGTCGCTGAGAGTAAAATCTATGGCGTAAACGGGGACGAACCCCTCGAATCGTACCTAGCGATCACTATTCAAGTTTTTATACCGTTTCTTATTGCCGGCCTTGGCATGGTTGGAGCTGGATTAGTCCTAGATTTGGTTCAAGTACGAAAACATTTTTTCCCTCGTCTTCCTCTATCTCTTCCATCGAAATCGAATTAACACCTTACAGCTTCCGTTCTGACATCCTTTTTATACTTCGTTGCTTTCCACAGCATTGGGTCGTGTTTGAGAAAGTGAGCGAACTTATCATTCTGGTACCAGCACTGTTGGGTTTGAAAGGAAATTTGGAAATGACTCTCGCATCTCGTCTTTCCACCCAAGCAAATCTCGGACACATGGACGCGCCGAAAGAACAGTGGCACATGATCGTCGGAAATCTCGTCTTGATTCAAGTGAGTCGGATTCACATTCTATTTTTAATCTTTCCTTGTTTTTTATCCGCAAATATTATCTCGAGTGCATTCTCCCTTTCTCTTTATCTCTATTCTCTCTTCCACTTACCTATCGCTTTTCGCCATCGTTCTACATCATCGTCGATTTTTCTATTCGCGTTGTCTGTTACTTTATTGCATCTTGTCGTCTCCCTTATCTCGTTTTTTTTCGTGCTCGTTAATTCCACGATTTTTTCCACAAACTCTACCAATTGTCAACACATCTTACGATATTTACCGTTACTGGCCACAAAAATTATTCCATGTCAGATACCTCAACTGACAAGACGTACAACTCACAGATGCCTTATCATTGGCGCCACAATTTTATTTGATTATACGTTCAACGCGTCAACGGTAAACGACCTTCAAGCGTGAACGTCACGTTACTTGCGCTCTCTCACCTGCTCGTACGATCATTTACCGCAAAATGCATACGTTTTAATTTGCAATGTTCAGTTTTTATTAATATATTAACCAGGACATCCCTTATCTTAGGAACACTCGCAGTTCACTGGAAGAACATTAAAAATATCTACGTTGTACAATACTCTAATCATTTATCGGACTTATCTTGATACTTTGAAACGTTGCTACATTTGTAAAAGTCACGATATATCCTTTGAATATTTAATCGAAAAATCACGCAGAAAATGGGTAAGATGCGCGCAACGCGTCTCTATTTGAAGACCACAAGGGAAGAATATGACAAGTTACGTTTTTATAGAGGATTCGTTTCCAAATTTGCTGTGCCGTCGCTCGACCTTACACCGTCAAATCATTTTGGTTTTCGGACTGAACACGTTTTAAGACATCTTAAGAATATTTATTGATTTTCTGTAAAATTTCAAGACTCATCGTCTATTTTGATGCTGCCAGATTTGCCAGATTCCCCTTTTCAAGCGACGTCGAGTTCAGAAAGTTGATAAAAATGGATTCATCGTGTTCTTCCCGTGTAATTTTCGCTTTTATTTGTCCCCGTTCCACTGATCAACAGTTTTTCAGTAATGTATCTTATACAATCGTTATTTCTGCCGTTTGGCGTGATATTTGTGTAAAGAAGATCAGTTCGTGTTGGCAGTGCCAGGCGATAGTGGTTGGATTTCTGGGCTCTGTGGTGGCGATCGTAATGGGAGCATTCCGAAACGGTACCATCTCGTTGGATCATGCATATCTATTATGTGCAAGCAGCCTAGTTACCGCCTCTCTGGCATCCTTCGTCCTCGGATTGATCACCGCAGGTGTGATTGTTTTCTCCCGTCATTGTCACATAAATCCGGACAACGTTGCGACACCGATCGCCGCCAGTCTCGGTGACATCACTTCCTTAGCCCTGCTCTCTTGGATATCCACGATTCTCTACGAATCGATAAATAAACAAGATTGGGTCGCGCCTCTGGTGATCGCTTGTTACATCCTTGTCACGCCGCTCTGGGTATGGATCGCCAAGAGAAACAAGTACACCAACGATGTCCTTTACTTCGGATGGACTCCTGTAATGATCGCTATGTTGATCAGCAGGTGAGTATCGATATTCCGTTTCGTTACAATTATTGCGAGTGCCAAGAACGACTCAGGAAAGTAAACAGAAAAAGAAGGCACGAACTAACTATTAAAGTGAACACGAACGACCGCTGTTATTGACCAAGCAGTTGCGGTGGTCTAATACTCGAATTCATGGTGTCGCGATTCGAAAACCTGACCGTTTTCCAACCGGTGATCAACGGTGTCGGTGGAAATTTGGTAGCTGTGCAAGCAAGCAGGATATCGACGGCCCTTCACAAGCAAGCCGAACTGGGAACGCTTCTGATTCCACCTGGTCACACACATCCTGTTATCTTCATTACACCTATCGCTAACTTTTTTGGCAAAGGTAATTAAGCGATATTAAAGAAACTCGCTAGTCGAGACTCACACCGACGACCACGAGTATCAAGACGCTTGTCGATATTTAATACAAATTGATTGCCATTTACCGCTTTTATTTTCTTCTTATTATATCATGAATCTGTTATTTCATTGTCATCGTACGGCAAATCGGAAACCATGGTGATGCGAATCAAGATATTGGGAATTTGCGTTTCCTTTAGTTTCATAATTAATTAAGTTATAGCTTTGAAAAGGTTTGCGGAAAAATACCAGCCTTTAATAAAATAGTAAAGCGAAACATGGTAAAATTTCCCAGTAAACGTGACACGTGGTTTTGTCCTAATGCTCATTGTCGACGGTGTATATGCATCTGTATCCGCTTAATATCAACCTAAAGGTGAATTAATTACTTCCTCTTTCTTCGATTCTCAGGTATGCACGCGAGAACAACAAGAGTCCTAATGGCGATGGTTATACCAGGTCACATCATTTTCATTTACCTGATCAATTATATGAAGGACGGCAACACTTCGTTAACACCGCTCTTCGTTTTTGTTTACTTGTGTGCCTCCACGCTGCAGGTTGCTGCTCTCCTGTACATCGCTTACATAATGATACATTGGATGTGGAAGCGAAAAATCGATCCCGATAATTCAGCAATTCCGTACTTGACGGCAATGGGGGACCTATTAGGCATCAGTTTATTGGCAATCGCTTTCCAATTCCTCTATCTCGTTGGAGATCAGGATTCTGATCAGACGATCGCTCCATAAAAATTGCATTCTAATAGACTGCAAAGATTTCCTCGATTATTTCCTGTGAGGCGACGATAGTTATCGATGCGTCATACAAAATTCCTCTCTCGAAAAATCATTGACATCGTCTTCGTCATCGGCATCACCATCGTCGTCGTCGTCGTCGTCGTCGTCGTCGTCGTCGTCGTCGTCGTCGTCGTCACTGTTATCTTCATTATCATCATCATCGTCATCATCATCGTCATCGTCATCGTCATAGTCGCCGTCGTCGTCGTCGTCGTCGTCGTCGTCGCTATAGTTTCCGTGGTTATTATCGTCGTTACATATTCTATGTTCTTTTCCTTGTATAAGGAAAATTACAAGTTAGTTATTCGCTTTGTTAGTACGCCATGTGAAAAGGTAATACTTTTTTTGCACGAAAGAAAGCAATACATCGAAAAAATGTATATGTAACTGAATGAAGGCCAATGCCTAATGAGGCTGTGCTTTTGCGGAGGTACATATATTGTATAGTAATATAGAGCATATCTTGTTGCCCGAAATATTTTCGTTTGAATTAAACCGAATTCTCATGCAGTTGACTCGATTCAACTTAGTTCGATTCGGTTTGATTCGCCACTTAGTCTCGTACCACAATGATTCCGCGATATTATTTTCCTTGTTCATCTAGTCGTGAAGAAAATTAAGTTTATCATAATTGGACTATGTATGTACACGAGGTCTTATGATAGTCTTTAGCTATAAATAATTTTAGACCGATGGGCAATCCGCGTTTTCGCGAAGATTATGATCAGAGATAAGTAAAGGAAGAAAAAGGCATCCCAGAATCCGGATACGAAACAATTTAAGAAAAAGAAATATTCGAGATATTATTTCAGCTTGGATACTACACTGAATTTTGTTTTTAGTTGATCAGTCGTTAAGTCGCATATGTTACGAACTGAACGAAATCCGCATACCCAATATTTGTAACATCGATACAATGTGTACGTGTCTTCAAATAGTTGCCTTCGTATACGATGGGAATTAAGTAGGTAATTTAAATATCGAGTAATGTCCACACGAACTATTTTTGAACGCTTTGAATAACTTGTTAACGAAGTTAAGGGGGCGGGACACTGAGCGACCCTCCTTGTAATAACTATTAGCGCATTCTCGATCACTCGATAAAGTCAGTCGCAGTGCGGCATTGTAGAAGTTCATATTTCGCTATGATAGTTACACATCTGCTATAGTCCATAATTTTGCGAGTCTTCCACCAAAGCTAGACGATTATCGACACTGCAAAATGTATTTTCACTATGTACACAGATTATATCGAATATGTACCTCGAAACGAGTCAGGTTTCATTATAAGTCGTTTTTTTAGAAGTGCCGCCGATAGATACACGCGCATATTGAAATGCAACCGATACAAACATATACTTTGTCTCTTTTTTGTCTTAACACGCGTACACGAGCGTAGCATATGCCTAAAATTTGAAAACATTGTAAAAACCAGTAGAAAAACCACACCAAAGATTAGGCTATAAATATATCTTGACAATAATGTTTGTTTCAAGGAGGCAGATAGACTATTTTTTACCCAACACGAACAAAAGGTGTAAAGTAAAACTCTTCCTTTTACAAATATAGATACAGATTTCATGAGAACGATAAACGTTCCGTTCTAGGAAAACTCGGAGGAACATACTTCATTATTTAACCGATATCTTTTAAGTGAATTTAATTTTTTTTCCAAACAGATATGTATATATTTACATACGTGCCAACAATAATGATACGAATGATGAAATATTTTCCTTCGAGTCTCTCCTAACATTCGAACGAAAAGAAAATAAAATTTGAACAGAGGAAAAGCGAGGAAGAGAAAGAGAGAAGAGAGAGGCAAAACTAAATTTGGACACACATAAATTTCAAGAGGATGAAAAAGGAATGATAATTATTTTTTAATACGGTGCTACTGAAAAGAAAGTAGGTTTACGACGGCAAAACGCATGCGAGCTACTACGAACTATAGACGTAAATGACGAAACGAGCTCGCTTATTCACGTCATGGTACCTGTTCTTCGTCAAAGTATACGCATTCTAAAATGTCATAGTTCGATCGAACGAGTCAAGTAAGAGGAGCGTTGACCATTTTTTAATGGTGAGATTAAAATCGAGATGCCATGCTGGTACAAAGCGATTGAACGCACATTTGAATGAAACATTGATAGTAGTTTTATATAATAAAATTAAATGAAAAAAAAAAAATCTAACGTGCTTCTTTATATTATCGTTTAAATTATTTTTTTACCTATCCTAGTCTTTCTACTCCACTTATTAAAATATTAAAACATTGTTGAAGGTTAAAGGAAATTGAAAACCTCAACGCATACAAAATATCGAAGTTACTTTATTGCAAGTTTCTTAATCTCCAAAAATAAGTTTATATCGTGTATAATTTCGAAAACAACTAGAGAGACAGATGCAACGCAGGTACCACTTCAAAGTACAATGAAAACGTAATTATTTACAAAGCCCATTACCCTGATCCAGCTGGTTTCAATGACCTTGCGATATGTCGTCAAGGTCAATATGTTGTGTAACATCGTTTATACATACAAGCGCTGCTCAGCATCAACCTTCAAAATGTTCGCAAAAGTACTTTTGATACTATGTATCTCATTGCGTCCTTTTATTATTTTACATGTATTCTAAGGACTTGACTGAGTCTGGATTAGGTTTGATTTAGGTAGTAAATAAAAGACATGATTATAATTTCTTATGAAATTGTTATTACCATTAATATGGAAGGTATTTATGTAGAATAATACATACTTCACCGATATGGCCTTAATATATATTATTAACCTCAATGACCGAGTAACTCCAGACAACTGTCACTAGATTTTAGATTCGATGATACTGTATTGACTGGATATATACATATTTTTTGAACGCGCCATTATTGCAAATGCAGCTGATTTTGAGAAAAATAGAAACAATGCTGCACCGAAACAGGTGCGAAAAAGTAAGCGTTTAGATAATTCAATATGCATATAATGACATCGATTTGTCAGCGATGTATATATGGTATGCTTATGTTAAGTATCAATATCTCACTAACACTTATTATTTCCCCTACGGTTGCTGGAATCACCAAACGTGATTCCGAATTGCAACTACTTTTACGCGCAGTGTTGTGCTTATCTATGTACCTTCGCTTTTATGTCTGAAACTAAAGCCTACTGACAGTTATACGTGGATAGAGTAAAACTATTCGACGCGTTGACTCGGTAATATATGTCAAGGCCATTGAAATCGGTAGCGGTCAATTGCTTTGTAAATAATTACCGTAGAATTTTATAAAAGTATGAATTGCGCGTAATCAAAAGAACAAACGTGTATCTACCATAATTAGAATAATGAATGAAATTCTAAGATGAGCGATGATTATATAATAATCGATTCTGGAATTAACCGGGCACATGTATATCACATATTTATACATGAAAAACTATAATACAACGCATACGATAATTTAAAAAAAAATTATCATCGTTTCATATACCACAAAACCATAAGCTGTACACGATTCAATCTGACAAAGTGCTTGTAGATTCGCTTACTGTAATTTTGCTTCTTCCTTTGCTTTCCAAAGAATTAACTCCATACAAGCGACAGCATCCTCTTTGCTGTCGTGTCCACCAACTGTAATATGAAACAAAAGATTAGTGAATTGTTTTTACCTCGTTACAAACCTTAATGTGCAAAGAAATCACGAAATAAAATATCGTTATTGAACTATGCCGCGAATGGAAAAAAACAGAAAAGTATATGATTCTAAACTAACCGTCATTTTGAATGATCTTCCTTAAATATTCGGAACAAAGGTTCTTCAATGCTCTCTTTTGTGGATAGCCATTCTTGTGTGGAAACATCACGCTTGTATCAACGACAGTATCGTGCAAAAGCCTTAAAGCTTTGAAATCGCTTTCTAAACTATGACCCACTAATATAGTTTTATCTGAAAACATTGTCAATAATGTTGCTTGGACATCTAATAACGTTGTTGTCACATCCTTCATATTTTCCTCTGTAATCCCAGAAAACCTGCATACACCATTTTAATATTGATTTGATTATTTATAAACATTGTATGAAAAATTACTTTTCTTTTTATTTTACGCATTATCTTTTTTTAAAGAAAAAGGAGAAAGAAACAGAAAAAAATGAAGGAAAAAATATTTTAATATTTTTTACCTTGTATTATAATCGATTATAGGATTTTGGGGATTCACTAACGTCTCATATACTACACTGCAATCATCATCAATGACTGTTATCCTGGTTAGTTCCAATCCTTGAGTTGTATAACACATTTCACAATCGAGTGCATATACCCCTTGTTCCTCTACCGGCGTATCTTAATAATAATAACGATAATAACGATAAGATCAAATAATAGAACAAATATAAACTAGAGTTGAAAATAGAGATAAATAAACATTTACAAATTACCTTTCGGTAAAGTTCTCACGTAACCACGAAGGTTTTCATAGTCTGTATAATCCCAAACGTGCGTCTTCGCGTCACAACAACCAGTTGCAGAACCATATTGTTGACAGCAACTGTATTTGCTTTCACCTCTGATTGTGAACTTCCTGCCCCAATGATATATACAATTCTGTGATCGCGTAGCAAATCCTCGTTTATCGATCATATAAGTTTGACCACACCGACTACAAATTCTTTCGTTAGGCACTTTTGATAGAACACTTTGATTTCGTGTGTTAGTTACATAGACTTTGGCACGACCCTGCAATTGAAAGAAATTGAGTGATATTTTCACGAATATTTTACTATATTTCTCGAAAGCTTCTTTCACTCGGTTTACCTTCTGACCATCTGGATGTGGACGAGGAAACCCGTTATCTTGAAGTTGTTGCTCCGTCATTATCCATTTTTTTAGCATACCATATAAAGCTGCTCCTTTAAATTTCGTAACGGCTCTTTTTGTTTTAAGAACACTCCACGAACCTTTAGCTTTCCCAGCCAGCACTGTTTCATGAGAAACTGTACTACTACCTGGAATTACTATTGCATTATTATCCACAGGTGAATTTTGATCAGCCTCTTTTCTCAATCTATGCGTAGCAAGCATGCAGGAATTTTTGTAAACAGCTAGTGCTTTGCATCTTTCGTGACAAGCGTATTCTTCTTTAACTGCACGTTGTGCTGCGTCCTCGGCACTTGTGTAAATTAATACACATACGTCATGCATCATATTCACATAATACTGACGAACGTTTAAAGGAAATTTCTGCGTAGCTACTTGTAATGGTTCAGGACGAATTAGCTGAGGAACCTGAAATACAACCAAGACATTATACAGCTCTGTACGTTTATAATTAATTAAAAAACAAAGAGTACAGACCATTTGTGGAACATGAGCAATGCGTACACCACTCTTTGCCGTTTGTGCAGCTGTTTTATAATTATCTGCAGCTTTCGGCTCCACTGACTTTCCTACATTTTCTGTTACCTTTCTTTTTTCTAGGGCTAAGGATTTAGCATACGGTACGTGTGCAATCCTGATACGAACTGTCGAATATGTAATTAATTATTAACAGTTTTTATTTATACTTTAAAATATCTTCATGTAAATACTTTCATAAAAAAATAGTTATGTACCATTCCCATTTAACTTCAATTCGTTGTTACTCGCTGTACCTGTCGCTTTGGAACAATTACGACGTACATCCTTGGGAGCACTACTACTTGCAGAAATTGTTTTTTCTGCTACAGCATCGCGCATCAGACGCCACCTTTCGTACATTTTCTGTTGTGGATTTACAAATTTTCTCGCCTGTTGATTAACTCCAATTTGCCTGATAACACATACAGCTGCTGAAGGATGTGCTACTCTTTTCTTGCCAACGTCTTCTATCTGTTCCTTTTCTTTTTCGAGCAATGCAGATGATCTGACTTCCAATGGTTCTGCTACCCTTGATTGCACTGGTACTTGATATTCCTTGTAACAACATTCCCAATAAAAATAAGTATACACAAATTAATACATTTTGTATTGCAATTTTTAAGTCCCCAGAATTTTAACAAGATCAATTTATTACACATACCTGAAATATCTTTAAACACTCTTCTTGTACGTCATGGTCTGAATCAGACATGCTAAAAGTTACATCAATATCATTACCAATGATACTACTATGATGATCATCATTCTCTTCGTCATTGTCATTCATAGAATTCAGACGAACGCTTTCTAAAGAATTTCCGAATCTCTCGGATAAATTTTTTTTTTCCTTACTCTCCACATATTTTTTGTTTATTGTATCATCCAACCTACGATGTGTTTTCAAATGTTTGCTACTTCTATCACTTTTATCCTTAGTGTGCTCTTTCGAAGAACTCTTGGAATGCCCATGACGTTTCCCAGACCTATGATTGTCCTTTCTATCGCTCTTAGATTTGTGTTTACTCTCATCTTTATCTTGGTCCTTATCCTTTTCCTGATGTTTATATTTACCCCTATCCTTATCATGATTCTTCTCTTTTGATTCTTTGCTTTTGTGTCTCAAATGATCTTTATTTTTACTTTTACTATGCGAACTGGAATGCGACCTTTTACTTGATTCATGCTTCTCTTTATACCTTTTATGAGATGTACTGTGATCCCTTTGATTTTTGTCTTTATTCTTATCCTTGCTTTTATATTCCTTTACATTTTTATCCGTACTTTTATTCAAATCTACTTCTGGTACATTTCCTTTTTCACATTGTGAGGATTTAGAACTCTCATCACTAGTTTCTTGTTTCAGAGTATTGCTATATGTCAATATTTTTTCATTATGATTTTCTTTGTTAATAGTTCTGTCAGTGCTATCTATTATCTTTGGAAAATACGTATCCTGTAAATGGGTTGCATAGTCAGATTTTTTTATATCAGAATAAGATTCATTTTGTTCTAAAGTCCTAAAATCAATGTGTGCAGTATTATTTTTATTTGTGTCATCATGATCGTCAATGTTATCGTGATCATTACTATCTTCTTCTTCGTCGTCAGAAAATTTTGGTTCGATATCTATAGGAGAATCTGGAGATATTTTACTAGACTGTACATCAGAAGTTGATTTGGAGCATGTGAGTACTTTATCCATCATATTGAGATCTGTTTCAATATGATCTAGTGCAGATTCGTTTAATCCATCATCCGTTTTTAGTCGAGTTTTCACTTTTTTTGGGACATATTCTTCTCTTTTCTTTTTACTCTTTGGATAATAGGTCTCCCTGAGTTTAAGTAAATATTCATTTGGACTACCATCCTTACATGAATTTAGTGAAGGTGAGTCCGATTTGCATGTAGGTATATAACTCTGCGTAGTATCCCGAGCTTCAGGTGTGATTATCACAGTAGGTTTGTATTTAAGTTCAACACTTTGAGATTCTGCAGATTCATTGCCCATATTTAACCAAGGTTTAATTTCATCCAGAGAAGATTTACGTTTCACAGCTACTGTATTTTTCCTAGTTGGCATATAAGATACTATTGGTATGTGACGTTTCTTTAGTTCTGCAATTGGTGTTGGATTATAAACGCATGGTTGCATATTAACTGGCGCTGGTGTATTTGTTCTTTCTTCCACCATAGTGGCCTTAACATTGTTTACTGTACCAGATGATCCAGTGGTTAATGTTGGTTTTAATTCTTCAACTACCTGAGAAACAACATTCTGACAAGACAATTTATTATCTACATCTGTGACACTTCGATTAGCTAGGACTTTTTTGACAGCTTCTGTTACTAATTGTTGTAAAACGCCTGAATCAGATGTTACCATTGTAGTAGCTTTAGAGTCTTCAGCTTTACCCGCGGAATGGTTTTCCACTGTCTCTGTAGCCTCCGTACTGGTAACTCCAACATCTTCTAAAACAATATATAAATTTATATTTTTTAAATAAATTGTTTATGCTAGAAAACTGAGATAAAACCGAAATAAATTTCTCGGACAATACAAAATATCACGCGTAATATATTTATGATAAAGGAAAAGCTGAACAATAAAGGAACTTACCCCGTTTCGAATGCTTGAAATGACAGTAAGGTCTATCGCACGCTCCATTTTCATAGAATGGACAGTTTATAGCTTTAAAGTAACCAGTCGAAGGCAACATAACTATTTCATTATACTTTATACTTTCGATCGCTCATTCTTTGATCAAATGGTATCGTATAAAGTCATATTAGAACATTGGCTTTTAAACAAAACCAACCTTTGTAAACTTGCTTTACATATCAAACATTATTCTTCTTCACATTTAATTAATAGACATGTGTGATTATTATAAATCAAGAGATTTATGAATTTTTATTAGACACATCGAAAACACGAAACTCAAAGCGAAGCGAATCCCGAGAACAGAGGTTATGTACAATTGAGTAGTACATTTCCCTATTTGCAATTTGTTTGAAAGTATTCAATCCCTTCTACCCCCACCAGAACCAACCACCCTAACGACATCTTACTGTTTCCTCCATCTGCTCTTCCTCAATTTCGTATCTTGTTTCAAATCTGCAATCTAATTGCACAAATTTTAAAAATATTTCATATATATAATTTATAAAGAACTGTATATAATACCACTTATAAAAAGATGTTGAATGTGAAAATTTTTAATTTATTTTGATATTATTGTGGAATTTAAAATCAATCTCAATTTCACATATTTCTTATGTGTACACATAAGTATGCATATTATATTTGCTATAATGACGGTAATACAATTCTATTATTATAAAAATGGGTGTAAATATATAACAAGTGCGGTCGTATATTGTAATTTTTTTTTTCTAATTTAATTGTACAAAACAATATAATATTCTAAATAAATACTTGATTCAGATTAATAAAAATATGGCATTAAATTTACAATTAGGAACTTATAATATAAATAATAATATAAATAATAAATAATAATATAAAAAATTAATATTAATTATATAAATAATATAAATAATAATATAATAATATATATAATAATTATAATATAAATAATAATATATAATATAAATATAATATATTTTAAATCTAATAAAAAATGAATTCGGAATTTATTAATAATTGAACCTAATATGTGTATTGATTCAAAATATATTTCGAATGTTTTATATTTCGTTTTAAAATTCGGTATTAATGAATATTTTGGTTAAATATTTGAGAATATTAACGTAAAAATAAAATGTAATATATTTTGAAAAATAAGGTTTTCATTTTAATTTGTCAGTATCCCTTGTGTTTTTTAAATAATTTTCATCTTCCGATAAATAGATTTGCATCGCATAAATTTTAAGTACGCGCCTAATACTATATTGTTATTTCCACCAAGCGATTCATGCGTTACCACATCTCTACGATTTCTTACTACCTATAGTTCAGCTAGTACAAAATGGTCGACGTGCCTTGACTGTATGATACAGATTGGTAGATACAACATTTTGTTTCCTCATGAAGGAATTAGATACAATACACTACGTGTAATATTAATGGATTTATAAAGGTTATTGCATTTCAGGTGTGTATTATTTTTAATGTTAAGTGATATCTTTCAATAAGCAAAGTAATTAAGTCGAGCGTTCACCTGTCAATACGGCTTCTTTTGGCAGCAAAGTGTGTACGTCGCCCTTATCAAAGTGTGAAAGACTGCATATATAACTGATGTTTCCCAACTCATAATAAGTCTAAAATATATTGTAATTGTGTTGTACTTTTTATTTGCGAATTTTTTCATTAACTGTATAAATATCCTCGAATTTATATGCTTTTATGAAATGTTTTCGAAACGATAAACTTAATGTAACGCTATTTATAATATTTACAAATGTTTCAGTATCCGCTTTCGGAAAAATTAAATAATCATCTAATCGTCGGAAATAAAAGAAATGGAAAAACGACAAGAAATATTGGCTCCGTTTTCTTCTGGTAAGTTGCTACTGACACAAAGACAAGTAATTTCTCTCTGTCTGTCAATATTATATACATTTATTGATACCATCATTGTATGCAATAAAATATTAAAAGAAGGAACATAATATTTCTTAGAGAGTTGATATCCTGTCTGTATTTTATTTACTAAAGTCTTTCCTTCTTCTGTAAAAAGTATAAATGTTTATTGTTAATATTTCATACAAATATTATATGTAAATATTAGATATGTATAACTTTTTATATATTTGTTATAGAATATATATTCCAATATTGTTTCGATGTTATTGACTTAATATACAAATACAGTTATGTATATTAATTCAAAGTAGAATTAATGTGTAGTATAGATGTGTGTCTTGTTTTCATAACTTTTTAAAATTCACTGTTTTTATTAAAATGCTATTAATTCTCTTTAGTCTTCATTTGTGACTTTAAATTGAATAAATATTATATTATACATGTGCAATTTTGTTTAATAATCTGTTATTATTATGGTTTTGTTTAATAATTAAAAATGAATTTCTATTGTAACAACTATAACTTTTTGTTTAAATTAATATTTTAGTTGTAATAAATTTTCTAAAATGACAATTTTCTAGAGAAACTTGTCATTTGTTATATTTATAGGATGAGAATATATGTATGTATATTTAATTTTCACATGATTGGATTCAATGCTTCCATGAGTATAAAATTGATACAATACTGATATTCTAAAATTATACATTTTATCAATACTTCAAAATATAGAAGTGTAATAGAAAATATTTGAAATAAGTTATAGTTAAGCATAGCTAAATCATAATCAAAGTATTTCGAAATTTATGTATAATATTTTTACTAATAAAAATATAAAAATTAAAACAAATTTAAATGATAATTTTTATATTAAAATTATTTAGCGTTTAAAAAATATTAAACATGTAAAAAATTTAAAAATATGCTCAAATAATTAATTCGTCGTTATTCGGATTAAATAATAATTTAGTTAGTTTAAGATGAGACTCCAAACAGATGCAATTTAGATCTAAAAATATTTTGATTAAAACCTAATAACTCTTGTAAACGATATTTAATCGCGAGATATGAATTATGAATACGGAAACAAAAGATAAAATTATTGAAAAGGGTGGTAATAAAAGTATTAGATTGAAGGTTGGAGGTCGGTTAAGGATCGGGGGTGCATGGAGGTGGGGTGGCACGCGCGGACCAACGGATCAATTCGCGCTTGGGAGCTACGGGGAAAAGCAACAGTGTGTCTACCCCTTGCTTCCCGGAAAAGTACTTGATACGATTTAATCTCTTTTATTTATTCGTGATACTAGGATGACAATAAACAGTTCATCAAATCAATATGTAGGTATAATAGAATATGTTAATTGATTGAATATTTTCATCAGGAGTGTCATTATCCGGGTGATTCATGTGATCAACATCTATATTAGATTCTCTTTTTTGATAAAACTGAACATGTAAATGTTCGATCAAATATAATAAGAAAACTGCTTTTATCAGTAGAAGTGATAAGATCAAGATAATAGTCTTACATTTATTTATTACCAATTAACGTTAAATCGATGTAATAAGATATACTTGTTTCCGAATTGTGACATTTGACAGACGACCTTGGATTATCTGTGATCGATATCAATGTAATAAAATATAACTACTATTTTCAATTAAGTTCGTTTCGATGAAAGAACTGAACAAATCGTTCGTATTGATGTTCACACGTTTATAAAATTAAAAATACAAATATGTACCATACAACAATTTGACCTGGTTTTCATTGAATATATCTTTATACATTACTGACATGAGAGCGGGAGGCTGCTGCAATTGTCACGAGCGGGTCCCCTATTTGTTCTCTTCGCAGTCAATAGACGCGAGGACATTTGGATATCGGTTTTCTCATATCTCGATGCAGTTCATGAAGTGCGATATTCCTTGTTGCAGTACTGTCATTTTCGTGAAAGAGTATTATCTTACAATCTAATTTTTGAGTAATTTATATTGTTCCATACAATAACGTATTGTTATTACTTAAACTGATCACTGAATGTGTTTAAATAATAATTATTTTGTTATATTTCATCTCTATATTGTATAGCCATAAATGATAAAAAAAGATTTGTTTTTAATATGCTTATAGATGAATGTCCAAATAGTGGGGAGGATAGCGAAGAAGATGTAATAACTGATTATTTGGGATCATCGCATTCTGATTGCGATCGTATACCTATTATTAATGGAGATCTTGGCAGTTTAAATTTACATGGAAATATAATTACTGAGACCGGCTACACCAAAGAAAATACGGAGAAAACGGCTATTACAATGTCTGAAGGGACTGAAAGAGATGAACAGCAACAGCAGCACTCGCTGCTTACACTTGGCACTAATAGTCAAGCTCAGACTAATCCGTTGGTACCAATTATTAGTGTCACACCTCATTCACCTGGTCTTGCTAAAAACTACCCAGTTTTAGGTAAATATTTTTGATTTTTGATTTATGTAACTCCATGCATTACATTTCGTTGATCTCGGTATCATTTGACATTACAAAATTTTATGTGCTTTTGTGGCTAACAATTCGTTCACCTCCTTGCAGAGGACAACTTGCAGCATCTGCATGAAATCCATGATTGTATTCAGCGTATGAGAGATCTGACGTTGAGCAACTGGGGATATAATCACCGCACATCCCACAACGATGTACCTCAACGGTTAACTTCATCGTGTCCTTCCCTATGTCCTTTCATTTCACCTGAAATTGCACCACGTTCAAGCAATAACGATACAGGATCTGATCCTGATCTCCTTGCTAACTGTTCCACCAACAGCTCTCCCACACATTTTCCATCAGTAGGTCCTCGTTCACAGAATGCACAAGGTATAGACAGAAGACGCAGCTGGACTGACTTGGAAGACACTCGATGTGGGCGTCGCAGATATTCTGGGCAAAATCATCTACAAGCACAAAACATGGTTAATATTGTCTGATACATTTTTAAAGAAATGCATTATTCATTGTACACTTGTGGCATGAGTTTAATTGCTTCATTGCTTTTTTTAATTTATTTTGTTAAAGCTTTTGACTATTTTTTCCATTATCATATTCATTGTATAACCATTACAATTGCAGCGACAACGCAGTATTAGTTTAAGCAGTTTAGACAGTGAAATGGAAATAGAATTACACGGAAAATCTTGTACCAGGCCTGTAGGAGTTGCTAGTCGAGCATGTAGATCGCAAGCAAGTACTCATTCTCTCAATGAAGCTGATCTTGTACAGGTAATGGATGCTCATATTGAGAAGTTTCTTATATGTTTAATTTGTAATGAAATACATTGCAAATTTTTCTTTAACAGAGCGAATATCAGAAGATAGTTACAAAACGATTCAAAGGTAGTCAAAGATTAGCAGACAGCAGTGGTTTAATGCCTGGTCTTACAGGTTCTCGTTTACCTCTTCAGAAATCTATTTCAACGCCTTCAATTGTTACACCTCAAGTTAATGCTCACTTGGCAGAAACTGGAACTAGAACAACACCGTCACTTACAACGTAAGCTAAATAAAAATATTTCTAGATTGTACAGCTAGATCAGTGCTGATACGAATTTGTAAACTATTGTATCTTTTAATGCATTTAAGAAATAACAATAATATTTTTTGTAATAAAATTATTAGCGTAAGTCTTATATTTTGAAATATCATTGAAGTATTTTAATAATGTTTTGATTTTATTTTCAGTTTTGTATTAATTTCATCAATTTTTAACAACTGCTTATAAATACTTCATGTTTTATGATCTAGCTTGCAATCTTTTTAAGATATCATATACAAGTAGCATATAAAGTAACACATATTTTATGTATATATGAAGTATAAGATATGTGTATACATATATTTCTTTTAACTTAAGTAATTTTTTAATTAATAGTAAAAACAAATTGCATGGTTATTAATACGTTTATAAAAGATTTCAAAATTTGCCTACATTTAAGAATGCTTGCATCTTGTAGATGAAAGTATTTTAGCATGGTTGCACCATTTATTGCTATACTTAAGCAATTTTCAATTTTTTAAGACTAAATCGCACCTATATTAAAGTCAAAATTTTACTTCATCCTCAGAATATAAGTTTGATTCCTAAAATTATTTCAAAAATTTTTATCTCACGTTGAATAATCTAAGTAATCTTAACTTAAAGTAACTTTGCGTCTTTGTGGCACTATTATCTCGGTGGAAAACCACGCGAGAATATCTGACTTGCATCTTTTACACAATAGTCGCATACTTTGTGTTTGTACTTGATAATTTCCTACCATCCTGCATGGTACAGCCGACGTGAAAGAAACGAAAAGGGTAGTGGAAGTGAAACTGAAACTGAGGATCTTCACACTCCAAACAGCCATGAATTCCATGAAGACAGAGAAGGCACTCCAAATGCTCAGATATCCTTTGATGAGTTACTGACGGAGTGAGTATTATACATTTTCAGTTTTTCGCATATATATATAAGGTGTGTGGTAACAGATAGTAAACAATTTAAGGGGTGCTTCTATTGTACAAGACAAAAGAGAAGAATAAGAAAATTACGTTTGAACTTCTTTTTATTAGTTATTGACATTTAAAAATCAATTTCAATATCTCTATAATATAGAATATTAAGAGAAGACTATAACATTTGCTACCATAAATAATGCATTTTATTAAGAAAGATCATAGATTGAACATAGAACTTGCCTACTCGTAAAAATCCATAAGAGAATATCAATCTACCCTATGGAATTTCCAAGTAGAAAAGACTATCATCTCCTCTAATTCACGAATTTGTCTGTATGATTACAATATGTGCATGACTTTTTTATTCTGCATTTTCGTTTGTCTTATTTTAGTTTATCTTAGCAGTTATTTATCATTTGTTACCAAACACTTTATATAGTATATTCTGCTAACAAGGCACAAGGAAAAGAATAACTGGTTTGTATCAGCTTTATCATTAATTATTTTTTTCTTATATCGTATATACATGATAATCAGATTATAATACTATTTAGATTTTTCTATGTGTATTTTACTCTTTCATTGAAATGCTCAGTAATGTACGTATTTAGTCATAACTTATCATTTATTTTTATCGTAATCACTAGTGTAAATACACTATAGTACTGCTTGTAAATATTTACTGCTAATCATTTTCATACTATACCGTTTTATATTGTAAATTATTTCAGTTAATTACATTTATACATATATTAATTATAATATGTAGATATAATAAATAAATATATGTACATTTATTTTTAGTGGAGCTGTATATGACGATCATCAATCAGAAAAAACTAGAAGAAAACGAGGTTCTATCTTTTTTCGTAAAAAAAAGGTATTAAAATTACGGTATAGAATATTCAAGTATATAGATAAAATATAATTCTAAAAATTGCAATGAAATTGCAGGATAAGAGTTCCATCAAATCTACATCAAGCATATCCACAACTTCGAATAGTTATAATGTTAAAAGAGGATCTACCGCATCGTTACCCCTACCAGCGTCCTCTGGAAGTGGAAGGTAAATAACTTTTATTATTAAAATTATAGATTTCTTGCATTGGATCTGCGTATCTGTGGTTCAAGATTCGCACGCAATTGGCATGACTAGGCCTAAACTCGGAGTTTATTATAAACTCTTCTTATTTTCAACAGAAGTACAGGAGAACTTCTAGCATCCGAACTATTAAGGAAGCATGGTTGTTTAGATGAGAAAGTTTTCGAATATCGGAGAATCAAATTCCTAATAGCGAATAGATCTTCGGATATTAGAGGATTCTACTGTATTGTATAACTTAAAGAATACATACACATATTTGCGCTCAGCAAAAAACTTGCAACTTTTTTTACTTTTCTTTGCTCATTAGATTTTTATAAAAATGTATCATCTGAGGGAAGTAATTAAACTTCGTTAATTGCCACTTATCAATTGATAACTAATATAGTTAATTGCCAAAAAAATTTTGATATATCAATATTTATATATATTTAAAACTTCTGTTAATCTATTATATTTCACATTTTACTCTGAGAAGTCTCTCTTACTGAATTTCTACATTTTGTATGAAAAACAAATAGAATAGGATAAATGCTAGAGGAAGTATTGTAACTGCTTATTATTCAGAAGCTTTGGCTGGCACAAAAGCTTATTATTTCTAATTAATTTTGCAATTTAACCAAATAGTATGGCAAGCTTTAGCGTGTTTATCCTCGCGTCTCTAACATTAATTGATAAAAACATTTGCATATACATGTTAATTAACATACAAATTTCTATACCCAAACTTCTTCGGATATTCATTTTACAAGTTCAACATAAATTATAGATACGATACTAACGAAAAATGGTAGTTTTTACAATTCAAAAAGGGTATACACAATCTTTTTAAAAATGCATATCTATATGTTCTATATTGTATTAAAGTATGCTTTCGAAAAGGTAATGTTTACCTATAAAAGAGCGTGTATTATCAAGTGATGTATAAAAGCTGAGAAACGTAATAGAGTAAGAAAACTGAAGAAGGAAGGGAAACAAAAGGCAAAATAAGGTTGCCCTAATGCAGTGTGTGCTTTTTCCTTCCCCCGTGCATTCCCTCTCGTGCAACGACAAACCGATCGATTGTTCGACGATTAAAGGGAAATTAACAGCAAGAAAGCCGTGACAAGCTACAGTCCTTGGCGGCGAGTTGCTACTAAGCTCGGAGTCAAGTAAGTCTCAGAAGTCTGATGTGTTCCTCCTATTCTGTCGAAGCGTTCGTACGTTTCTGTTCGTATATTAAATCCTACACAGTAGTAGGATGACCCGCGTCTATCGTTTCTCGATTCTTTTCTTGCACACATTGTTCAAAAGGCAATTGAATTGCCTCTTTGTGTTGTATGGACAGAGACATCACCTTGCCCCTGCCTATGCTTCTGATATGCTTGCTTCTATCATTTCTAATTATTCAATGATATATTTTGTGTATACATCTCTTTGTAATTTCATCCAATCATTATAATATAAACATACAATTATTAAATAACTAAGTAACTTCTTTATCGAGCATCATCAAGAATGAACATCTAGTACTCTTGTGCTTTCAATTGATATAAATTTCTTTATTACCCTGCACTTTGACTTTCCCTCCATAGTATGAATTTGTAGCTTTAATTACAATCTACATTCAGCATTGTTCACTCATAAAACTTTTGTAGAAATACATTAATAATAAACATTTTAGGTGTCAAGTTAGGGAAAATTCTATTATTATATACAGATAGGCGAAATTAATTAATTCTTTATGTTAGTAATATGTATTTTCCAAAATAAAATATGATGTAGTGTACGTAAAATCAGAGGAAGAGAGATTTAAGTAATAATTTTGCTAATTTCTAATTTATTTAAAAATATTGTGAAATTTGGAATTTTTGCCTGTTTTCATTAAAATGACTTACACTCAAAAAATTTTATTTAGGAAATTATTCGCAGAACTTGATGTATTGTAATGTTGAAAACATTATTTAAAACATTCCTATTCTTTTAATTTCTTCGAAAATCGTGTGTTTTTAAATTTAAGAAGATGTAATGAAATGTTCCTCGAAATTTTAGTTAAAGAATAAGTCTTTTCCCCGATGAAGTTTTTGAAAATGTTTAATTGATTCAGCTTCTAAAGACGGTGCAATACGTGCACCTTATTTTAGGTAAATGGACTGTATGCTTCGCTATTATGGTCGGTTGTTCGTACTACTCGCATTCCATATTAACTCCATATTAAACCTTTCCTTTAGTATTTAAAGTTTAGCATCGCAACTAAACAAAAAGTAAAATGAATATAGACTACATTTATATTGAGACATATCATGTGACACAATTCCCCTTTTTTTATATTCATTTGAATGACATTAAAGAAACCCTTCGGTAGGTATAAATGACATATGGGACAGGTATGAGACCTGTCACTTTATTTTTATTGGGTCGGCCACTAAATGATCGCGAATTTTGTCAGTACCACCTAATGTCAAAATCCGTAATCACTTAGTTGCCAATCCGATAGATCTTATTCAAGAAGTATCTAATTCTTTATATATAATTT
Source organism: Bombus pascuorum (assembly GCF_905332965.1). Taxonomy (NCBI): domain Eukaryota; kingdom Metazoa; phylum Arthropoda; class Insecta; order Hymenoptera; family Apidae; genus Bombus; species Bombus pascuorum. The sequence continues at coordinate 17,061,005 of NC_083493.1, forward strand.
ATCCGAGTTTTGCAGATACCTGAGATTACGGATTCAAAAGAGTCGGATAGCCTGTCACTCTCAAGCCGATTTAAATCGATTAAAAGAAAGAAGTCATCCGACTTGGTCGGACATGATCGGTTTTGAATCTCGAAGTTAATAGCTCACGGTTATTCATAAAATTAGAGATACGAATCGGTCCAAATTAGTCCGAAAATATTGGGCTACATGAGAATTCATGTCTTAAATATCATCTCGTTACCAGATTATACTTCAATTTCGGGTACCCGCAGTACTGACCAATTAATATACAAACATCTGTCCCTAACTGATAAATAAACTATCAAAGAATTGTAACATGTTCAAAATATCTGACATCATATTGACCTTATAGATTTGTTTAATTAGAATTGCATTAATAATTTTGTGTCACTATTCCCTTTATTACTTCAAGTTATGATAAATGTGGCACTAGTGTTTAATTTTCAAATTAGCATTAAACTAAAATTGTCTTTTATAATGTATAATTTTAGTTATGGAATACTACAACAAACACAATATTTGTTTCTTTATGATAAAAGCAGTATTTGAAAATTAGACTTATATTTTTCTTTCAGTCAAACAATAAATGAGGAGAAAGATGGAGATGGACAACATCGTGATATATCTAGGTTTGTAGAAACTTGTGTATTATTAAATTTTCTTTATCTTAAAATATCTAATTTACACGAGCTTTTTGTTTAAAATAATATTGCAGTGGATTAGAAGGATTTGACTTTGGAGATGACGCTTATCAATTCACAGTGGGTGATCTGGAAGGTTTGGATCCTGAATTAGGCCTAGCTAAAGAAGAACCTGATTCTTGGAGTGCTGCCATTGGACATAACGTTGCATTACGATTAGCTGATAACTGTGAACGAAAAGTGAAAAGACAAGAACACATTTATGAATTTGTACTTACGGAAAAACATCACTGTTTAGTACTTCTCGCCATGGAAAGAATTTTTGCGGAAGGTTTGCGACGTCACTTTCGTTTGGGTCAAGCAGATCTGGAACGCATGTTCCCAAGACTACGCGATCTCATTGACATTCATTTACGATTTCTGCAAAAGTTACGTAAGAGGCAAAACACAAATTCTATTGTTCCTACAATTGCTGATATATTAGTGGATCAATTCTCTGGAGAGAATGCGCAACGTATGAAGAGTGCCTATGGAGAATTCTGTAGCCGTCACAGAGATGCTGTTGAAGCTTATAAGTATTATTTGCGTCATGACCCTCGATTTGCACGATTCGTACGGCAATGTCAGGTAACTATAGTAGGGCATTTATTCTTTTGTTTATTTGCATATATATATATAATAACATGAAGATGTATATAATTAACGTTTATACAGTCACATCCTTTGCTGAAGAAGAAAGGAATTCCTGAGTGCATTTTATTTGTTACTCAACGTTTAACAAAGTATCCACTGCTCGTTGAGCCACTCATAAAAACAGTTATTGCACACGAAGAAGGTGAAGATTTACGCAAAGCCCTGGTTCTTGTTAAAGAAATTTTAGCAAATGTAGATGCATGTGTTGCTGACAAGGAAAGAGAAGATAGAAAATTAGAAATCTATAACAAGTAAAAAAAATTATATATTTTATAAGCTATATTTTTAATGCTTTCATACTTATTAATAACATTTCTCTTATTATTATCATTTAGGATTGACGCAAAATCTTTTGCGACATATCGTGGTGCCAAATTCAAAAAATCAGATATCATGGCATTTAATAGAATCTTAAAATTCGAAGGAACTGCATATTTAATGCAAGGTCGTGGAAAAATGACTGCCATTGTAGTGGTTGTTCTTTCTGACATATTATTTTTCTTGGCTGAGAGAGATCAGAAGTATGCATTTTTTGTGCCTGACAATAAGGCTGGTATAGTATCACTTCAAAAATTACTAGTTCGTGAAAAAGCGGGTCAAGAGTCTAGAGGAATTTATTTAATAAGTAGTAATCCAGCTGAACCTGAGATGTTCGAGTTGAAAATTCAAAAACCGAAAGATAAACAATTATGGATACAAGCAATTAGATCAGCAGTTGAAGCCTGTCCACAAGAATCTGAAAATGAAACTGATATATTAACTGAAAATAATAATAATAATGAATTAAGAGATACACGTTCCTCTTCTATATCGTTACTTTCTGTTGAAGAAAGACAACGTTTAGTTAAAACTAAAGAGTCACATGTTCTTAAGATAGTCGGTACGTGCGATATTTTATTATTAAATATATATATTTTAATAAAAACGTGAATATATTATTAAATCATTTTATATTATTATAATTAGGTGAGCTGCGAAAAAAGGATGCAGAACAGGCGTTATTACTCGAAGAGAAAATCAGCTTACAAATGCAACTCTTACATGCTGCTAATATTTGGAGTGGGAACGAAAGTAGTGATAATGAGAAAATAGAAAAAGCTGATAAAGAAATTGCAGATTATACGAGATTAGTTCACAATGAAGGAACAGATACTACACAGTTACGACAAGAGGTTACTATGTTTTATATATACTACTTTATATATTTCCAAATTAAATTATAACTATAAAGGATATTCACAGATTTCTGTATATACTTTGTAAGATATTATAACTTATATTATTCAAACTTACGTAACATTTTTATTTCATTTTCAATCATATGCATAGAAAGTAATTCTTTTTGTAGGTGATTGTTGCTGTACAAGAAGCAACAAAACTTGCTAGCTCATTATCTTTTACTGCGGGTGGCGCTACTCTTTCGAGAAGTTTAAGTTCTGCGGGAGAGCGACATAGTGAGGCCTATGTTCCGTCTGCTCTTTGTGTTCCTCGAAGAGCTGAGACATTTGCGGGTTTTGATCATAACAAGGTAAATACACAATACATACATAGCAGTTAAAATCAATATAATAATATTATGTTCTTTTTTTAGGAAAAATATCCGTTACGAGAGTCTGCAATTCATTCTGTAATTTCTCTTCCAAAGGTTAGTGAATTTATAAAAGAAGGTCTAGAAGAAAAAGGAAATCAAGATACAGAAATAAATAAAGATCAACAGTGGGCAGCGATTCGTCTGTCTCATCATGTCTATAGGTTGGTCTGTATAATTAGTAATCAGATGACAACAATTGATAGTCTACAGGCTCAATTAGCAGCGTGTAAAGAGGGTAGTATGGGCAAATCAAATAATAGACCTAATCCAAATCGCCAATTAGAAGAATTACGTAATTTACAAGACAAGTTAAGTCGAGAGAAAGCAGCGTTTCGCGCCGCATCACAACAAGAACAAAAGCAGCTAGAAGAAGAACGAGCCGAATTGGTAAGACAACGTGAACAATTAGCAGCAGAACAGAGAGATGTTACGCAGCAACGAGATCAGCTATACCGTCGACTCGAGGCATTAGAACGGCAAGGAGTGACAGTAGTTACAGGTTCTGCACCTAGTTCTACACCTAGCTCTACAACTATTCACTTATCCCATTTGACGCAAGGAACTGATACCGCTGTGCAGACGCGGAAAGCACAGCCGGATGCTAAAAGAATACCATTAAATTTAATTAGTGCTACTAATCAGCAAAAAGTGCAAAGTAATCTTCCAGTCAAGCAACAATTGCCTCTAAAACTTGCTAGTGTAAGCAACAATAATACTAGGCAAGTATAAATATTAGTTTGAAATTATGTGTTTAAATCACAAAATATATTTCATGCATATACATTTTTTATCTAATAAAAAATATAGAAGCGGAAGTACGAGTAATAATAGTCCAGATCGACATTCACGAACGGGAAGCAGTCCGGCAATCGTAACTGGCTCTACGTATTCTTCGCCAGAATTAGGAAACAATCATGCCGCTACAAGTCAAAGTCATTCGTCAAATCGTTCACTTAGAGTTACACGATCTCCTCCGGAATATTCACATCAACAACAGCATCAAAGAACGGAACAGCAGCAACCATTGGAAGAAGAAGTCATTTTTTTCTGACGTTTCTTTCGTTTTGGTCGGAAACATTCTCGATCTTCTCGTCCTGCAACTGGCGAAGCTACCCCGACTTCTACATTAACTCCCTCTCGAAGCCAATCAAAAGATGCTCAACCTAGAAGTCGCGTAAAGTCATTTTGACTTTCAACATTTTCTCGGTAAGACTTATATTATTTTTAACGTTCTCTTCATTATTACTATTATTCTTAATTCTTCCTTGTTCGTATCGTGTTTATGATAAGCTCTTCCTCGACCACTTCTTTTCTTCTTCTTTGCTCCTTCTTCTTCTTACTTTTTTTCTCTCTTTTATTTTCTTAACAATTTTATTAGTGTTGTACATTGAAATGCAACATAGTATATAAGTGATGCATTTATAGTGTCCATAATAACAGTGTGACTGTCAGAAAAAAAAAAAGGAATATACTATATTATTCTCAATGAATTGATAAAGGATAGTGTTACTTTTCAACTGCTACCGAGGGCAATAATATCATTTTTATGCAAATTCTCACAGAACCTATCATAAAGGGAGAATAACTATAAAATATGTGAAGAAATAAAGAGATAATGATTAGTGCTCAGAAATATTTGCGAAAAAAAATATGTTAAAATGGCCGGCTTAGTGAAATAGATCAGCCGATCTTGTTAAATTCTTACTCGTTATGTTATTAAGCCGACTGACAGTTTTAGAAACATGATTTTAGATGAATCTTTTAAGCAAATCTGTTGCAGTTTGCTGAAAATGCAAAATAGAGAAAATACATTATATTAGGGTTGCGTATACAGACATATATACATGGATATGTATATATATATACTTTTTCATGACATATGTATGACATCACGTGTACGTATGTTAAGAATGAAACTCGCGGAAGTATATCGTGCATATAAATGAAATATTAAATGTACGTTCGTACGTAACAATTTCATTTTGTGGCACGTATACGTGTATATGTATTTGTACATGTATGTGCATGAATGTGTGAGCGCGGTAGCTATTCTTATACCATAACTTTAAAAGTATTTTAATACGTGCTAAAACGACGGGTAAGATCCACTGTTAACAATAATGCATTGCTATTATGTGTGCCAAGCCACAGATCGAAATCGTTAATTATTTGAATTTCATTACATCATTCCTGTAACGGGTATAAATCATTTTTAATTTAATTGAATCGAGAGCAATTCAAGCAATATTTTATATTTGATACTTTTCTTCGAGATTATTCACTGCCATTATCATTAATCTGTAATCGTTTTTTCTTTTCTCCTTTTTTAATAACATATTTATTGCATTATGTAAGATCAGTGATAATTCTTGATCGTTTAAACTATTTTATTTATACTTTATACGAGACTTTTTTCATGAAAAGACTTATTGAGTATTTCGTGAAGATGGAAATGTTCCAGAGAAAGTATTATACAAAGATTGATCATACTGCACGTCTAATTGTAAGATGTTAGATAAAAAGTAATCTTGAAAATGTGGCTCTATAATGTAGATCGTCGTTGTAAGGTAAAAAATTGTTCGTTTTGATACGTACGTCTTGTTTAAATTTTGCACGTATTTACCTCAAAAGATGCTGTAGCGTGCAATATGATCTAATAAAAGGACAGCGTCGTCGAGGCACGATGATAAAACACGTGACTAATTAATTTATCTTCGTGAAGAAACATAAGTAATACTATCAACTTGTCTCAATCAATCGTGATGACAATAGTTCTTAAAAGTATTTCCATAAGATATAAAGCGAGAGAAAAAAAAATATAATTGAATTCTTACAAGTCTATTATTAAAACAATACCGAGTATATATTAGCTCGCAAATAATATTGTATTAACCTGTTAATAGCCTTCATGGATGGGTGTACGGCTTCATTTCAAAAACACTTAACACAAATTAAAATATTCTTAATATCATAATGCTCATTATGAAAAAAACATAGAACATATGCGAAAAGTAAGTTTTAACACTGGAATGTAATTCCACGAAATCATTCCAAATAGATACTACAAATTATATATTCTATACATGTATATATATATACATATACATATAATTATATATGTAAATATATATATATATATAATTTAATATATATTAAAGAATGTATTCTTTATATACATTGAGAACGTTGCACCATGTCAAATGTAACTTCATGCTATTAAAGTTTATTGTTATTAAATATTATCCTTATACAATGAAGTCGCACACCATCTTCAGGGTAACGCGAAGAATCAAATTGGGATAACAACTAAGGAGTAGTGCGGCGGCCTACATGCGTCTTGTGGCATCTAAAATATTTGAGGTCACTGGACAGCATAAGTTTAAGAGAGGATATAAAGAATTATTAGTAACGCGGTTTTCCACGTTTTAGTGAATCTTTACGTCCCGGACGCTCATGGGAAGTATTTTTGTACGTTTACTCTGTACCTACTATTTTACTCTAAAACTATATATTACTGTTATCATTGTGATACTCGCAGCTGCGATCGTATTTGGAAACGTTAATATAAAATTACACCTAATAAGTAAACGCGTATTTGTTTTAAGACGCGTTTACTTGGTACATCAGCATTAATTCTCTTAGAGTTTAACGATTTTAAACTAAAGGCCGTTATGTCGGTTATATGCTAATATTAATTGTTATTATTGTGTTATTTGCTTGATTACTTCATCAAGATTACCATTTATTCGCGATACACTAAATGCGTCTATTCTATAACAAATGCACGTAAACTCTTATTTTAATAACTCCTTATATTGTAAAATGAAATGATTTTTCCGGAAGGCGATATCCATAGAAATTAATCTGTTACTTGGCAAGAGTAAACAAATATTTACGATATTTTTCTTCCTCTTTCAATTCTCTACAAATATATACATACTGATATGTGATTTACATTCCTTAACGTTTATATATATACATATGCTACATTTTTCGATTGATACATGAATCGCCGTTAAATCATTAACCGCATAAAGAAATAATATCTATTTATTATAAATGTACATACAACTGTTATTGTAATAAAGAAAAACGTGAGGGAAATGTACGATTATGTTAATGTTACACGTAATATTTCTCTTCTGTTTATTATATTTACTTACAAAAACTTTCTTTGCATTTACAAATTTTTATCCTATCACTTTTACTTTAATATGGTTTGGTTCTATGCTGGCGATCACGTACTTTACCAGTACCAATTTTCGCCACCAATTTATGGCTAGAATTTTGTTGAACGGGTATAGTTTCAGTAGTCCTCCAAATGTTTATAAGTCCACCTTCACCTACCGTTATCAAAGAACCGCTCTGTAAATGATATTCGACAATATTAATTAAAATGATATGAATTTCATTTTAACTTTATTTATATTAAAATTATACCTTTTCATGTAGCCAGCTATCACGTACTATTTGCTTATTCCCTATCATATTGTAACATGTTTCTAATTGGTCATTTATAACATTTAAACATCTCAAGTTTACCCTAAAATGTTTTAATAAGGAATATATGAAAAACATTGTCAGTATGTAAAACTAATTGTTTATGTTCAAGTTTCTAATTAATATAGTTAAGAATATCATTAACTTTGATGTTATACTATCTGACATTATTAAATTTTTTAATTATATAGCAATTTACCCTTTAACATTACTGACACCTGCAAGAAGAAACGGTTGTCCAAGTGCATTTGAAGCATGAAATTTGACTATGTAACAATCATCTGGATCAACATTCTGAAAAGAATGATATAAATTATGTAAAGTTTATCATTATTATAAACATTAATATTAATATAAATTATACATATCCTATTAACCTGAGAAACTACTAAATTACTGCGGTCAAATTTAGCATATGGTGTTGCTCCATCATGGTCCCAAAGTTGCAGTGAATTATGTGTTGTGCACCAAAGGTTGTCGTCATTTAACCAACCTATCCTATCCTATATTTTTGTTTAAAATAGATTCTAATTTTTTTAATGGTATAAATACATTCCAGATTTTATAAAGCATATTAACTTACCACTGATGATTCAGTGTTTAAGGAATAAGTTAATGCGGAATCTTCCGATGGCTGTGTAAGGTCAAAGACATTAATCAATCCATCTGTACTACCAGATGCTAAGATGTCCTGCTTACTAGAATGAAATGCCAAAGAGGTTACATCTTCCACGTGAGATTCCCAGTATCCACCAAGGAGATTATTTTTGTCACCCAATTTTGAACTAGTATATCGTGCATCCCAAAATAAAATAAATGTATCTCCTCCAATATGTTCAGTACCACCTGCTATAAGCTTTTCATCGCAACTAACATCAAAACTACAGAGAGGTTTAGTTTTGCCATCTTCTGTAATATCTAAGAATAAAAGAAAAGTATATTAAATGTACAAACTTAATTGTAAAATTTATCATTACATACCTTTAAACCTTGCAACAACTTTGCCTTTAGCTCTCAAGTCGCATGCTGTAATTTCTCCATTGTTTGTAGCTGTATATAAAATATTTCTAGAAGTAGGGCTAAACCTAATACCGACAATAGGTGTTTGATTATGAGTTAATGTGGCAGTTTTGTTTAAGCTTTCCCCAACAGAATATATCATACATGTATGGTTGGATAAGGCTGTACCAATTCTAAATTCTGGATCACTGTACATAAACATTAATTCAGATATTGATTCAGATATTTTAACGATATCTTTTAAACATATATGTATAATTATGAGTCAATTCACGTCGAATCCAAGTCTAATATTAAATATCTAATATCTATACTTTGAAAATATATTTTCCGCAACTATAAAAATGGTATTTTTAATTTCACGTTTAATTGAATGTATTGTAAATTAAGCAAAAATATTAAAATGCTTGAAAAATTAAATATATTTACAATATTAATATTTCATTCACTACGATAAAATACTAATTCCTAAATACAAATTTTTTAAATTGTTATATATTAAATAAATCACATTTTTAAAAATACTGATTTCTCTATGGAATTGTTAAACAGCACGTTCTAAATGAAATGAAGAGAAAAATTGCATAGCACTACATAATAATAAACATTCAGGTAAAAATTTAAAAAATTTTTTAAACATCGTACTTTTCTAAAATAGGTTTGGCGTAAAATGCTCCATAAAGATAAATAAGATTTACCTTTGAGTTCCACAGATAGCAAGAATATAATTATGATCAAGAGATACTGCTTCTTCAATCGACGATATTAATTCGCTTTTTCTTTTGATGGTTCGATTGTCATCATGCTTACGTGCACCGTGTTCAACACTTAATCTTTTTAATGATTCAACAATTTTAGCCATGCTGCTCGTTTTCGAGATTCTGAGCAGATATCACAAAATTAAGGTTAATATCACGTTCGAATTGTAGCCATACGCCTTCTCAAATATAAAATATTTGCCACTTTGAACTAAATTGGGATTATTAGACTTTTTATTTTTAACTTTCTATTTTGATGTGTAAAATTATTCAACGCGTGTTTTTTTTTTTTTTTTTTTTATTTTAACTGCGAGTTTTATCAGATTGCGTCGTATAAAGACGCAACTTTTTTGGCACCAGTAGGAACAAAAACTAACGTAAATCATGAAGTTTGTTTAGTGTTAATTATGATAACTATACTACTTTATCGGTAGGTGGCTCTGTGTTTGTAGCATTGTTTTCAGTGGTCTAATTTTCAAATTAAAGAAAGGTATTTGAATTAAATAAACTTTTGTTCATTTTTTTTTTACTACATTATTATTTTAAGTATATACGTACAAAAATTATATTAAATAGGATCAAGAGATGTCTTTTCATAAAAGTGAGGCGCTAATTCTAATAACCATTCTGGTTGTATCACAGTTATATCCTTTATATACGTTTTGTTTGTTTGTAAAACTTCATAAAATAGTAACCTTGAAAAAGAAAACACAAAAATTTAGTACGATATGTACATGCGTTATTATAGAAATATACAAGATGTTACACTAAGGTTGATGTACAAACCATTGGGGTTGCTGAAGTGTATATAAACAGCTATTTGGATGTATATACAAATCCTTATTTCCACGTACTGTTTTATATACTCCAGTGTAATGTAAGTACGCCGCTTTCGGAAAAAGTCCAGCAGTTATACATTTTAGAATTTGTTGCAAATTTCCTTAAAGGGAATGAACTATTATCAGAAAATTTTTATAATTCATACTATATATAAAACAATAAAATTTAATTTAATTTACCATTAGCCGAAACCAACGGTATATCTAATTTCTTCATCATAGAATGCATTTGCGTTCGAATTTCCGTAACTCTGCGTAAAGCTTTGTTATTAAGAAACTGTTTTTGACACCAACCAAGTGTCTTATTTTTCTCATAAGCAGTATATACATTGAGCAACGTTAATAGGTCTCCCTCCTCAACTTCGAATTTTCTATGCGCTATTCTTGCCTTTATAGCAGCGTGGCCTCCTGCAGGTCTTATAAAAACATTTTGTACTTGAAGCATAGCTAAAATCGTTGATAATTCTTCGGAACATCCCATTTCACCTGCGTAGGGTAGAAGCTAATTACATAATAAATTATTTAAAATAATTTTCGGTGTTTTATATGGAAAATGCATGAGGAATTAAGTCTGTTCATTAAACTTTACCTGATACTATAAGAGATTTTGCCAAAACAGGCTCCAATGGCATTTCTGCCATTGTTACGCCCAATGGTGTCGTTAATTCTCCATTACTGTCAATTGCTCCTAATGCATAAAGTAATTCCAGCCCAGTTAGAAGATTTTTACTTGGTGGAGCGGAAGGAAAATTAAATCTTAATACATTATCAATTCCTAAAGCTTTCAATTGTAAGATCGCCGGTGCTAAATCCGAGCGTTGCATTTCTGGTGGCGTTGCCTCAAATAGTTCTGAGTATGCTTCCTTTGTGTACAATCTAGATTTTGGACGAAACTTTGAAAAATATGAAAATATAAACCAACAAATAAATCTTTATTAAATTTTTTAACAATTTGAACATTTACTCGTATTGTATACCTGTATGCTTTTCCTGTTCGGACACGACCCGCTCTACCAGCACGCTGATTCGCGGATGCTTTGGACACAGGAACAATTACGAGAGAATTTGTCTGAGCTTCAGCCTCATACCATGGAATTTTTACAAAGCCACAATCAATAACTAGATAAAAATTTCAATATTTTTTTAAACTGAATTTTTTTATACAAGGCCTTATATATATATATATATTTAAACAATAACAATAAAAAATAGGAATATTTTATTTAGAATATAACTAACAAAATCAATGTTTTATTAAGTTCATACCATAAACAATATTTGGAATAGTGATAGATGTTTCTGCAATGTTTGTGGCTACGATAATTTTACGAGTGTCTTTGGCAGCCCTCCAAAATACTTTCAGTTGTTCGGAGTTCGGAAGAGATCCGTACATAGCCAGAGGTAAAAGTTTCTCTGAAAAAGAACAATACGAAGGCACTGATAAGATCTATCTTAAACTTTGAACAGTTATATAACAGGACAATGACGACGAGGGTATCATTCCGTATTCTACTCACGCTTGCCTTCCTTTATGAGCTTTGCATGCTCTGATAAAAGAGAAACTGCTTGATCTACTTCGTCCAAACCCGTAAGAAACGCTAGAATATCACCAGGTTCTTCATTTTCGTGAATTTTCAAAGCAGTATCTATGACACTGGTCACGTAATTAGCTACTGGTTCTAAAATAAAATACAAAAATGAGGACATATTCATGACATAGTTATAGGACGTCGCATAGGTAATATATGTATTACAAAAACTCGAAACGGAAATAAAAAAGCAGATTTAAAAAATTGGAACATTAGGAAACAAGTAAAAAATCATTGTAGAAAACAAGAAAAAGATATTGATGATTAATAATTGTAAACCAATTGCTTTATTTATCAATTGACCTAACGTATTATTTATAGAATGATATGATGTATTTATATATGTATATATATAGATATACCTATAATGTAGAAAATATCCACTGGATAAAGTCTACCTTCGACGGTAAGTATAATTGCAGTATCTTTTGCGGAATCCTTCGTTGTATTTGTATTGAAAAAATCTCGAAGCTGTTCTGCATCGACCGTAGCGGAACAAACGACAATTCGTAAACTTTTTCGTTTCTAAAATAAAACAAATTTTTCCTGATAATTAGTATATCTTTTACTTGGACTTAAATTAAATTAAATGTTTATGAATTTATAATGTTCAATTACCCGGATTATTTTTTTCAAAAGACCCATAATAATATCCGTAAGAAGGGTCCTTTCATGTACTTCATCCACCACGATTACAGAATAACTTGTCAACAAAGGATCGCTCATTAATTCACGAAGCAGAATTCCCTCTGTCATATACTATCAATAATATAATTTTATATAATTATTGGCTTCATTTAACTTTTATTATTTTTTAGTTTTCTGATAATTAAAATTCTCTATTATTTTAATCTATTATTTTCTTTGCTGCTTCGATTAACGTCTAAAATAATACCTTGATCTTTGTCGTTTCATCCGTATAATTATCGAAACGTATAGAATAACCAACTTCAGTGCCTAAAATACAATTGCGTTCATCAGCAACACGATTAGATAAAGATGTAGCCGCAACCCTTCTTGGTTCCGTGATGCCAATCATTTTCCCATCTGTACACCATCCTGCTTCAAGAAGATACTGTAATCATTTTAGAAAATAAAGCTTCCTATGTATGCAATTCATAAAAATAAATATATGTACATTTGTAATTAATTGAATATTATAGTAATATACGTTTAGTATATTAAGAAAATATACTAAACATTTTATGGTTTAGGAATACCGAAATCTTATTGATTTTTTACCAAAATTTTATTGCTTTTAATAATTTTTATAAAACAAACATCAACTATTGATAATAAATACAAAAGAAACAGTAAAAGATAAAATAAACGCTTTGATATTGATACTGGAAACGTCCTAAGATAATAATGGTAATAATAATAAAATGATGAATGATATGATATGAGTAATACGAATAATGATAAAATGCATAATAAAGAAATATGTAATGAATATCGAAAAAATCCAATATTACATTTATATTCTTGAAAATACTAATACGGTTTTATTTTATCTAATAATGTAATTCTCCTCATATTTGAGAGGAACTACCAAATAGATACGAAATACATTTTGCGAAAACTATAAAAAGTAAATTGCCTCAATATAAATAAACTATTGTTCTGCATTTATTTTAGACAAAAAGTTTTGCAATAGACATTGATGTATTATTACGTAATACTCGACAGTTATAAAACTTTACCTAACATAAAAATCAATCGATACCCTTATCGCAGAATGATTAAGGCTAAGTAAGGTAACACTATATATCAGATAAGCAAAAATTATATTTCACATAAACTTGATTAGTACACTGTTGAATGCACTGATCGTTTTTCAAGTTCAACGCGAAGTTCTATTCTCTGAAATCTACTGCCAGCTTCAATCTTGCATTAGCGCACATCGACAACGGCAGAATATTACATGTATTACGTCTTTGTGGTTTAATGTCATATTTATATCGGATTTTATTGAAAGCTTGTTATAACGGTTTACTTCGACTTCAGCAAACTTACAAGTACTCTAACTAGGTAACTCATGACACTGGTTCACGCTAGAAATGCGGATAAAGGCAAGAAGTTGTTAATTATTACAAATAAAAAGTACAAAATTATATACTTTGATGCACTTAGTGTTAATAATTATCACGTATCAATATATATTACTTGACTCGTATATTTAATATAAATACATATTTATGTTATGCATATAATATAATTTTATTGCATATATACAATATTATTGCATATAATAATGACAGTCAAAATATGCAATAATTTGAAGTACAGGTATAAAAAACATACTAAAAACATTTTATCAGGTTTGACATTTTATGAAAACATTTTATGAAAATTTACGCTAAGATCCATCACATTATTTTTCAATAGTATATGTAAGTTATTGTTTATTATCGTATAAGTAGATATTAACATTATCTCCAAGTATTCCAATAATATCGAACATCACAGCAATACCACCAAAATCAATAATCTATGACAATTAATCAATATATTTTAATAACCATATCCTACAAATATGAAATTAAGACATATTAATAAAATGCTTAACTAGGAAGACAAATGTATTATTAAAAATCAGTATTAATTATTACTGATAATTATGTTTATCTAAAAGAGCAACATGTGAACTAATACATATTATGATCTACAAATAATTTAGGAAAATTACTGTTGAAAATTTTGTTTATGATAAAACATTAACGTTTCATACATTTTATAAAGCTAATTTGTAATAAAGTATTATCAGCTTGCCATTTAAGGGGTCATACACATTTTTTCATACATCAGTCTGCTGTGTATATAAAATACATGCAGAAAAATAGAAAATACAAAATATTTTATCAACATATTGCTTTCGTAGATAAGTTTGCAAATTTCAGTGTACAATAATCATCTTAATCATTATATCACCAGTAACAAATAGTAGAAAACAATGTTTTCCAAGATTCACACTGTCATCCTTGAGTATAGACATCAGATGAAGATATCTCTTCGTCAATCAATGATGGTACATCTTGCATGTATGTATAGGCCCGTAAATAATGAAATTCAGTTACATAAACAAGTAATAATACAACAACATATAAAGACCACTTTACAAGTCTAATATACTCCCGCATACGATCAAAAAATATTGCCAAAAGCAAGTAATCCATGACAGCATGAAAATTTAAAAATTTCCAACAGAGGGTTATTATTGTAAAGGATAAACTTCTAAATATAGCTGTTTGTCTAGCATAAAAGTGTTCTCTACTAATTGGTGTTGTTCTATATTCAGTCTCAAGAAGATCTTGATATAAATATATATATCGATTCCAGGCGGCGCTGCTGAGGAACAAATGGACGGCTATAAGTAATATGTTACGAAGTGCTGCATTTGAAGTTTTCAGAGTTACATTTCCAGGTTCCAAAACTGAAGATACAGGAAGTTGTGGCAGCTTATCGTAACCTCCACGTCTACTTGAGTTACGAGCAAGAAATTGATATAAGCCAATAATAAAAGCGACACATCCAAAAGCATCACAAATACCATCGATAACGTAACCAGATGAGCCAATGTCTGATCGTTCACCATTAATATTTGCTCTTTTTCTAGCAACATGTCCATCCAAATCATCTAACCATGTTCTTGCTTGAAACAGTATTACACCTAAACGTCTATAAGACAACGAATCACTGGAAACACATTTACCAGCCAGCACTGCTATTAATACATGGAAACAACTGATTGTGTTTGGTGTCACCCATATCCAAGAACTGCTTATATGCAATAGATCATCCATGATAGCTGCGAGAGGACTGAAGAGAAAATGGTTTGGATGATCAAGCATTAATCCTTTTATAGTCACTGTACACAATGGATTAAAATCACAAGGTATGATTGAAACATATTGTGTACCATTTGATATAGGTCTTATATCATAATTTTGTGTTCTAGAATACAATAAAAGATCCATTCCAAGGAAGTATAATGTCATTAATATCAAAATTGCCAGGAATGACCTGCTTACTAGAGTTGTTGAACCAAACATTTTGTATATAAATTTGGCACGTTTGTATAAATTGGTAAATATATTGTTATATCTTTATAACATCTTCCTTGTGTTATATCATCACTTTCTTTCTTTATAATAGATTCAAATATATTATAGAGATATGTAGTTAATGTAAATGCACACTGCTATTAAATATTAGCAATAAATTCATTGCTCAGTAATTCTATTATAGATACTTCTTTAATATAACACGAATAAAAAAAGTACGTTCGTTTATTATTTTGAGGCAATAATATTATTGTGATATTCACTTTTCCGATATAATGAATTGTGTATGACAAATAAAAAATACAGTCTTTCAACTTTTAAACTCATCACGCGACTAATTTGACTACGATGATTTTTGTACCATACTTTTTTGCAGGATTACGAGTACAGTGGTATAATCATTATAATTAACAGTACTTTGCTCCGTTGTTAGTAATGTTGTAATATTCATGAACGAGGTATTCATGGGACACGGATCAGTGTGCCGTGACTACACATGGCTAGATGAAATCTGTAGATTCCGAATATACTATTTTGATCGATTAACTAATACCATGCCGGTATATTTTATTCGGGTGAATGGAAAACGTTTCGAATACCTTATTTAATATCACATTATTTATCAAAATAGCATGAGTTTCTATTATAATAATTATATTTCAATCGCACTGTTATCAGATAATTTCTTTTTTTAATTGTTCGATAACAAAATAGCGAACTATAAAAATTGTTATTCCATGATATTTCTTTTTACGACACATTATTATTCACTAAGTTATTAAGTATAACTATTATGAAAATTACTGTTCCTGAAAAATTTTACTAACACACATTACAATTTGAACAGATGATGGTGTACTGTCGAATTTGTTTGACCACAACAGAATGGCGATGCAACAAGATCTTTATCTGTGCGCGTGCGCGAGTTTATATATTACTCAAAATTTCTATCATATATATATATATAAATAACATTTTTATGATATGTGTACATATATCACGTAAATAAAATCCTCAATAAGAAAATCTAATATACAGGGTGTTACTGAACAGATGGTATAAACCAAAAGAACATAAATGCATGAAAAGTAAAGTCAAAAATATATAGAATAAAATTTTGTCATATAACACACTGTTTTCGAGAAAATTGAATTAAAAAATTTGTCAAGTATGCTTAAACTTAACTAATTATGAACTAAATATGTGTAAACGATACGTTTTAAAACAAAATTTTTCTGTTTCAAACCTGGTTTTCAAGAAAATACAGTTTGCATATGTTTAGTTAAGAGCTATCTTGGTACACACGCATAATAAATTTTCAAATTTATTTTTCTCGGAAGAAAAAAAGAATGTAATTCTTATAAAAGAATTTTATTACTATTTTTTCATGTAGATTCATTTCCTTTCAATTTGTATTACCAGTTCAATAACACTCTGTATATACAAAGTGACCTATTTTAATTTATATACGCAAATTACTCATACAACAATGTATCAATTGTATAAAAAAATAGTTCAGATAAGAAGTGAATGGTTTCGAGAGGGCCATAAGCTGGTGTAATATGGTGGGCCATAAGTTCTTTTGAAGACGACGCATAAACAAGAACAACGTAAACACAAAAATACCGCTCCGCGTCTTTCCTTGTCTTTCATACATTAAATTTGATAAATTAAAGTTAAGATATCTGCTAAACTAGTGGTTTTTCGATATAAATAGGTTAATATGGTATATAGGTAATATGGTATATAGGTAATATGGTATATAGGTAATATGGTATATAGGTAATATGGTATATAGGTATATGGTATATAGGTAATACAAATACGTGTAATCTTCGTATGAGCTTTATGTGTCCGTATACAGAGAAAAACTATGTATTTATATCATGGTATACGAGTAATTTGTGTTTATAGATTCATAACGAGTCATCTTATGTATATGAAAAACAATCAATTAAGTTATTTGGAAAATCATGTATATTCATACTCTCAATCAAAAGAATCAGAACTCTCAATATTAACTCAAAAATATTACACAACTACTTTAAATATTATATAAAATTTAAAAAAATAAGCAAGAAAAATTTAATTATGACATATCCAAATTTTTATAAGTACATGTTTGAAATATATATAACTCTGTAAAAGATTATATAAGTGGCAACAGCAAATATGTTATATATATGTATAAGTTACATTATATTTTATATCATAAATTTATGTAGAATTATATTACTACATACAATAAAATCCATATCATCACAATGTTATTTATTTAAATTTCACCTCCCTATATTATAATATAATTCCTTTAAAATAAAGGCATACCTGAGGTAACTGCGTACTCTTTCCACATCCAGTTTCGCCGATTAACACTAATGTTTGATATTTTTCCAGTAAGTATATAATATGACTTCTATACTTAAATGTAGGCAACCGTTGACGTTGCATATTAAGTGCAAGCGAATGATGTGCATTGTATACAAATTGTGTGGATGAATGGGCTTCTGTATCTGGTTTATCCTCTTGCCACATACTATCACCTGTAATTAAAAAAATTATCAGATGAATATAAAATATAATACATATAAGCAGATGCAAATAAGGCATATATATGTACAAAATTCATAAGTTCAATAGGTTATGTTATACAATTGTTATATATATATATGAAAGAATAAGTCTTACAACATATGATAATGTCAGCGTATAATACTACTTTTAAATCAGTTATAATTAAAAAAAATACAATATTAGCAAATAAAAATAAAGAAAGACGAAACATTATCCTTTTACATGTTTGTACGGATATGTTAAAAAACAATTGTACTTACTAGGTTTAGAAAAAGTCGGTTTTGTATTCATTTTATATAATTATGTAAACGATACAACGAGATAAAATTAGTTGTCAAATATATCATCAGATTATAAACTCTTACATTTACATAATAATCACACAATTCAAATAAACACAACTATTTTACCGCCCGATATATATGTAAGTAAATACACATAATGCGTTACTGGAACGTTGACAGACGGAAGGAATGCGGACCTAATTGGTTATTTCCGATAGACTCAACACAATCATAAAGATAAACATGCGTATTGGCTGAAAGTGTCACATAACAAATAAAGCAATATAGCAACGCATGACGATGAGCGATATAATACAGTACTTCTCTTGCCTCTATGCCATTCGAATTGATAACGATACTTCCGAACAACGCAGTACATATATATTTCTCACATCTGTCAGACTCCTTTAAACTGTAGTTTTCCTATAGATGACACTGTATATAATTTGAAAATATTTAAACAATTCTAATTATAAGAATATTTATAATTATTATATGTTATATTACTCAGCTGTATGATCAGCAGGAAAAAATCCACTTGGTAGGAAATATTTTTTATTATTTTTAATTGAATTGAACGAATCAGAAATTTCAATTTCATATCCTCACACATACATATATTTCAGCAAATTATTTAATTTTATTTCAATTCTAAACTGGACCAACAATATATATATATAAAAAAAAAAAAAAAAAAAAAAAAAAAAAATGAAGATCTAATAGGAAAACATGAATATAATATTTCATTTGATATAATATAAATACACAGTATGAAAGTAAATGAAATAATAAACATGGAAATTATACATAGTTCCTTTAAGATTTAAAATCAATAGCTATATATGATATTATATATACATATATATAGAAGTATGAACATTATGTTTGTGAAAGCAAAATACAAATAGTACAAAAAAATTCTTTGATGCATTATGTTAAAATTTTTGAGGTTCTGTAAACTGATAGTAAATAACTTTTTATTGAACTATATATAAATCGCAATATTATATACAAAGATAGATATATTACTTTGTACACAAATAGTTTTATTAATAACAACCATCTCGTATTGTGTAAATTATAAGAATATAGAAATCTAACACAAATATATTAACACTGCATCTTAATTAATTTTATCTTGTCCCTGGATATGTTTTAATATAATTTTATACAGTTTTGCCAATTCACATGTAATATTTATTATATAAGAAATAATATTACAGAGTTATTCTGATTTTATCATACTTTATATGAGAACAATTTGTACTAGATAGTAACTAAAGAAGACTAATGATGATATAGTAACATCTTCGTGTTTAACATTATTAATCAATTGGTTATATTGGTACATATACACTAGATTGCTTTTAATTTTGCACTTATCATATTGTGTTTAAAAGTATGCTATTATATTATTTTATTCACACATAAACTTGAAACTTTTGATATGCAACTTTTCACTAAAGTAAAACTGTTAGTATAGTATTTTCCATCGCTGTTATTGCAAATAACATTACATGTTTTTTGCTCACCAGTATTTTTTTGTACATACAAGTTATTACATATATTAAGTATTTTGATAATTCTGATGATTGAGTAATAGTATATATATCTTTTTTATTAGATGTAGTTTAAATTTTAATTGCAAATCATTTAAACTATATATCGTATTAATGTCAGCGCACTCACACACTTTACAATTTGCGTAATTTCTGTTTTACATTTGGTGAACATTAAATTATATATGTACATACATGTGTGAAACAAGTATTTGTAAGAATTTACAAATAGGATTCGTTTTACACCTTTTGTCAAAAAATACTAATGAACACTGGATGAGTTTTAAGGTATTTTAGGAATGTATTTTGATTTGCAAACAAATATTGTTTCTTCCATCTTCGATATAAAGTGTTAATGTATGTCTGTGCATCAGAAAGAATGAGAATTATATATAGAACATCTTCGTACAAATATCATTCTCAAGCACCACACTATCTACTTTTACGTATCAGAAATATATTATTTATATTATTTGTAATCTCCTCATTTTGTAAGATTAAATCTGTGTGTATATACGTGTAATGTATGGACGTCAATGGAGAACTTAGGAAACATGAATGGTAGTCATCTAAGATGGTAATTTGTAATGATGTTATGGATATATACTATTGCCAATCAAAGACATAAAAATGGTTGCAATAAACACACATAAAATGTCTGAACACAAGAAGTCATTAATACAATATTGAAATTTTCGTTTTTAATGCTCGTCTACCATGACGATGCATGGATAACAAATTTTAGGTGTTCTGACTTGTCGTTTAGCTTAAAATTGCATCTATAGATTAAATCTGCAGTAAACATAAAAAATATTAGGCCGTAGCTTCTGCTTCTCCATTACTTTCCGTTTCAGCACTCTTCTCATCGAGTTTTGTTTTTTTTTCAGGACTGGCACCATCAGTGGCAGCTTCTTCTGTTGTTTCACTCAAAGTCGTTGATTTCCTCTTTATACAACAACTATCGACGGGAGCATCTACGAATAGAATCAATCATTTTAATATTATTCCTATAAATGTGAGTTGAATTTTCTATAGTCATCAATAATATATTAACTACTTATATAGTTTACTCTTAATATAATTATTAATACGCATGCAATTGAACATATTAAGTATTTAATCACAGATTAACAAATTCTTGTTGTAATTTTCATGATATTACCTGTAGAATCTCCATTTTCTGTTGATTCTACTTCTTTTTCCTCCAGCTCCTTTTCCTCGTTTGAGCCATTTTCTTTGGTTTCTTTGGCATCTCCATTTTCAGATGCTTTCGAATCTTCGTCAACTTCTTGAACGGTTTTCTTTTCTTCCTCCACTACTTTCTTTTCTGGGGATGTAACAACTTTGGTGTCTCTAAAAATTGGGATATATTATGTGCCTACATCATTTTTCAAATAATTCATATAGAGTAAAACATAATATGTAATATATTCTGTACTGAAAATATCCATGACATTCATATTTGTATGAATGAAATACTTATTCTGTTATGATACGTGATTCTTTAGAGCGGCTAAACTATATAGCTACAGACAGAGATGGAATGACAAGGAAAAGAAATAGAGATAGGACGCCAACCGTAGCGGCACCTACCGATGTTAATATTATCCTGCTTTCGTCTCCCCCTTCCCGCAACATACTCCTTTCAACAGAACGTTACACACGTATACGTACGCAATACATACAGACTGTTTCGGCGCGGCAAACCGTGGATGTTCGTGGACCGTAATATATACATCAATGTTACATATGTATTTATTCCCATATTATCGGAACTTAAATAAACTTAAATATTACTGATGTTTATTATTACAGATATTACGTATTTTTTTCTTAGAAATGTTTAGTAAAAAGTAAAATGCAAGTATTCCTGACATTTAGTCGGTAAGGGAGAACAGATCGATACGTTGTCCATTTTCTTTTTAAGGTGATACGTGTACAATCATCCGCAAAATATTTCTAGAGAGAGCGAGAGTTCTTTTTATACATGAGTAATCAACATTCTATGTGTTTATATAAAAATGTTCGAACTATTGTTAATATTGAAAAATAACAATTTAACGCATTGTAAAATATTTTATTTTAATTTGCAATCACGTTTATCCATTATATTTGCAAAAATATCGAATGATTCATAGATAACAAATAACTGGGGTATTTACGATTAAAATATTCATAAAATAAATATTAATAATAGATGAACACGCGTTGTAGTTTCTTATCGCGTGTCTCGTGTAACTGAAGCTACAAGTGGGGAAAATAAAAGGGTAAACGATACCGCCAGAAAAGCGGCTCTACAAGTAGAGCACATGTCATGGCAAAAGCAGGTAATCCTGAGAACGTAACGCGCCTCACGAATCAAGCTGAGAATATCACGTAGAGAGAGAGCATCCCCTCTTCCTCCACCGTGGTCCCTTTCTCGTGACTGTACAAACTACGTATGCTTTCAAAAGTACACAAACAATTGCGATACAAATAAAGTTATCAAAACAAGAGAATCAACTTCAAACTTGAATCGTTTAAAACAGATAAGTAAAAAATGGGAATTATAAAGCATTGTTGACCCGCCGTTACTGTATCCAGCAAAGAAACATAACAAAAGCATTCAGTGAAAACGTGTGATTTCCTTACGATAGATCAATAAAAAAAATCTGTAGTACTTACTTAGTTTCTGTATCCGCCATGCTGATCAATTTAATCGTGTGATCGATAAAGCACTTAGATACAAAACGCACTTAATAAGGCCTGCGTTTTTTACGCACCGGTAAGCAGACGTAGAATTCTGGTATCACCACTGCCGCGTAGTCGCGTACCGACGCGCAAATGGCAGAGAGACTCGCACACTGATTCGCCCAAGACCCGAGTTACTCGGTCCGGCCGGCAGGCCGGCGGCCTTCAAACACTTTTCTTTCCCGCTCGTTTACAGATGGCGCACGATTCGGTCCCTTATTAAACTATTCGTTGTAAATATAATTTTAAAATGACTAGAAATCGTTAATTTCGAAATCGATATTACAGAAGAGCAAAGAATTACTGCAATATGTTTAGTAAATAATATTATCAATAGTACTTATTAAACTCAGTTTATTTTCCGACGAATATGACCTTAGAATACGTATAAATAATTTGCCGCTATATTTTAATCATGAATCATGGTTCGATGAAGTTTCTTAAAAAAATGCCTGTGAATCATAAAAAATATGAAACGCAAGTAATTAATTATGGTATTAGTTTTATTTTTTTTTTTTTCAAATGAAAAATACCACACATGTGAAGTACAATACATTTATCTAAATCTATCAATGATTATGTGGTTTTAGGTTCATGGTAGTGGTAGCTTCGCTACTACCGCATTGTTAATGCCCCTCCAAATAACACACTAGCCAATTGGATCCTGTCTTACGAAGCTCGTAAAAAATCCCCGTGTTTCCGGCGCTAGCGTTGTATTGTTTAAGAAACATGTATTTTGTCCCGCATCACTTTCAAAATAATGTCTATTAAATGTTATGTATGATTTAATATATTAGCTCGAATCTAATGAAATTTAATGTATACTATGGATAATATATAAGATATAAACGGAAGCAAGGTACAGAAAGTTCTAGAAGTTTCGCGTATGGTTCTATTTCCGGTGTATATTAAAAGGTGCGCGATGCTTTCAGGTTGATCCACGCACCCGTCTAAAAGGCTCTGCTGTATTTACGTCCATGTTACAGGTTGCTTTTAGCCATAAAATAATAAAAGATTACATTTTCTGTTCGCTACAGTATTATTTTAGTGCGACGTTAGTTCTAAAAGTCTTACGGGCATTTTATCAGAGGTGTAACTTAACTTATGATGACGCTCTAAATGCCCTTATGATACATAATATGGATACATTAGATACTATGTGTATCCAGTATATATATAGATGTACATACACATATAAAAATTAATACATATTTATATATACCGATATCTCATTACCTAGAGTAGGGAAATATAATTATCACTTTTATATATGATTATATATGCATATATAAATATATTTTATTTTTTTTCTATAAACGAGGAAGAAGTAGATATTAAATTCGTTTTCAAAATTCATTCCATCACACTGCAGAAAGTTTGAATATAATAATCTATAGTTACATCGAGATGTAATAATTTCGAAAACGAAGGTAAAGAATCGTTTTTCTTCTGATAATCTTATCTATAAAAACGAATATTCGATGATTTATCAATCTTGGTATTTGCAAAAATCATGCAAACGTGTTAGTTTAGTCTGTTAAGAAATGTATTTTTTGTCCTACCGAACATGCCACGTGCCAGAGGTCTACGTAAGCACGAAGATAACACCAAGCAGCTGCTATAGACGATGCAGGTGAAGACGTGCAAAGCAGATGCTTCTTTTTGAATATCCTTTACACGGTAAAACCTTGAAGACACATTTATATCAGATTGAGTTAGGTTTTCAATGAAACTTTCCAAAAGGAAGGTGTTCGCTGTTTCAAGTGCACTTCTATTTATGATACATATGGAACAAATAAATTCACGATATTTACATAGGAAAGAAACGATATATATATACATATATCTTTTTATCTTTGTTCAAAACGTTGTGAACTGGATTTATCTTTATATATACATTTTTGTCTTTTCTAACAAAGTTATATTAATAAGCAAATTTCTTCATGATACATGCATATATATATATTGGTAACTATCGTAGAACTTTCTTGATGTTTCAAGATATTTTATTAACGAAAATAATGTAGTTGGTGACATGCAGTATTACTTGATAAAATTAAATTTCGTTTAGTGGGTCAGTGGAAGTGTTCAGCCACAAGCTATTTCGATGACAGTAACCTATATTTCCACTGGCTTTGCAGTGTCAAACTAAAGATAGCATCCACGCATCTAAATTTTCATTTCGCTGGACTAAATTCCTACTTTTCTTGATGCGTTCTTGCTCGCCACGATATATGCTATTTTGCCTATTACGTTTGTTTCGTTATTTTCTTTGTGCATTAGAAAGTGTTGAGAGGCAAAACGAATAAAGGAAGCGAGAAATTTCAAAAGTATTAAACGTATACACATGTGAAAGTAACAATTATTTATATACGCCTTTTTTTAATATTTTATACCGGTATATACACAATTTTTGTAATTTATACGTAGATAGTGTTTTTTTTTAGTATTAAATATTCAGTCTTTTAATAGATCAACGTCATTCGGGGCTTAAATTTACTAAAGCATACTGTATATACAATTTTTCGGAAAGAGTATTCAAGAAATAGTAGAGTCGACTCTACTTTCCTTCCACAAATTGGCACACCACTTTCAGCTTCGGGTCATGGAATCAATAGAACGCGTGGTCGCGCGCATCCCATAGGGTAGAAACAAACTAAAGTTAATATAAGTAACACATCCGATTGCAACCTCGATGGACGTGTATTTTGCCATCTCTGTCTAGTCTGATGTGCAATGCACCAGGGCTGTACACAAAAATACTGTATATATCCGAAAGGCCTGACCTGGTCGTACCTTTTTGACTCGATCGTAACCGGTTCGTCCCGTCCCCCACCGACTCCACCTAGCTTTCTCGACCGTATCTACCGCTCTAAAATTGTGCCTATATGCCTACCTACAGTTAGAAACTAATTGCCAAAGGATTATCACAGGTCAGCGAGTGTTCAACCTTCCGTGTGCGTACCACGGTTCAATACCACAAGCAGGTCGATTATTATTAATAACCATGAAACTACCAAATTAATAGTAAACGCAACGTAAGATTAGTTTATAGCAGAATAACTATAATATAGATTATATTAGTTAAGTAAAATACACCGAATACAATGACAAAAACATAGTCATAACCTTGCAGTTGTTTCAGATTATTAAAAAATATGTATATCAATGCCGAGCGAGTAAAAATAGCTGAACACATTAAGACAAGCAGGCTTCTATCTTTACTACGAATATCAATATCATAAAACTATAATACGCAGTTTGTAAAAATAATGAAAAAATTTGAGAAAATATATAGGATAGCATCACTGAAGTTTTAGTACGATGAACGAATCCTAAGTTTACATGGTAACCATAGAATTTAGTCAAGCTAATACAAGAATTTAAAAGCTAATAATTAATATTATTAAATGGATGAACTTCGATGATAAGTCCAACAGATAATTCACAAGATATCGTAACTTTTTTTCGCGATGACTCAGAGAATCACATTCCCCATTGAAACAGCGACACAAGCAGTTGTCCGAAACATTTCGTGATTCGGTATATACGAAAACCTTGAGGATTTGGAATCAAGAACGAGTTTACTTTGAATCGAAAGTACGTTGACGCTTTCGTTTGGTGGCAGCACTGATCGAGGAAGTCGTTAAACCTTCCAATGCTACATCTATCGGCGATAAGTGGAAGCAATATCCGATCTGTGCATTACAGTAGCTCTCTCGCTTCGTAGAGCGACACTTCGTCATTTTCGCATTCGTGCGAAATCCCGAACGAACAAGCGGAGCGAGCCGCGTCGCCATCTTTAGGAACGGTACCGACTATCTCCGCTATCGCCGCCTGCTTCGCTTTAAGAGCTTAAAAATCAGTCCGCGACTATAATAAAAGAATTCGTGTGTTTAGTGCGATAGCGCGTACTTTGTTCTCTATCGCGAGAAGATGCGATACACGTTCGTTCGCGATGTTCATTTAATACGTCCGAGTCGAAGTTTGTGGTGTGCGTGTCGTGTAAGTTGAGCAGACGACGTTTCACAAGCGTTCCGAGGGTTGAGAGCGATCGAAACCGACGTCATTCTCTCGTTCCGTTCGACCCTTGTTTCAAACTGTCGTTCTCGAGTTGCGATTTAGCCACTCTGTACCATTACTGTGAGAACCGACTAGTGTTTAGTGTTTTGATTTGTCAAAGCAGTGGGACGAACACGTCAAAGAAAGTTGCTGCGGTGTAGGAGAGTACAGCGACAAGTTAAGGCAGAAATAAAAAGAGAAGGATAAGAAAGGAAAGACTGAGACAGCTCTAGTAGACGACGACAACGACGGGCTAGTACAATTGACAGGAAAGATGGCGCAAGGTGCGGACGAGGATTAATGCTGACCCATTTTTCCGCGCGAAATCGCTCGGTCTCGCTTCGTCGTACGATTAAGGGACCACAAAGGTTCGTACCGAGTGCGAGAAGTCGTATGGTTGTTATTAAGTGAATCGAACACTGGCGAAAAAAGGGAAGTATAGTCCGCCATCGGTAGGAGTGTATCCGTCGTGCAGTGCGCGCGTGTGCCCTGTTCTTGCGTAAGTGTGAGTGCTCTCTCGGACGTTTATAGGTCTCGTAGGGCCAGCATTGACAAGTAACGGATAGAAAGATTGCGAATCGTTCGGTGACGATAGGAGAGAGTACGGATAGCGGAGGAAAGTGGTAGAAGGTAGCGACAATTTTGAAGAGAGTGGAGATTGGCAGGGCCGTGGTAGGCTCGACTACGGAAGAGGGCAAACGAAAACGAAAACGAAGACGCGGTCTTCTGGAACTTCTCGAGCTGTGTAGAGCCCTGGCAGGCTCGTGTACGAGCGCGGCTGCTAAGATGGGCAACAATGCCGCGACTGCGAACAAAAAGGTTGACGCTGCCGAGAGCGTCAAGGAGTTTCTCGACAAGGCAAAGAAAGAGTTCGAGGACAAATGGAAAAGAAACCCTACAAATACCGCTGCCCTTGACGATTTCGAACGAATCAAGACACTGGGCACCGGCTCGTTCGGCCGTGTCATGATAGTGCAACACAAGCCGACCGGAGAGTATTATGCCATGAAAATACTCGACAAGCAGAAGGTCGTGAAACTTAAGCAAGTTGAACACACGCTTAACGAAAAGAGGATACTGCAGGCGATTAGCTTCCCGTTCCTGGTCTCGTTACGATTTCATTTCAAGGATAACTCTTATCTTTACATGGTCCTCGAATATGTCCCAGGAGGGGAAATGTTTAGCCATCTACGAAAGGTTGGTCGCTTCTCGGAACCACACTCGCGCTTTTACGCGGCACAAATCGTATTAGCGTTCGAGTATCTTCACTACCTCGACTTAATCTATAGGGACCTCAAGCCGGAGAATCTGTTGATCGATTCACAGGGCTATCTGAAAGTCACGGATTTCGGCTTTGCCAAAAGGGTACAGGGTAGAACATGGACCTTGTGTGGCACGCCGGAATATCTCGCGCCTGAAATAATTCTCAGCAAAGGATACAACAAAGCTGTAGATTGGTGGGCGCTCGGTGTCCTCGTCTACGAGATGGCTGCCGGTTATCCACCATTTTTCGCTGATCAACCAATCCAAATCTACGAGAAAATCGTGAGCGGAAAGCCACGATTTCCCTCGCATTTTGGATCCGATTTGAAAGACTTACTACGTAATTTGCTGCAAGTCGATCTTACCAAGAGGTACGGTAATCTGAAGGCCGGTGTAAACGATATCAAGGGTCACAAGTGGTTCGCCAGTACCGATTGGATAGCTGTCTTCCAAAAGAAAATCGAGGCCCCGTTCATACCGAAATGCAAAGGGCCGGGAGACACGAGCAATTTCGACGACTACGAGGAGGAGACGCTGAGGATTTCGTTGACGGAGAAGTGTGCCAAGGAATTCGCCGAATTTTGAATTCCCGCATTCATTCAACATGGTCACACGTATCGCGTATACATTGATACGCGATGGTTCGTCGCTCGCTGCTCGCTTTTCTTCGGGCGAGGAATATAGATGAAGTAAGAGAGCGGGAGGATGGGAGCGAGTAGTGTAAACGAGAGAATGTATTACATGTATGCAAGATAGAAAGAAAGCGTATACAGGTGTGTGCGTGCGCGTGTATGATCTGTGCGTTTGCGGGCACGCTCGATGCAATAGTTTTATAGAGGAAGGAAGGAAGGAAGGAAGGAAGGAAGGAAGGAAGGAAGGAAGGTGGCTTAAAAGAGTCGAGAAACGGAAAGAAAACTAAGGTGGACGAGCACGTAAGAAGCAGATGGCAGATTTTGCGCTTTATTTTGTGATTGTGGACTTCTGAGGAGAGCGGAAATGGAAAGAGTATACGAAGGAAACACGGTAATCGGCGTCGTTGAACGTATCGAGATTGACAGAAATAAAAGAGATATAATATATTGGAGAAAATTACGATATATTGCATACACAGATATCATATATAAACACACATACACATACGCGTACGCGTGTGCTCACACTCATAGTCACTGTCACCACTACGACTTTTTACAAGGGAAACATCTTTTTTTTTTTTCAGCCAAGTAACCGACATTATTGACGTATGAGAATGACGATATATATATATATATATTTATTTATTATATATATATATATATACATATATATATATATTTACACGTATATGTGTGTGTTCCCTAAGATGGCTTTATTATCCGGTTTATTAGAGGCGGCGTGTGTAAAGATTGCTCTCGATAAGTACTATTAATATCGGAAAACGTCGTTTTGCCGGAATTATTTTGTACATACATCTAGTGTCCCTGTAATCTTTATGAATGTTCCCCGACCCCCTTTTACACCACGCCCCTCTACTCCATCGTCCTGCCTCTTTTAGCACATACAAAGTTTATAAAAAGGGACTTGACGGGATAAAATGGATATAAAATACACCAACAATTAATTGTCATGTCGTGCATTGTTGTCTATCTGTCTACGAGCATTTTTCTCTTCATTCTCGTTGGGAGAAAAGTTTTTGCCACGATACGAACCGTATTTATAATAGCTAGTCGTCACACGATTATTTTGCTGAAGTAATATTTATATGACTCGTTTTTCATCGATCGAGAAGGGGGAGAACGAGTGGGTGGGAGAACAGGGGAGAGAGAGAGAGAGAGAGAGAGAGAGGGAGAGAGAAAGGTAGACCTTTATTATAGCATATTATGAATCTTATTAAAAGAAAAAAAAAATGAAAAAATACTCGTTATATACTGGCTACAGATGCTCGTTGTTGAATTATATTGTACCTTGCATAAATGATACAGGAAAAACAGGAACGAAGAGACGAAAGGGAGAGAGAGAGAGAGAGAGAGGGAGAGAAAGAAAGAGAGAGAAAGAGCGAGAAAGTGAGAGTATTTGTGAAAATGCGATCGACGGGAGTACGAGCAAAATAAGGATTCATTTTTGGAAGGTTTTTAATAGAGGACCACCGGCGTTCGTACATAGATACGTTATAAGAGTATTCGTATATAATTATATCGCCTTAAGTTGCTGTATGCAAAAAAAGCAACGTTATCTTTTATATAGAGCTGCACTTTTAGTACGAAATGTAAACGTATGGACAATCCTGTATTCGTGCAAGAGGAAAGAGAAACGAACGATGCACACGCGCGATACGGCCAAAGGAAATTGCGCGTGTACGTACACGTGGAGTGAAAATTTCATTGAACGGGATATAGAAGCGCGTTAAAACATAATCGCCAGAAGACTGTCCAAAAAAATAAAACGAACGACGAAACCAGGGACAAAAACAAACGAAGGAACGTAAACGAAGGAGAACAAAGGGACACGATAACGAAACGAAGAACAGCGGCAGTAGCAATGACAGCGAGAGTGTTGTATCGCTGAAAGACGCGTTTGTTAATTTTTTCTTTTTTTTTTTTTTTTCCAATCCATTAAAACTACCTCCTTTCGAGATGGAGCATATGGGATACTTTACGGCATCGTATCTCGGCGGTAATGAAATTCAACGACCAGTTAACATAAGGAACGCGAGAATCAGAGAATCACCAACACCAACGAGCCCTGAGCGTCGACGATTGGACACGCGTCGATCGTATAATGAGAATCGATTTTACAATGAAACACGCACGAGAAGGTCCGCCACACGCGTAGCTTCGTTCCAAGCCACACACACACACACACACTGTGCGTATATATTACGAAACTTTCTGCGAATGGTTTCGCCGTGACGTAAGATCGTCACTTGTGATCCGAATTCAAAGGGCTGTTCGATTATTACGCGATAAGAAAAACGATAAGATTGATCGTAGGCGCGAAATAATTTAAATTACAGGGACGTCGTATCAATCCGATTTCGGCGAATTGGTCAAGGCTTTATTTAGTTAACCAGCTAACCGTCGTTAGATGCACGTAATAAGAAAAAGATAGAGAATGCGCAACATTCGGATAAATCTGTGGCCCACGTTGCGGTAACATCGGGTATACGATTACCGCGGTTTCCAGTTTCCTTTAGCTTCGTCCAGTTTCGTTCTCTTTGCAAACGAGACGAAACTTAACGATCAAAGTTGCAACCGAGCAAAAACAGGTAGAACGGGGCAAGGGAAACGTAACGGGTAACAAGTCAAATCATAACGAGGCTTACTTTTCCGCGTGCTTTGAACGTGCTCGTATCTGGATATTCTCGATAAGAGTTACATATATATGTATAATATATGTATATAACATATATGTATATATATATGTATATAACCTAAAAAATACGCGTCTGTTTTTGAATAGAGTTTCTTTCAACAAGAATGTAGTATGGTTTTTTCTAAATTGAACACGCTGGTTCATCGATCAAATGTAACATCCACGAAGAATTTTATGTTTAAAGATCGCAGTTTGGAAAACGCGAAATCTTCTCTCTCTCTATTGCGGTAAACGAGCGCGTCATAGCAATGCGCAAGTACAAAGAACTGGACAGAGAAAAGAATGTATGTTCTTTTTTGTCGCGTTGCTGACTTTTAGGATGTATATTCCTTCTCTACCTTGAGTATACACGTGTACATTGTTCGCTCGCGTATGCTGCAGTGCTGAATAAATAAAAACAAGAATAGGCTTGGTTCGAACAAAGTAGCACGGAAGTTGTTGGCAAGGAATTGCGCGATCGAGACAGGTTATGCTTTCAAATCGTCCAATTTTGGCTGGTATTCTGTCCGCATATACACACACATACACACACACATGTATACAATGAAACGTTGATTGCGGCGACACGACTACCAGTATCGTGATTAGCTTGTCGTTTATTCCCGTTCTTCGATATTTGTAATTTGGAGAATGATCAGATGGCTGGTTTCGCTTCTTACGCGTATAAAATTCGTCTCTTTTCCACGTTTTACAAAAAACCGTTTCTCTCGATATATCGAGAAAGAAAAACCTATGACTCGGTAAAGTTGTTTGAATAGCACAAATTCATTTCGCTCGGTATTCCAATCTCCAACTTGGAGCAAATCGCCATGATTCGCGTTGGAACTTTGCTCGTAAAAGTTCCACGTTATCTCACCTATGCGCATATCGTTATAGCTGAACGCTGTAAATTTAGCGCACATTGAATCGCTCGATACACGGCGAGTCGTACAAGCAGGATCAGACCTATCAATTTCTAGAGCAATTGGTTTATATCTTATCGATCTTAGTTCGAAGATGTTTCCTCGTATATTTGTCTGGTTCGGTAAGGACAGCACGTTACAAAAGCTTCTTAATCGATAAATCGGATAA
Organism: Bombus pascuorum; assembly: GCF_905332965.1. Classification (NCBI taxonomy): domain Eukaryota; kingdom Metazoa; phylum Arthropoda; class Insecta; order Hymenoptera; family Apidae; genus Bombus; species Bombus pascuorum. The sequence continues at coordinate 17,093,615 of NC_083493.1, forward strand.
TCTTATTAATCGTACGAACGAGTTTCGTGCCGCGCTTCTTGTTACGGATCTGTATCCGATTGATTATTCGTAACTGTCCTAGGACAACTACGAGGCAATCGTTTAAGCTTTATCGCTATAACGCGAGGATTCGAGGAGATAAGGCCTCTTTCACCGTCGCGTATTATTTTCTGCGTTATAGCTGCTCTACAAATGGTTGTAGATTACGGCATCTTAACGTAGCGTTAATGCGTTCGAACAATATTTATTTTCGACGAATAATAACCGTCGAGTCGTATCTGTGCGATAAAAGTTACACAGGATAGTTTCATTGTATTTTGAAAATCTTGAAGAACGTGTACGATCGTCGAGCGTACAAAGATCCTTTTGTAAATATTAGTTGTAAGCGATCGTTTAAAGCCACGTTATACCGCTATGTTTATCGTAGTTTTGCCTCGTTAAGCGATTCTTTCTCGTGAATTTGCCACGGAACGTATCGTCAAGTCGATTCTCAATTACGTATCGCACTCCTCAACGTTATCCATTTCCACTCTTTCTTCTTCCATTCGACGTGCAATACGTGCCGTTATTGCTCTATTCGTAAATAGATCGTCCCTTGGTTCTTTCAATAACCGTTTCGCAATCGTTGACCCACGTGTGTCGATAAAATTTTAAACAATCACACGTATAAATACTTACGTAATCGTATCAAAAGTATCTTCGTTCAAGTTCATATCGTAAGTGGTAAATTGCCTGCGTTACAGACGCATACATTCTGGCAATAACACTTTGTTCCGCTTTGTGTTTGGTACTTTACGTTTGTCTTTTGTCTGCTATCTCTTTGCACGATTGTACCCGTCGATCAAGGGAAGCATCTATTTTACAACTCGTTATTAACCACTAAGCAATCCTGTTTTCTTTTCTCTCGTAAAACTAGTCGATCGACGATAGAGCGGAAATTTGTCAACGGTCGGATAATTTGGCAAATAAGAGAACAAAATTGTTATTCCGTTCGATGTTAAAAGCTCGAACGTACGGAAATATTTTAAGGTCTGCGAGTTTCAGACCACTCCGCAAAATAAACTCTAGCAAAAAGAAATTAAAAAAGAAAAGAAGAGAAGGCGCGTATTATTATTTCGTATAAATTGTTTAATTTGTGATTTTTGTATTACTTTATTTCATATAATTTGTTACATATTTTTTATTGTTTCTTATATCGATCGAAATTTAATTTGATTTTTCCGGAACAGGGGAGCGTTTTTTCCACAGTTTCAAGAATCGCGTAGTCGAAAGATTGTTTTCTAATTATACATTTTTCAAAGTTGTTTATTTCTGTTACGTTACATCGTATTATTACTTAATATTAGATTGAAAATCAATTATATCCGCTGTTACTTTCTGTTATTAATTACTTGCTGATGTACTTGCGTAGCGTGTGATACAGCGACAGAAGCGGTCTTAAACTTCTCACTGATATTACACGCGTATCGATGGTTACTTTCCGTCTGTCACCCGTATGCTCTCGAATTGGAATTAATTATTTATTGAACGTAAATCAAGCGCAATTCCGCTCATGGAAAGCGGTCAATTGCGTTATTTTATTGTTTCATCCATTGTCATGTAACGGTTTGCCTTCGATGTCCATTAAAATATCGTTGCACAGAACAGAACAGACGCAACGTTTTTGCTCGCAACGTAGCGTATATTATTAAGATACTACGCAGGAAGTGAATCGGATCGAACAAGACAACTTATCTAATCGCTGTTTTAAATATCTCGAGCGAATTATAACGATCGGAATCGTGGCAGTTCATTTTTGATACGTTTCTGTATCTATGATGGTAATAACGTTCTTAGTGGCCTGGCTTATAACTCAGGATAATTTAATCGGTACGATTAGGATTGGATAATTTTATGTGTTGATCTTCGATCGGTATCGTTGGGTTCTAGATAATCCATAGCAAGGTAGATTAATTTTAGGATACTTTCTTTTAATTTGTATTTTGTATTTTATGTGATAAAGATAGTGATCGATCGAACTAGCATCGCTCGATGATCGAAGTACGATACAAATTAGAACGAAATATCCTAAAATTTTGTATAAATGTGACGCTAACGTGGTCATTTCTCATGCGATGGTTCCAGTCGAGGGTTAAAAAACCTACATCGCTCGAAATAACAAACGGAATTTCAAATAATTTCATTTCGTAGGAAATTAATTCTGAGAATAGATTCTGCTTTGCTGTCTGTGTTATTTTACGAATGTTCATCTTCTCGTATAATATTACTTTGTTATTTCTTTGGAAAGGTAATATCCGAATGATCGTGGTGAACGGATTTCGGATATTCACGGTGACTTTGCATCTCAAAAATAGCTACCCAACGTCTTTATAGCCAGTAGCGCAGTGTCCTATGGGTATCCAAAATTAAAATAAGGTTTGACCTGTTTCATCGATCTGTTTTTATGTCGGAATATTCAAGCGCCACGGCAATTATTATTTTCTCGAAATCCTGTCTCGTATTCAACTTGGTCCGGTCGAATCGACTTTTATCGATTTTTCTCAATACGATTTATACACGATGTTAATGAGTAAAAGAATCAGCTTTATCCGTCGGTTAGTATCTTCGAAGCTATTTGTTTTTACATAAAATAAAATAACGAACGATTTTCAAAGTTTAGCGTGAAACAACGTTCGAATCGAAGCGTAAGACAAATTTGACAGAACACGTGTCACTGAAATATTTATAAATGTAAAAATACCTACCAATCAACTGTTCACCGATACTTTTGTATTTTTATATTTCACCATAACGGTAGTATTGGTAAAAGCAAATCTCTTTGAAGAGCTTGGGGGAATATTGGCATGAAATATCAGGTTTGGCGGAGACGGTGCAGTTTCGAATTAATAAATTCAATATTCATGAAACGGACACACACACACACACACTCTCTCTCTCTTAGCCGACACATTGGTTCTTCCCTCTTCGTTTAACGGACAAACTGTTGCGACGTTTTAATAAGAGAATCAACGAAGAAGGAAGGGGGATAGAGGTTAAGAGAGTACTCGATAATATCGAACTGCTACGATAGAACGTCGGCGAATATATGGACTTGGAAATTTTCCCATCATCGTAGTTTTATCAACTAGTAGCGAACTCAACGGTAATTGATATTACCTTTGTCCTTTCTTCGAAAATCGATGTGTTTGTCTTGCGCTCTATAGGTTGTTAAATCTACCGAATAATAACCAGTGCAATAGTAATTTATACATATGAGATATTAGGACGCGTCTATTCTGCCGCGCGTTTGTCTTTAAAATTCCAACTTTCTTACGGTTTATCGTGTGAATTTCCAGCCGTACTTTCCTTACGTAATACAATAGGACATCTTCCTTCGCATCGTTACGAGTTTTATCGATTTATATTTTGTAAACCGTCGACGATTGTATCGAAATATTTCTACGAAGAAAGATACGACGATGATCCTGGAAGGTTACTTTCCGCTCGTCGTAGGAGTCGCAATCGGAAACGCTTAACATTCACGTTCATATTTTTCTATGAAAAATCGACGCTGCGAGATCGTCGTGCGCACAAGCAAAGTTCGATAAAGTAGTCGAGTAAATTCCGTTGTAATATGCAAACTATTTCTACGTAGAACGAAGAAGGATTATTATTTGGAAGAAAGAAAAAGGGAGAAGCGCGGAGGTGAAGGCAACGAAAGAGAACGACGATCTTAAAGAGCGAAGCGCGTACCGCATCGAACGTCTATGACAACCACCGCTCGTAAAAGTTACGATCGGGCTATTAACGATCAATTTAGTTTGAGACAAGGCGAGCGTGGTAGTAGTTAGGCGGTGTGCCATTCTTCGGAAATAACTTGCAGTGTATAAAGATTTCTTTAAAATCTACGTGCTCGCAGATTATTTTCATACGGAGCTTTGTAAACCGTGCGCGGTATTGATTTATCGATCAAAATTCCGTTTCGTATTTATTGCTGTAATATCCGTTTTACATTAACGGCGATGTCTGGTCGATTCTTTGTTTGCATATTGTAATTTTAGATAGGGAACGCGTAATCACGTTTTTTTGTTAATCAACGTAGAGAAAATTTTTACGAATTCCGCAGAGTTCGCGATAGATAATTGGAAATGGTTGTTGTTCGCGCGGTGGAACAGTCGGGCAGAATACGTAAAACCGCGCGGTAATTCGTATCGATTTTTTGAAATGGTCGAACGACGTTCGAGTTGTTCGATCTGTTTAAATTTCTGAAATTCCATCGAAGTTTTGAACGAGTCGTTTAAAAAAAGTTGTCCGATGTTACGCCAAGTTTTATTAGCGATCGACGTCGAGTGTTTTATAATTCTTCGAAGTAAAACGTTCGATTATTCGTAGCATAGAATTCCTCTGATCGGAAGACGAAGAGCAAAGTTGCGGAATGAAACACTTTGAAAGAAGCCAGCTTTAACGAAATGCATTCTTCTTCTCTTCTTTACAGATCTTCGATTTTCCAACGATTTACGCGTCTCTTTGTCGCTTAATATCGAAAGTTGCTCGTCGTTCGTTATCCTTGGTATTCTGGTATTTTATTTTATCTTTGGCGCTGGATTGCCGCGGTATTGCGTCACAGAGAATCGTAATGCGATACAAAGAATCGCAGAAATACGCTTGTACCATTTATACTTCTCACGTACAATTCCAGGCTGCTTTGTTTTAAAGCGAACGCGTCGTTTCGCCTCTTTCGTTTCTCGCTACTTATCGTCGGACAAACGATGGAAATTAAGGAATTCGAAGGCTATGGAAGCGTCTAGCGTGGTAATTACGATCGATGAGATGAAAATTCAGAGGCCTAAATTGCTGTCGCGCAGTGCGGTTCTATTTGATTTGAATCCGATTAAAAAGGTTTCGTCGTTTCGTCCGTTTTCGGTTGTTTCGCCTGCAACGCCAAACTCATTTCGCATCGTAACGGATAGCGATTGCGACGTCACGGTTATGCTTCGTTCGTTGGAATATTCACAGTGCACGTTCTCGATAGGTGTGTAATTGCGGGATCAAAGGAAATGAAAATTTACTTTGCTATTTAACGGAACATGGAACCCTCTTCTCTATCAAAATCTTTATTCCACAATTTCTCTTATACGTTCGTTTGTTTTGCCGGATTAGGTCGGAAGTTGTGCCGATGTAATTCCGTTTTAATGGAAATAGATTTGTAAATAAAAGTCTACGGACGTTCTTCCATCGTTGAAAATCTATTAAAGTTGCTCGATTCGTAGAAATGTATAGCGCGTTCACGCGTTCTAGAGAGATAGCTGTAGGAAAAAGCGGCAAAACTTTCGCATCGATAGGATCCGCCGCTCATCTTCGATCTCTTGAAATTGAAATTCGTAAGAGTTTCCCAGCTGCGACTAATTTTACCGTATGCAATTCGAAACTACGTTATTTCCTTTTATCCCGGGAATTACGCGATTAAATCCACTTTCCAGCGACCCAGGCAATGCCATTGCGAGTGTAGAGTCGTGTCTTTTTTATATCAAGTACAAGATTATTTGATCCGGCTTGAGAAGTAATTCCGACTTATTCGATCAGCAAGGTTATCAAGCGCGCAAAGAAGAACTATCCTTAGTAAATTAATCGTCGGGCCTCTCAGCCGACGTTCCTCATCTGTGGCTGTGCTCACGATAGTGTTTCTGCTTCTCGGATGTTATCGTCGCTCGTCTTGATATGTAGATAGTCGCTATCGACGCTTTCGACGCGAATAAACCGCGTTATCTCATGCTGATACCAGTGATGCTCGTTAGCGAGCGAGGCTTCGATCCGCTTCCTAGTTGCGCAAGGGTTACGCGTACCAGGTTATTTACGTTGCGCGTCTCCCGGTTTATGGGACCAAACGTCCCCGTGACATCCTCGCCGACATCTCGAGGAACCGCGATTTTCCACACACTCGGCCAAACTTTGTCTCCTTGCTGGCTCGTAGTTTCCTTCGTCAAACTGAAATTCGTCAAACGGAAAATTCGTTAACCGGCGTCGCAAGTATCGCTTCGTCGAGGTGGCAGTTTCCACTCTTGGCGAAGTTCGTCGTTATTCTTCTTGACATTTTGTCCATCGAACGGACAAGCGTCGAAGCTGACTACGCTACGATGCAACTAGTTCTTGAAATCGCATCGTAAGTTCCGATCGAATGGGATTCCAGTTATCGTCGATGGGACGCGATCGGCATCGACGGAACGTCGAGAAGATTTCGGAAGTTGCGAAAAAGTTAAAATTCCAAGACCTTCGCGGAAACTTGGGGGTTGCGTGTGATCAGCGAGTGATGTTGCACCGATTCTTGCGAATCTTAGGAGGATATCGGCCAGGTGTCTCTTAGAACGGAAACTCCTCTTTCGGTAAGCTTTGTGTTAATTGGTAGCGCGTTCGAAGAACGAAGCCGAGAAACCGCTTCTTCGTATCGCGTATCCTGGTCCGTTTCAACGACATTCCACTTCTCGTTGACCGTGAAACACGGAGACGACGGTTGAACACCGACAGTTCGTTCCATCCGCGCGCGTCGGCCGTTTCGTTGATCGACGAATCGCGCGACTTAGAGTTTTGGAAACGCGCTAAATCGACGTTCGATCGATACAGAGAGAACGACGTTTTCTCCATTATAAGCACAGGGAACTAACGACCAAAACGAACGTCAGATACGACGAAGTTGACAAGGTGAAACATCGCCGTTCTAAATGAGATGACACGGTTACCGTTGAATCCGAACACAGTTTTAGAAATATTCCTCTGTCTGATGCGTGACGTAGAAAACTAGAATCCAAGTACGCGAGATTTTCACCGGATTTTCACGCGTTTGTGCGTCCTAACGATATGGACTTTTTTTCGTCCACAGGAATTTTCTTGGCGAATAGTTTGATCTGCTTCCTTAGTTCTTATCGCGATTCGGATTTTCGAAGGAATCACATTCGTGAATTTCAAGTAGTCCGATCAATTGTCACGCGTTTCTTTTTTTTTCTTTTGCTTTACGAAAGCGTCCATTTCGGGGAATTTATCATCGAGTTTCGCATCTTTAGAAATCCACTTTGTACGCGTTTCGTCCTCGCAACAAACGATAGGATACAACGTAGCAAGTACAATCTCAAACTTTTAATCGTTAAACGTACAAATTTATTCTGATTTCATGGGATACGTATCAATCGTGCCGATATTCGTAAATACGACTTTAAACGACGTCCGTGTTTCGATTCGCGAGTTTCTTCGATTCCATTCTATTTCTATCGCCGCTTATCTCGCGTTTATTTAGCTCGTCGTTGTCTGATTGCGTAATAGATAAGCGTACGTCGTGTTGGGTATCGTAGAACATTGCAAACACGAGTAAATCCTATCATATTTCTTGGAAACAATATTTAGTTGGTCGATTAGTAATTATCGCACGATATATAATGCGCGTGTAATTATCGGAAAATATCCAGTCGCATTTCCTTTTCGCCAAGTCGTCAAGCAAAACCAATTAGTTTCGAGGATTGATCGAATTGCTGGACAATTTTTGCCAAACTAACATCTAAGAGAGGTATTTGCTTTCGTTTCTCCTTCTAGATACACGTAAATATTTTTCTACCTGCGTCGATTAAACGGAACACACGATCTTCGACTCTTCTGGTTTTTATCGGCGCACGTGCGTTGCCGTCGTCGACGTCACCTCGGGAACGCGTTACCGATAACGACCTCGTAAGTTGTAACGATTTTCGATCGCGCGATCAGATAAGATCGCGTTCGAGTAAGAAGCGCGCGAGCAACTGTTTTGATCGCGAATATTCGACGCAATTGTAACGGCGTTCTCCATCCATCCGTCGAACGCTTGACGTATCGCGTGATTTTAGTATGGCGATGTAACTGGAACAGCGAGGACGGTCTTCTATCGGAAGGAAGGCGACTTCGATTCAAAGCCAAGTACGTAGTTTCGTTGGAACGTGGTTCTCGACGTGTTCGATCGGCGACGGAACAACGATATCTCGAGTTCCCTTCTCTTTCTCTCGTCTACATCCTGCACGATCAGTCCCGATATTCCCAACGATCGAGAAATCGAGTTGACAAAGTCTCGCACTTTACCCGTCGAATTATTTCGCGCTGTTCGCCGTTCGTCCAGGATCCCCGCATTCGAATTTGCCGTCCGTGGCAAATAACGTATCGCGTTTGAGCGTCTCGTTAAATTCGGCAAAGGAACCGTCGAAGCGAACGCACGACGTTTTATATTTTATATATAGCATTCTCGTTACGGAGATAACGCTGGACGCTTTATACAGCAAAAGCGACGAACGTCGGTCGATTCGACGTTGGTCAACGAAACGACGCGTCGTCGTATTCAGGGAACTTTTTTTCCATTTTCTGAGAAACAGACGTATCCGATTTCTCTTATTTTCGATCGCCGCGGCTATGTTTCGAAAAGTATCATCGAATAACGTTTACGATGGAATCAACGGAACTTTGGAAACGTCGGTTCGCCAATTTGTATTCTATTATTTATGCGTTCTGTGGAAGTACGCTTATGTCCGCGAGTACGTGTTTCGTGCGTCGCGTTTGCTGCGTATAAGACAAAGTAAGCGTTTTTATCTGCGAAATAAAAGTAGGTGGGAGCCTTTTATGCTTGCACATAGGCAAAGTAGTCAGCCTTGGTGAAGTTCGTTGCTTTTCCCTACGCAATGTCTCGACCTCTGAAGGCTACCTGCGTTCGTTAGGCGTTCAACCGCCCGCAGAACTTTTTTGTCGTCGCCAACGAACGAAGCCGTTTCGCTGGCCTCGTTAATCTTCCCTTCCAAATGCGGAGACGAGGAAGGGCAGCCCGTTCGACGGTTGATATTTCGCGTCGACGTCTTTGTTCTCCTGCGTCGAATACGAAAGTAGAAGGCGAAAGTGATTGGAATTTCATCGTTACGGACATGGTGTGCAATCGTCGTTGCAATATTCACCTTTACCTCCATAATTAGTCGTTGTTAAGTTTGAGTTTTCTATAACTTGATCTTCTTTTTACTTACTGCGAAACGTTCGCGCTTAAATACGATCTTTCATACTTATTTTAAGAAGAGATACGAATATGTTGCGAAAAATAGGTTTTTCAATTTACCTTCGACATTTTACTCTCAGTATCATTTACACTCTCGTTACTTATATCAACTTACCTATATTAGCTTCAATTACCTCTTCGTCTGCAGTCAAATCTAATTCAACCGATACCTAATTCCCATTTTAAATTAGAACGATCAAAGCGTTGCTCAGTATTATGTTTCCTTTTGATATACGGTGGCTAGGAAAAGTATTTGCGCTTCGCCTTTTATTTATTTGTATAATATGAAATTTTCTTGATCGTACGAACGTACTGCTAAATTCTAGCAAATTGAATAAATACAAAATATCGATAAAATGGATAGAAATGTCACGGTAGATTCAACGATACGCGCAAATGTCTCTTCGCAGTCGCTGCATATTTGAAACTTTTTCTAGTAATATTCATGGCGAATGGTTTTCTATGAAACTAGAAGTAACATAAGCGTTTAAGATACGACATTTATAGTACCATGTATACTTAACAAGTTGGCCGAGTCTCTTTCAGACGACACCGTTAAATGGATTAATACGTGGAATATCCTGAAAACGCATTAGAACGGGAAATTGTTATCGAAGTTGCGACTAGAATTAAAATTATCCCTCGTCCCAGAGCACAATTATCCAGCTATACTTGGTCGGTAGAAATAGATTTTCCGATCTAACGTCTCGATCTGAAGTCGGAGCGTTAACTGTGTGCTTTAACTCGAGCAATAGCTACGATATGCCGTCGTTAGTCTCTATAATTTTATGCATCGACCTCGTGTCTGGCCTGCAGATGCGACGCTCGGTAGCGAACGACCATTGTAATTATTCGATATTAGCCGTGCTGCGTTTTAGTATCGACACTTTGCAGTTTCTCGAGTCGTTTAACGATAAATCAATTACCACGAACCTCAAACGTTACGCTTTGTTAATTAACGTTCTTTAACCTACGAATAATTTTTTCTGCCAAATCTTTTCGAAATAATTTCGAAAAATCGAAGATCGCCCGATTGCAAGCTGCGCGATAATCGCCTTCGTATAGTTCGCTGGCTATTAGTTCGATGAACGTACATGTACTTAAATGCTTCGACTTTGCGAGAGTGTGTGCTCAACGCGAACCGAAATGATTCATCGAGGCCCGCCTCCAACTTGTACTTCACCATGGCGCATGTATTTAGAATTCCTATTTTGTTTCGATTTTCTTTCGAGGGGATACGATTTTGTTCCGCAGCTTCGTATTCGTCGCTCGCGTTCGGATCGGATCAACTAAAACTAAAATCGAGGAAGATTGCAAGGAGAAGAGGTCGGAGCAAAGGACGGGTAATGCAAATTTCTGCCAAATTCCTCTTTGTCTCGGAGACAAGGACGGATCGATTCTCTTAGCCCGAATATTTCTTAAATGGCGATATTTCTCGTTAGGCCGACGATCGAAGGTTCCAACGACACAAAATTTGCGCTTAATTTTACGGACTACGGTGTACGCATGGTTTCTTTCCAAACACTCGTATTCTTTTATAGGTCTACGCTGTTTCGAGCGACGATTTCGAGATTTCGGTAGCGATCGGAGATAGATCGCAACTGGTCAGTCTGGACACGGTTGGTCGGGTGGATATTAAGCTGGCTGGTTAATTTCTATCTTATTCGAACGGAATTGGTAAACGAAAGACGGGAAAATCGATCGATAGCTTCTTGTCTGTTCGATGTAAAATCGAAGATTTAATAAATTCGTTGCGAACGTTTAGGTTTTGCTCGATCTTTGTCAAGTTCCTTGCAAGTTCTAGATCTGCTAGCCAAATGTAAGACGAGATAAGAAATTTCCAAGTTCTTTTCGTTGCATCGCAGTGGCATTAAAAGCTCGTCCTTTTATTTATGTTTCGCCTCGTTGTCCTTTAGGGTGACTCGTCTCTTTCCTGCGAATGACACGTAACTGGAAACGTCGCGTACAAAGACAATCGAGACTCTCGGGGAAACCTGACGGAACCTCGTTCTCGACGAGAATCCTAATATATATCATATATATCATATATATAAAACGTAGATTTAATTCAGTTCGTCGAAGCGGAGAAGTAATCGTCGTGGATTTTTCATCCGAATTTTCTCCGGATCTTCTTCATTTGGAAAGGAAAGAACGATCTGGTTGTTCTCGATAGACGGTTTCGGTTTAACGCGTACAATATTTTTAGCCACTTCTTCGACCAGTCCTTACGTTCGTTCTTCCTGATCGACGTTTCAACTCTTAATTAGCGTTAGATAACTACGTTCTCGCTAGGTAATACGTGGAATACTTGTAACGTTAACTTATCGAATCTCGCATCGAGTTACGTACGTAATTACGACTTGAAAAATACGTAAATAGATAGAAGAAGTCGTTGGTAAGATGGATTTAGACCAAACATAATGTTTATCGGTACTTTGCGTGAGCACACGAGCCGTTGCTTGTAACAAAAATCTCGTTATCATCGAGTGGAGAATCTCAGGTGTCAGGGCAGGGACAGGAGGACGGTCCTTCCACCGCATTCATCCAATTTACTTTTCTATGCTCTTGTACATGTAATACACGCATACATACGTATACTTATATAAATATAATACATTAAATAAGCGTACGTAACGCTGAAACGAGGAGAAAATTCTATTATATCGCCCCTATTTCTAGTCGTGACCGGGATATTAAGGATCGAAGCGAACCTTGTGAACCTCGAATAGATGTAACGCGTATCTAATAGGAAATTACGTACCTCGGAGAGAATTACACACCGTCCAACACCTTCCGAGTCGTACGAAACTTGTAACGAATTAATACGATGGATTAAGACGGGAAAGAAAAGAAATTACGGAATACCGAGCGGCTGGGAAACGATAGTTTCTCGCGTTACGATTCTTACCACGTAACCGAACAAGCCGCGCTTTTCTTTGAACAACGGCGACTTATTCCTTCAATTTACCGATGACGTTCGTTTTGCGAATTAACGTTACTTAAAAAATTTACCAGAATCTCAAAGGCAACGGCGTTGGTTCGTCCTTAGGTTGCTCGATAACGGGTAACAGATATTATTTATTCTACGGTAATTTCATTACGTACCAATTTATGTCTCTTCGAGGTATTTACTCGCGATAACGAGATAGATAGGTACGAACGAGAGGGTATACTTTTGTCGTGCGTCGTTGGCAATCGAATTTCGAAGACGGATGCGAACGACGATAATTGGCGTTGCGCGTGTTTTCTTGGTAAAAGTAAACGGTCGTTCACGGTCGTGCAAATAATTCGAACGACCGTCCGAAATATCTACGCCTGTGTAAGAATGAAATACGCGTGTGTACAGAGTGGAAGATGCTTTTACCTACGAACAAGCTTCTCTTATCGTTCGATCGCAGTTATTCGTCGTCGTTGCGGACTTTTCCTTTTCATCGATAACGTGCACCGAATACGCGACTCGGTCGTTAACAGGTACGATGACGTAACCAGAGGATCAAATTCCTTCGAAAATTTTTGCTTTCTGCAACGACGTAGTTTTACGAAGCGGCTACCGTCGCACGCCGTTGAAAATATATTTCAAGAAGTCGGTCGTTCGATTAATCCTCGTGCGCCGCTCGTTTTCTCCGCTTGATGTTCGTCCTTTGGTGTTCGGTCGGAGCACACAATGACAAAACATCGATACAGCGAGGATCAATGTAACGACCGGTCGAGTTTGCAAATTCTCTTACCGAAGACGAGAGGGAAGTACGAGGATTAACGATCAACGATATTTCCGCGAAAGAGTATCTCTTAACGACGTTCGAAGAAACAAGGTTGTTCCAACAGTCGCTAAGGTGTAACATCGAAGAGATCGTTGTTTGAGAATCGCAGCATCGTATTTTCGAACGGACCGAGCGTCGCTCGATCGTGTAGCTCGCGTTAATTAACTGTTTGGCCGAAAATTAATTGGCAACGTTCGACGAAAATTAATTAACTCGTATCTGCGATATCATCTGGTTGTGTCGTTGCACGCGTATCGAACGCTTCCAATTTCTCCTTTCTAGCTTCCTACGTACGTTGCCTCGTCGACGAGATATACGTATGCAGTTGGAAAGAATAATTCAGAGGCTGGACAAGAGCAGGCGATACGACGAACACGAGTCGTGGCTCGTGACGCGTCGAGGCTGAGTCGCATGATTTTTTTCCCTCTTATTTTTCTGTTTTAAACGTGCAATTTGTCTACTCGTCGTAAATGAAAACCGATTCTCTCCGTGATTCGACCATTCTTTTCCATAGTGCGTCTCTGTCGTCGTTTCGCGTGGTCGACACGCGTTTAAAGCTAATTGCGAAGGAAGCGAATATTTGGAAGAAAACGGCAAAAGGGGTAAAAACTCGGAGACGAAGAAAAGAGGAGGAAAATCGGACCGTTCAGCCTTAGCCCGAAAATAGACGCAACGTACAGCGATAGCGAGATCTAGTAAAACGTGGCAGCAGATAGCCGCGCTTGTATTGATTTTCCGCAGTCACGAGTAAAGTACACACACGTACGAAAGAGTGTCGTTCGGCCGCTTCGCCGGGAAATTCGCAGACCGATGATACGTTATCGATAATTTGGAAATTTGTACCGGCGAATCTAGATGCGGCTCGTCCGCGATAATTTCGGAGATTCCGCGTACGCTGCCGCCCCGTTTCCGGTACGCCGATTTTCCGAGATCCGGGCGCGTGGCGACCGGTAAATTCAGGAAATCGTGCCGCATCGATCGTCGACGACGACGACAACGACAACGGTAACGGCAACGGCGCAACGTCGAACGGAAGCGTGTCGTGTGTTTCCGATCGATCGACGATTTCGCCGAGTCGTTGCCGGAAGTTGGACGTGGCGATCTCGACGCTGTCGTGCGTGGCGAAAGAGCGGAGCCCGTGAATTCTCCGGGTACTTTTGTCGTCGGTAACCTCGAAACGTTGGCCAGATTAAACACGACAGTTTCGAGATTCGCCCGGTTGGCCCGTGCAATTAGGGCTATTATTAGGGTATTTCGTAGGATTAGCCAGTGACGTTCGAATTGCTGTCGATGGTTGACCAGTGGAAATTCGGTTCGATAATCCCCTTGTAATATCGATGGCGAATTTCGAGGCGAAATCGGAATTCGAAAGCGTCGTCAGGCACGCGAGCGTCGTTGTCGATCTTTGCCGCGAAAGCTTTTGAGACGCCGCGTGCTACGCGTTTCCGGTTCGTGTAGATATCGAGAAAACGCTTTACGCTGAGAAAACGTTATTTTCACGGGTCGGCTTTCCACCGACCCTGCTGCCGCGTTTACCACAGGCGCACCAATCAAATCTCCACGTACCTTTTTCTTATAATAAGTAGGCTCAAAATGATTTCGCGTAGCGATAGCAACGCGAGTCTCTCCTTCTTACGTATCGATGGCCGTGCAGAGATTTTATCCGTGCATGGAACGCAACGTAAGCACCATGATCGTTATATATATACGTAGGTATACTGCGTCGAAAACAAAACCACGATTGCTAAAGATAAAAAAAATGAAAAAAAAAAAAAAGAACAATGGAAATATTAGCTTGTTCGTTGATATATTGTTGCGTCAAAAATTACGTACTTGTGAAGTAATTTATGTGTACCGCGATAATGGGTGACGCGATAAAAATTCTTGCGAGTATAGAAAATTCGAATGAAAAAGAGGAACGAAATTTAAGGGCGGGAGGGACAGGAGGGAGGGGAAGAAATCAATACCATCGCTATTTTGCATCAGGAGTATTGTAAAACGGGGAATTTTCCTCGCCTTGTGATCATTTATGTTTGTAAATTGTAGCCGACTTACGATTCCTATAATACGATGTACATGTACTCTAGACACTTGGAGAAACGGACTTGTATTATTTTATTCTTAGCACTCGATGATGAGTTACGAAGTTTCGTTGATGAATATACTAATCTCATTTTTGTAAATATTAATTTAAAAAGAAATAAATATTATTGTAAAGATTGTATAATTTAAACCATCGTTACGTTTTTACCGATTTCTCTCAGTCTGATCGTCACTGCACGTATTCCTTCCATCCTTCCTCTCCGTTGCGCTTTTCATTTTCTTTCCATTTCTTTTCTTTTCTTTTCTTTTCTATTCCCTTTTGTCCGTCGATGCTGCGTGAAATATCTTTCCTCTCTCGTTTCATGGAAGCACATAAAAAATTTGGCAATTCTTATTGGCAATGACGCGTCTTTACCGTACACTGCTGGTACGCTTTTCATTTTGCAAGTAGCGGCGAAACCTTCACGGTATCGTATTTATTTCCATCAATACGTAACGGAACGTCCCTCTTTCTCTTTTTAGTTTAAGCACTTTTTATCCGCAGGGAAGAATAAAGTGAAAAATGCGTGCAGTGTTTAGAATTTATTTGTGCGATTACGTTTCATCGTGCGACCACGTTTCCCATTCTGTGATCGACGAACGCGTTCTAACGAAACATTGTTACCGTTGATTCGACAACGATAATAGGCGTTACGCATCTTAAAATCCCGTAATCGAAGAAGTTATCGTTGAACGCTTCTTTCGACAGATATAAAGGAAGCGCATACGTTGAAACGTTTGTCAGTTTAAAGATAAAATAATTTTTATCCGACACGGATGACTTATGTGATTACATTAGTGTCTTATAAATGTGATACTTGACGACTAAAGAAAAATATTTGCGACAAGAATGTATTATATTCAAGAGTATTAACCATAGTATTCTTTTTGTTAATATCTTACAAGTTTTCTGTATTCCGATTAAAATTAGTCCAATAGAATTGGTCTTTTCTTTTTCTTTTTTTTTTTTTTTTAATCAAACGATATTTCTACGTTGTACTATGCGAATAAAATGTGACATATTTATTAAAAGGAATAAAAAGTTTCGGAGCATAAATCGAGTCGCAAGAAAGGTAATTTGCGCGATATATTAATCTCTGATTCTTCTTCCAATATATTATTTTTTTTCGCCATTTAGAAGCGGTAATATTTCCTGAATTTTAAAAGTCGTTTTAGTAGAACTTTGCTACGATATTTCAAATAATTTCCTTTTTATAATTTTCTTTCGTTTATACACGTCTAACGCGTTTATTACGTATCAATAAATTTAATCATTACGAAATTCGAATAATAACACGGACAAAGAAGTTGCGAAACCACGGTATTATCGAATTAAACAGAATTCGTACATCTATCAAGGTCCGTAAGTGTTTTAAATCATTATATTCCATCGCGTGTTTCCTTCAGCTCAATGCTACGAGTTACATGTGCACTCATAAAATAGGAACAAATGCATCGTCTTATATAATACACGTAACATCGTTATTTTCAGTAACTGCAGATACCAAGCCATCGTTGACTCTCAATAACCGCGTACGGTTCTACGTTTCTTCCCTTTTACGTTTCCAAAGACTCGATCCTCCACGATTTATATACATCTTCTCCCCTAACCGTCAAGGCCGAAGAACTTTTATCGCAAGTGAAAATTCATCGCGGCACGTCCTTTTTAATTTCGAAGGAAATGGGATTAAACGCTCTATCGTTACTCGATACTACACGACGGTAACGTTAAAATAAAAATCGCGTGGCGTGAAATAGCCTTTAGGCGTTAGATTTCTTCGAAAGGTATTGTAGAAACGTTGCAAAAACGTTCATTCGCGAATATATTCGCTCGCGCGATTTACGAACGATCGACAACGATCATCGTACTCGTGCTAACATCGGTAGATTGCGGTCGTGCGGTTACGCTATCGATATCGGATGCTCAGTCTTGGCTTTCCGTCATCTGTATCGGTATCGAGATTGAACAGGATACGTGGAACGAAACAGTGGTTTCCAAAGTGCTAATCGAATCCTTCGGGAACGGTCTAATCCCTTGGAAACGATTCGGATCGACGGTCGTGTTTAGTTATAAAGTAGGAACTCGTGGTTGTAGGTCATGTAGTTTTGAAATTTTTTAACGTTTCGCCAGCATTGCGGTTGTTTTCAATGGATCCGAGAACTTTGGCATTGGTCCTGGCGCTGTACGATAAAACTGTCTTGCGATGCTGGCGAAACATCGAAACGTTCTTTGGGAAAAAGCATGGATTACGGGAAAGATATAAATTATGAAACGTGTGGTCGCGGAAGCTTGAAAGTTACGTAAAAGTCACGTAAAATTTTCGTTACTTCGTTTATATACATATAAATGGAATAACAGAGCTATATGTATCGATTATGCAAAAGCTTCGTTACATAAGTTGACAAAGTTTTGTACAAAACTCTTAGGTTTATTACGTCGTACCGGTTCAATCGCTTGCGATTTCTTTCCTGGTTTTGTTCGCTAAAATTACTCTGGTCGGATATACGTTGCAACAAAGGATATTAAAAATACGAAATCACGATTATTAACAGCGAATAATAACGCGAATAAAACGCATTTCGTTCGATGTAGATGAATTTTCTCAATTACGGTATCTTCCGATCAATTTTTTCATCCCAGTTGTAGAACGAATTTCTTTTCTCGTGGATGCACAAAAGTTCGTAGGATAAAGTACCATGTACGTTCATTGCAGCTGTATCATTGGCACGAGTTCGAACGATTACAAATTGCCCGGTACATTCTTATCGTGGACAAATTTACGAGCTGTAATGTTGCAACCGTAGTCGACTCGAAACTGTACATTACCATGCATCGGTACTTGGGTAACAGATGCAATTTGATCGAGCTTTTGATATTTTCGTTACAGTTTCGAAGAACGATCGCGGAACATTTTCCTATTATTCGTCCTCTACCTCCTCTTGTCCTAATTGGGATCGCGTTCCCTGCTAAATTTTAACCAAAGTACGGAATATATCCGTATTATCGAATTTACGATGTAACTATAAAACACAGAGGTACTTTGGTCGCTTCAGGGTCCTAACGTTAAGCAGACACGTTTCAAGTTACCTGACTAACGCAGCATCGATTTCCATTCATCCTTAATCGTTTCTCTGTTACTATAAATAATTGATATTACTCTGTACTAATTACACGTACATCGCTGCCCGAGATACGATCAGAGACTACAGAATTAGACGAAAAAGTTTCGTTGGAAATACATTTTCCAGGTTTGCGGTAATTTGTCAGTGTCCAAATATTTATGGATGGTAGTGTACATGGAGCAACACGATATGAACATTGTGCTTTACCGTGTCGTAGCTTCGAATTGACGGCGTCGGTGTATTAGAGCGGTATAACGATGACTGCCGGTGCCGGACGATAAATTTTAGAAAATCCTCGAAATAGAATGGCGGACGAGAGGAGTGGCTCCCTGTGAAAAAGCCAGCGGCACGACCTTGGCTCATCTATAGATTGTTGCTGCGTCTAAATTCGTACCACTCCCGTGTGCACGAACAATCATAATGTTTCCGCAACGATACATCGTCCACCGATGCTCCGAAAGCGCAAAGAACGATAGACGAGCGACTTTTCTCGTGTCACGAAATCATTCTTGCGTCGTACTCGTGTCGATTCGCGTTCTAGATATAACAACGAACATCCGATCTTCGATCTTTCGCCATACTTCATAGTTAGAAACCCAAAACTTTACAGTTACTTACGTTCGCCTCGTTCTCGTCTAATTATTTTTATCCTTCCCATCTACGATAATAATTCTTTGGCAACCGAACCGATCTTCGCTTGAAAATTTCTCTGTGCGACTGTGTAACTCATTGGCAGAATACCGTCGATTCGCTTGGCCACGGAGCAACAGCGAGACGATTTCTTTTGGTTGATCGGTATTTTTTAAACGTACAGCTATCTAATTAGGCGACACGATACGACAATCGCGCCGAACGTCGATCGACGGTATAGACAGGCATCCGATTTTCCTCTGTCCAAGTATAACATCCCAGGTAATATAAAGGAAATCTTACTAAAGCCATAAATCTTGCTGCCTGTTAGCGTGCGGCTGAAACGTTGGCGAATCGCACAGAGTGTGTTATTGCTTAGAAAGCGATTGTATCGAGTTTCTTGGGCGAGAAACGCGATGTCGTGGAACGGCGTGAGTCAGCTAGGTAATTAACGATTGATCGCGATACGTATTTCATTCGCCATGGAAACGTATATTTACGTCCGTTCGCTTGGCTAATAAAGAGCAGGGCGATCTGAAAAAACGCGGCGTTCGTAAGACGGACGGGAATCGGTTGGCGCGCATCGCGCGCATCGCGCTTCGGAACGGTTAAAAGGCTGCGTTTCCCGTGGCTGTTATCTCGCTGACGGGCGTCAGATGGTGGATCTGTCTAGTTCACAGATGTCACGGTGACTCGTGTTATCGCGTGAATTATCTCTGAATTTTTGCATAATATTAACGCGATGATTCATGCGTGTCGAACCGAATAAAGAACCGAATAAAACTGTTTCCTCCTCCTGCTCCTCGAAGAAGAAGAAGAAGAAGAAAAAGAAGAAGAAGAAGACGAAACGCCCGATGGATATTATTTATCGACGGTTGTCAAATTATTTCTTTTTTTTACGGACCATCTTCCCGCGATACTTTCATCGACGTTCTCTGCGATAGCAACGTTTCGTCAGAGGATGTTTCAAAGGAAGATGTTTATTAGGCGTCGAATATACCTAATCGTTCGATCGGAAAGTAAAAATACAATGAGAATGCCGAGGCGATGATCTGTTCGGTATCTGGTCCGAAAACTTTCGCTCGGAAATATCGCGAGTTTTCTCACAGGTGGATCGATCGCGAGCGGGATAAACGCGAGGATGAACTTCAGCTGCGATCAAACTTCAACGGTTTATACGTGCACGCTGTTCGTAAGAAAGAAAAAGTTTCGCTAATTAACGACAAGTTGAAATCTGAAAATACGCTTTGCCGGAGAACACGGCACGTAATTTCGTAGCGGCTTGGATACAAAGGAAACTAATTTCGCCACGTGTATAATCGACGGTTCGCGTAATTTGCTAGCATCGCGATCATTCGCTGTTCGCGTATACTGTTTCTAACGTTTACGGCGAGGCACACAGTCCGTGGAAGACAAGTTCACCGATTGGAACGGAAGAAGATTTACGCCATTCCATCAACGGTCGATCGAACGATATTAATTCGCAGTCTACTTGTTACGCCGTTAGGTCGTAGGAGATCGAGATTAGAGCTGCGTGGGTCCAAAGTACGTTAATAGGTAACACCGATCGGCTGGAAATCTTTATTAATAGCTGTGTCTCGCTAACGAACCTATCGTGGCGCTCCTTCGCGTACGATCGACGTGAAAATTTTCGTACTTCCCAAGATAGCTTGTTTCAGATACGAGGCGCGCAGCGTTTCTACCGTCGCGTGTGAAGTCGGTACTTCTCGTTATTTTTAGCGTGTCTCCATCGTGCAAGTTTCTATTTCCAACACAAAGTGGTTCCTTACCGTAGTTTATCTCTACATATGCGTTAAGTTAGAATAATAAGCTACGCATATATTTTACGATTACCACGAGAACAAGCGGATGTGCTCGACGAGGGTACGGTATATCGCGTACCGTGCCAACTCGTCGATCGAACGCGTCGACCAACAAGTTAAATTCGACAAATAAATTAAGCCGTATCTGTCCGCCTCCCATCCCTCAGGAATAAGATTCTTCTTCGACGACGCGTAAAAATGCGAATACTCGATCAAGTATTTCATTGGGTATCGTTGGTGACAGGTTGTAAATTCGTACGACGCTTATACAGCGACGAACATCGATACGCCGTCTTTCTTTATCTTTGTTGAATCTTGTACAGACGTCGGTGAATCGTAGGAACAATTTATACACGACTTTGATCTTTTATTCGGTTGTTTGAAAAGTTCATAGCGTCCTTTCGCCATCAGTGTTAATCTTCTCAACGTCTTAAATTCGTTTAAACTAATTTTTGCTAGCACGAGAGAAACATATGCACGAATATTTACATAATTTCTACATGTCACAGGTATAAGTAAAAATAGAAATAGAGATAACTCGATGTTCCATAGAACGCGTACATATGCTCTTTTTTTTTTTTTTTTAGCAAATGTAATACCTTCTGTGTAAAGAAAGGATTAAGTTCTGATACGTATCTGACGTTTCCGCGAAATATAGCGAAATGTTGAATTCACGCTGGTCGAACGTTAAACGCACAAATTAAAGAGAACAGCGTTTTCTCCTCTCCTGCTCTAAAATTTGTCCGAAACTTCGCTACGAACTGTTCCAACAATCCCCATATGTATCAGTTTATTGTAACGCAAAAGCGTTGCTGTACTTTCCTGACGTAGTAATACGTTTCAAATTCAAAGATAGCCAAAGCCGACAGATAACATCGACAAATGCTTCCGTTCTTTTTGGAACGAAAAATGTTACATCTGTAAGCACCAGTTGTCGCAAATTCTATTACCTCGATGGACGCGGATTGTCGCGTACCTGCTCTTTTCCGAATTGATTCCATTTCGAGTTACGACTCTCTTTAACGAACAATTTTGCAGCTCGGTTGGAACTTTATATTCGCAACATTTTTGCACGTTGATTCTCGCATTGCTTAGAAAATTTCATGCTCGTACGTTTAAGGGGATGATGATATATTTAGGAAGAAAATTAGCAAACTTTGCGTAAGCGTTCGGGTTACTGCGAATTGTTTAACAAAGTTCGGGTGTAACATCGATGTATAGTCCGTTTATTTTGTTAATGCGTTTTTCAACAACGGGCGGATTTGTAGCGATAGAATATAGAAAGAAGGGATCAGAAATGTATGAAAACGTAATTGTTACGTTTTACGGATAAAATGCCTCTGAGAAGTGGACAATGTTTGCCGAGTTTATAGCGATCGTGGCGGAAATGGAAGAATAACGTAAAATGTAACGATAAATGTTATGCGTGAATATTTGATACGTAAATTCATAGTTTAATTAGAAAACTTTAATTAAAAAATGCAAAAATATCAAGTGGCACGATTTGTTCCGAAATTTTCAGCATCTCGAGATACTCTGTATACGTGGTTCAGAATTGAACGTTACCGAATAGCATCGAGTATAATTCGACAAAGATACATTTTTCTCAATCTCTACGAAAATACATAATAACAGTACGTTCTAACATTGGTCGATGGATCGCGAAATTTTATACATTTGCGTTAAACTCGAAAACGTGAAAATACATATAGACATAAAATACACAAAGGACGTGAGAATACATATACAGATTCGATTATTACGTTTCCGTACGACGAGTTCTAGAATCTAGACGCGATTTTAATTGGCTTTTCTCGCTTCAGTTTTGAACCACTCGGTCAATTTCATGTCATTTTAACGTACGTCAAACGGATAAGGGGAAAGAACAAGGAACGTTGCGAAATAATTTTATCGAGGAAGATGGTTTGATGTTTCGGTCTGCCAATGAGAAACAAGGTTCGGCAAGTTAAACTATATTGTCCATATTTACCAGGCGATATTTTTTACCAGGAATCGGTGAAAATACGAACAAAACGATAATCGTTCCGCGCTATGTTGATGTTTCTCCAGTTGTAAACGGTGCGCAACGGTGGAACAAAATGAGAAATGTCTGCTTCCATTATTATCGGGACGAGAAATATCCAATCGTTTTATTAATATGTACTTAGGTGCGCGTCGTTGCGCGCTCGCCTGTTACGTACGTCGATACGTACGTAATTCGATCTTAGACCAAGGAAAAATAATGGAAGTGGGAGGAAATTGGCAAGATTGTCTGTTTCACCGAAACGGTGGATCTTGTTTTTAACCGGTGCGCCGAACGATCATTTTTAAGCAATGTCGTTTTAAATTCGTTTTATATTTCTGCTTCGTAATCCAGCAAGCCAAGATACGGTATGCATGGCAGAATCAGCGAAAATAGAAATTCCATGTTTTTTTCCCTTCGTATCTAAATCCGTGATCCATAAGCGTGCACGAACCGATATCGTTATTAATTCGTCGCTGCCAGAATTTGAAAAACCGTCTCTTAACAACGTTGTCTGGTGTATAGCCGATAGCGTTTTTGGTGTACGTTTAGCGAAACTGGCAAATTGTTTTTCCATTCGCATCGCCGTGCAGAGAGGCACGCGTGTAGGCAGAGCACGTAACGACCAAAGGAAGGCGATTCCGAATGCTTCAGGCATTCGTCTGAACGGAACGAGTATGCGTGATGACCTGCCAATTGTCGGCTCCAATCGTTCGCAGGCTCTCGAAGCGTGCTTTTTGTTAATAGCGCTCGTCGAAGCTCGTTAAACTAGCAGCAGGCCCAGCTGTCGTTAAATGTGTCGTATACGTGCTGTGTTATCTTTCCGATGTCGATACACCAGTTGCAAATAATTAATCCCGGTCGCCCGTGAATCGTTTCGAGTCGTCATCGAGCTTAACTCGCGATTACAGCCATCGATCCTTTCGCTTTGAGTTTCAGCTTGACTCGGTTTAACCGTTTCTTCTTCGGTGAACGACGAACGCTCGTAGTCGTCCGTTTCGCGTCCATTCGCCAACGAAAGTCCAGTTCGCTACCGGCAAGGAGGCACGAGGTTCGGACGTTGGACGACGCTATTCGCGCGCCGTTTCAGGGTTAAATCGACTCGAGCCGCAACTCCTACGAAACGATCTCTCGAAGCCACCGCTTTCGCAAGTAGATCGCTGTTAAAAGGGGCGATCGTGGGTTTAAAGAGCGGACGATTCATTCTACGCCACAGGGTCTTCTCTTAGTGGAGCGCGGATAGAGTTTGATCCTTGGCAGACCCATTCGATTCCAGCGTTTAGCTATCGCGAGATGGCGAAAACCGGTGTTTCGGCGTGTAAAAACTTTCGCTTTCGCGGACCAGCTGCGAATCCAGAGACGGAATACACGGCGGAGGAAGTTGAAGTTGCAGAACCTCGACGATGGAACCAAAGTCGCTTGATACGTATATATTTTTCTGGAGTGTTGGGGTCGAGAGGAAAACGTATCGTCGTTGTGTAACTTAAACTTAAACGAAGAGAGATCTGTACGTAACCGTTGGTTAGATAGTCACTCGTCGTTAAAGTAGATCGTCCACCGAGCCCAGTAGGCAAATGTCTCGCACGAAACGACATCTCACGCGATCTTTCAAGATTATTTAAACAAAAGAAAGAATGCTGTACCCGTTTTAGTGTACTCCTGAATCGTTCGACCGTTATCGTGAAGCTATCGTTTAAGTGTCAACCTGTATCAAGGTACCTTTTTGTGGGCCGCATACTTAGCGTTGCTGCTGCTGTTGCTGTCGCTGTCGCTGCTGGAACAGACGCAAGAGGAAACGAAAAGAAACCCGCGAAACGATGCTCGTGATCGTTCGATCGAACCGACCATTTGCTCGCCCAGGCATCCAGCTAGAAACTACGAACAAAGAGGCAACCGATATCACACGTTCTTGATCGAGTATCTCAGCTTCAGATCGCCAGTTTAGCGATGCGCGAACAAACGTAACCTGGAAGAATCAAAATACGCGAATACCCGTTGCCATGATATACCGTTGAAAGGATCGTTGAACCAGCCTTTAGCGAATACAATAAACGTTAAACTACTTTTCAAAGCAATAATTAAGTGGCAAGGGACGAACGTTGAATCGTATCGTATAGTATCGTATCGTCACTTTGATGCACGTTTCGCTGTTTCTTTTCGATTCGCAGCTATCGATCGCCCGTAAGGATGTACCTATAAATTAAATGAATATAAATATAAATAAATATATAAATAAGTAAATATATATATATATAAATATAACGAGAAAGAAATAATAAAGAATCTAAGTGCGGATCGAAGTCGCCGAATTACCTGAGGTTCGCTGCAATTCGGCCTCTTTGACGTCTATGATCCGTGACAATACGGGTCAATTGTATATGTATAAATATAGATAATACTATCGAATCATGAACCGAAACGTGGCTAAGTCTGTCTGTGAATATAATATCAAGTATGTAAACAAAGATGTGTTTTAGGCTATTTGTATTTAAACTAATTTGAGCTGATTGTTTACGTATCCCTGGTACTTACGAGTGATTATACGATAAATACAAATAAATTAATTAAATAGTTAATCAATTTGTCTTTTCTACCACGATGTAACGCGTTGCTTACAGGATTCTCTACTTTCCAATTTAATCTCCGTTCTATCGATCGATCGATCAGGTAAGTCGCTGGAAATTGTATCGAAAGGATCTTTGTTGCACCGATTCAACGGCGCTTTCGATCGATTGCACGTTTAGCATGAAATTTGAAACATTAGCTTTCGTTCTACGAGCATGTGCGTTTCGGTGACGTTTATTCGCTGTAAACATTTATTCCGACATACGTATCGTTTACACGGTTCTTATTCTCGACTTAAATCGTATTTCGCGACGATTACGCGCCAACTCCGCGAACCACGCTTTGCGTCTCTCTTTGCTGCTCTTAACAGCGGCACAAAGAAAGATATATAGTCGCGTGGTAAAATATCGCTCGTACGCAGTCAGCCTTGTACAGTATCGTCATTACTGATATTTGGCAAAGTTCAGTTTCCCTTTTACATCCGAGCAGCTCCTTAAATAATCGAGATACGAGTTTCGTATCTCGGTGATTTGTTTATCGCTCGGAATTGCCTTTAGCTAGCTCGAGTCTTAAACGGATCGCATATTTAGATTCTCTTCGTCGCCGAAAGAAAAGATTAGACGAACGATACGCGAACGAGGTAGGATAATTTCAAGTTTCGTTTCGCTACAACGGTTGTAAAAGTTGAAGGTGCAAATTCAAATTGCTCGATATCGGCACTCGTAAGTTATAGAGTAATTCGTTTCTCCGCACCTATGAATTCCAATGTTTATTGTTCCTAACAGATATTACAGCCGCGTGATCGATGCCGGTATCGTAGAAAAATTGAATCGATACGAGAGCAACGAATTGTAGAGTGAAATTCTTTCACATTCGTTTCATCGAGTTACATGTTTGTTTTTACAATTCCTTTATATCCTATATCGCTAAACTACTCTCCAATATGAATATCTTTATTTCATAGAATCGGTGTACATGTATATATTACACGTAACGATACGTATAGTACAATATCAAAGTAATTACCAACCGATAAACCTTTCGAATTGCGATGTAATTTTTCAAAAGATTATCCACGCACCTTCAACGACGTACGTTTTTGTATTCGTGAAATTTGTATAACATTTATCAGCTGCACCCTTTCGTGCAACTTGGCTGTTTCAAGGGAACCGTGAAGAAGACGCGGTAAAACGGAAAAGGGAGAAAATGGTGAGTTTTCCAGCGTGTTTGTAGTAGATAAATAATTCGAAGACAAGCTTGCCAATTAGGCAGGGTTTGCCGATTCTTGAAGAACCGAAGAACGTATTCCGACATTCATCGGCCGCTGCTGAATAACGATATTAAACGATGTCACGCGTCTGAATGGCGCAATTATTGTTTAAACGTATGCTTCTCCGAGCTCGGCTGTGAATCGAAGTTAGCTTCAAATTGAGCACCAACTCGATTTAGTCTGCACACAAAGGAGCGCATGCAGAAACGTAACGTTTACTTTGTACGCGTGTGCACATCGGTCGATGCGGTTTTAACATGGACTTATAGATGTATCAACGTGAAACAGAATCAAGCGTGAACGTAATAATTGCGTTATATCTACTTCGCAAGCAATTAGAAGCTGCACATCCGTAACGCGCGCTCCAATAAGTATATGCATATAATAATTGCGCGGAAATATCGAACAATTTCTCGGTGACGACTGTAATCTTTTGTTTATAAGCCAGCTTTGTTTTAACCAACGTATCGTTTACTTTTTTAAACAAACGTTTGATATTTTCAAACGCGTGGAAGCAGGATATTATTTTTTATTATTTATTCCTAGTCCGTGCCTTTCGGCTTTGGACGAGTTTTCGGTTTTGCACCTTTTGTCTAGTCACGCTTTTACATTTTCTCTTATATCTAAACTTTGCACTCTTTTCTTATGTGTCTATCTCCACTCTTATCTGCTCTGTTATATTGCACTTCGATGTGTAACTTATTTCTAAGACTATTGGAAGCAGGATATTTTTTAATTAATGTTCTCTATATATGCTGTACAGAACGTTCGCGTTATTCATTATTAATCGTTAAGGTTTTTCCTCTGGTAGAAAGTAGGAGATATTTGACAAAAATAGAAGAGCAGAAAATTTGATCATATTTCATAAATTTTAATTTTCTCGTACTAGAAACATCGACTTTTCATTAAAAAAAAATACGTTTTTAACAAGCTGAAAAGATATAAAAAAATAGATATTTCAAAATATAATTCTAACTTGGTATTTAATTAGCGTTAAAAATATTCAGCTGGAAACAACTAACCGTGGCGACTGCCAGAAAACACCTCGCCATACCAAAGGGGTCAGTTGTGGATAATATGCTGTCCGAATAGATCCTTTAAATTTTCTATATAAAGCTTTGTAACGAGGCATTTTTAATGAAAATTCTCCTAGCGAACGTGATACGCGATGGACGTCAAATGCGTATTTATCTTTGCACGTAAACAGAGATCTTTATGCATGTGAAAATGTATCGCGTTGGATATTCTAATTAAAATTCCAATCCGATATCCGAGTTCTTCTTTCGATTGGACTGGAATTACATTTTTTATCATAGAATCATAATGCGTAATTAGCTGTGATAACGAGGTGCAAACTTATGCATGGATTTAATAACGCATCAGTTCTTGGCCTATTTGTTTTCACTTAACACGTTTCTGAAATGGGACGTCGTAAAACCTTGGTTTCGTAATTGTCTCTCTACTCACCTGCTAGTCGTTATCTCTTTTTAATTGCTTTCTGTTTGATTTCTAAACTTTGTATATGATTATATTCCGAACAAACTCGATCTTGCAAATTACTGGAAATATTTGCTTACATTAATTTTCCTATTAGCGAGTGTCGGTTACGTTTAGAACGATGTATCTTCTTATATACGTTGTTCCACGAATAAAGTGTAAAACGTACGTAGATAGTACACGGGAAAAAAGAATACGTCGATCAAGACGTTAAGACGAATAACGCGAAATAGAAGACTCGGATTGCCACGGAAGAAATTTACATGTTTAATTGGATCTAAATAAAAAGGTAGACCATTCGGATGATGACGTTGCGAAATCGAAAGATAACAACATCAACGCAAGATCTTCTCGAGCATGCTCGAACGAGACGAAAACCTACCTAAACTAATTGTTCGATCACGCCAAGTCAGTTCCTTCGTCGAAACCGCAAAGACCATTAATCGCTGCATCGATCAGCCCGAGGCCTCGTTTCTCCGCGTCGAGAACACACGTTTTCCGCCTTCTCGACGTCGATTTCCCACGGAACTCCGTATGCCGTAGATCGCCATCAGACGTAAATCGTACGAAAGGAAGAAGATTCGATCGATACATCTACCGACGAAACAGATCGTTTTACGAGTCTACGACTTACGGCGTCTTCCTGCATCGACGTCGTTGTTCGGCAGAAAGTAGATCGCTCGACAGTTTCCTCCGCTAACTCGTCTCTGCCTGTCCCATTTTGATTTCTCCCGCGAATCGAGAGTATCGATGCTGTAAACGGAGTCAAACGGATAGATGTACGTACGATTTACGATCGTTGATTTCGCTGGCACGATGGCACCTCCTAGTGTTCGAAGCAAAGCTTCTGTTTTTTATGCAACGCGTTTCTAAAAAATAAAACAGACGGAAGAAACGGGAATATCTGTACGTTTTCAAAGAATGGTCTTCTCGATAGTCGATCTTTCATGGCCATAGGCGGCAAAGTAGTTCGATGTTTATACAGATGGATTCCTTTCGTGGCGAAAAACCGATCAAATTGGTTGGTTGCGAAAGAAGAGGTGGACGGAAATTTCTTCTCGAGAGACACGTTCCTCGATCGGCGAAAACAATCGACTTGATTCACAAAAATCAACGATGGACACTGGACGACGAGGCAGAGACATTTTACGCTTTATTTTCTGTACGTCCTCACGACGCTTTTACGACGCTAGAAATTCGCGGTCTTCGATCGCAAATCGGTAAACTTCTGGCGAATAGCACACAATTAATTTTAGAGCTACGCGACCAACTGGTAGCCTCTTTGCCAGTACGATGATCGTGTCCGTGCCACGATCCTTTGCTTGCGTAACGATGTAACATTACGTCTACGTAATTATATAATGGCACGATATATTCCAAAGGCCAAAGTTGGATCGATGTCTTCGCTCGTGCACAGGCATCGTAAGACGCTTGCGAGGTTCTGTACCAGTCGACTTCTTCGTATCCATCGGGCGACTGCGATCTATCGGAATCGTTCGTAGCCACCGTGAGTACGGCCGTTAACGATTCGTCGAATTACAATTTTTGAGGTCGCGCGATCCATCGTCCATCGACTCGGACTCGGAGAAAAGATTCTTTAGGAAACGTCGAACGTTCGCACGTTGCGAGAACAAACTCGACGCGCGTGTACACGGCAAAGGATGGCTGGTGCGAGAAGCGAGACAAACCGTGACTGTTTCGTGGAATTTCGCTTCACCGAGAGTTTCGCTTCGATCGGATGGAAGTTTCCAAACGGGACACGTCGTAGCATCGTGTTTGCAGGTTTTACAAAATAATTGGCGGGAACCGCAGTGGCCGGATGACTCGATCGTGTTATACGTTGCATCTTTTTTAACCGTGCGTTGCGTAACGCCCTCGAAACGACGTGGTAGTGTGTTACGTGGTTTCGGTAAATTTAAAAGCCAGGATCGATGAATGAAGCGCACGCCTCCTGTGTTCGTATTTCTATCGCCGCGTCGTCGATTGGGTGGATAGAAACAGAATAAACGGGAATTTGCGTCACGTGAAACGGAGCTGCAGATATTTTCCATTGTATTCAGCTTTGTGAAGTATAAACGTTTAGATACTCGGGATCGGTATTAGCGTAGCTACTTTTTATTCCTTTTTTATCCTTCAATTTATTCAATTTATTCAAAGACACTTTTATTCAAACGTTTCTCGGAACACCGTGTGCGAAGCTTCCTATCAATCAGCGTAAAGATATATATTCTCAGTGGTCATCGAATCATTCGATCTTTATAGCGTACGAACAACGAAATATTTTCAATCCTATTACCATCAATTACTTCTTGCTTATGCTCCTTTTCGTTTTTATTCCAAATCGTTCTTCGCTATGCTCGCGTTATTCGTATTCCGGTTAATCTGTCCATTCGTACGCGTAATAACAACATCCTCTTTAATTAAAAATTAAATATTCCTAATAATACGAGGTGTTCTGCGCGAAACGCTTAATTACAAGAAAAAAAAAAACAAAATAACAAGTAAATTGTCTATGATTATTCGTGGACGTTCGACCGACTTGGGCGGCATTTACAAGTACTCGAAGCAACGAGCGGAAACGGCAGCGAGGGCAACGACAACGAATCGCCTAAACGGGTATTAACCTCGTCGAAGGTGTCGTGTAACGAACTAACGTCAATTTTTGCTTAGACGCACGAGTTACTCACGTCCATTAGAATGCGTATGTTGTTCAAGGACGAGGTGAGTTCGTTGACACGATGTAACTGTGTCGTGTCATTCGTTGAGATCGGACGAGACCCCTTTTTTACAAACGCTGTCGCGAATTCTTTACGATTGAAATATTTTGTTAAAATCGTGCTTTTCTTCGTCATGAAGGAACAAGCAGATCCGTTTAACTCGTAAACTAATCGCAATATGTCTCTTCATCTATGGCTTAACGTTTCGCGTTGTAGAGATCCAGCTATCCTTGGACTCGTTGATAGAATTTAGACGAGACGAATAAATTTGTATCGCTTCTCAAACGTTTTATTTCATTTTCGATCGGTTTGCTGGGCGATAGAAAAGGATACGAGGCACGTACACGTTAGAAGCCGTTAAACCCTTTTGTTACGAAAGATAGGCAGACTTTTATCGAGAAGAAAGTGTAATTTCCAATAGCAGACTACGTAAAGGGAATTTCTGCATCGTGTTTGCGGAGTACTATACAACTTCGGTTGATAGAAGTAGTTGTTAAGAATAAATAGAACGTGTCGTCGCTTCCGAACCCTATGAACGTTATTGAGTCGGTTCAGCGCGTTCATCCTTGATCCGCATCGTCGTTCTTGTGTAACAAATCCAAGCTAATCTTGAGGTTCATACAGGTGTAAGATGTCTACCGAAGGTCAAAGTGGGGTTTCGGAAATTTGATTTGACCCGACATCCACCACTCTGTTCTCTTTATCCGCTAAACGCACGATATAAATCATAACGTAAACGCGTAACGTCGTCGCGCGCAAACAATTTTATAAACATAGTGCCTGTCGTAGACATCGAATTTTTGTCTCGTTTTTATAGTTATCGTACGACTCGCGATTACAATTTTTCCTCCATCGAATTTCCCGTTATATTTATAATAACGTTATCGAAATTTGTCTTCTATTGGAAACGCGCCCATGCTATTTCTTATATCGCTAGGTAGACGATGGAAAAATTAACATTAACGTTACGAGCGACGTTTCCGTTGCTACGAGTCGTTACAACGACGTCCGTGTATTCTTTATTAAACCGACGCAACGACGATATCGAATTACCACGAAACAATGTAACGATAAACGTTGGATCGACACCAACGCAACCGCATGGTACGTTCTTCGTTCTGACGTATCCGCGCGAATATGAATCATTTTTTTGTAAAACGGCGATACGTTCATGATGGAACGACAAAACATCGTCGAATAGAAACGAAGCTTACATTCGTCATTTTATCAGAGTATGGGATTTTATACGGGACGTTGCTTGTAACATATGTGGGTCAGTACAGTACGTAGAGAATGAGAGTTTGATGTATGAGCCACGTGTCAGAAATAGACACGTTGCTCCAGAGAAGATGGATATTCCCTCGAACGACAGATATTCTTTTTTAACAAGCAAAAAAAAAGAGAAAGAGAGAGAGAGAGAGAGGCAGAAATAGAAGGAAACGAAGACAAAAAGCAACGAAACTCAAAACGCATCCTCGTTAGAGGGTGTTTACCTGTAGTTTGCAGAACGTGCTCGTAAATCGAGTTGCAACTATCGATCGTCGATACCGGTCGATTGTTTCAGTTTAAGCGAGTACAATGGAGGTGACGAGCTTTTCGATGACCCCGCAAGCTTCCAACTTGATTTCTTTTTTATGTTTTATAGTTGACCACCGTTTAACGTTTCAAGAGGACTCGATCGTTTTCCGTTAAATCGTTTCTATTCTTTCAGCTCTTTATAAATCCGTTCCGTCGAATTTTATTCGTTCGCGTAAATATCGTTCGTCGTTCGAGAATAACGAAAAGACACGTAACGTAACACGTTCGAAATGATCGGTAGAAAATTGAAAGTATCCGTTATACTACTGTGAGATGGAGACGCAGATATGTACATATTTTTGCATTGTATTCGTAATCAGTGTCGTCAAGTATAAACATCGAATACTTTGAATCGCTATCGATGCAGCTACTTCTTTTTTATGCCCTTTTTTACTTCTGTTCGAACACATTCGCATTGTTCGTATTCAAATTCATATAATATACATACGTATTTATAGAAGTTGTAACAGCGCGACGTAAGGTGACTTCCAAATATTATTAACACGAACGATAGTCGATAATTACTTTTGCTCGTTCTGAAATGTCACGGTATTTGTGTGCACAGTTGTGTCGTCTCGAGGTGCAAGTTACTCGAATATAACGACTTACTAAACGCGTAGTGTGTGTGTCTTCTTCTTGTCGAGTTGGTATATGGATTTTACTATGATGTTTAAGAAAACATTGTTAAGATGCTTTCAGCGAGGAACGAGAGACGTACTAACGTCTGTTGAAAACGTTTCAGAGATACTCGAAAGAAGGATCTAACGAAATAAACAGACCAAGGTATAGAGACAAGGCAACGCATCGTCCATTTACAACGCGTTATCTCTAATAATCGATTTTTCTGGAATTTTTCATTCCACCTGTCGTAGCTGAATAGAACAACGTATAAATAGATATTCTACATCTTTTTTCTCCTTTGCCGTACTAAATAAGAACAAACGCCTCGACTCCGACATAAAATAATCTCGTTATAATTGTACTTTCCTCTATAATCCCACGATTTTCAGTTTTATTAATATACGCGTACTTGCATACTCGGCCGTATACTACGAACGATGAAATCAACTTTTATACAGGGTGTTTACGATCATCGTATCGCAACGCAACGATATCGTAGCGCAAAAATATACAGATATACATTGAATTAAAAACGTACGGTTGCGTAACGAGAATTATAAATTGTAATAAAATATCGCTATTCTCGAGCCACAGAGTGGCCAAAGAGGAGGCGGCCGATAATAAATAGAACATTGCCATTCAGATTCGGCACGGCAGACTTTGCACTGTACGTCGAACAAGTCGACGGATGGAGGTTTCGTCGCTCGCTTGCCCCCCAACTTTGTTCGTTTTCGTTAAAAATAGTCGCGAAGCGGAGCGTAAATAGAATCGGGAATACATTGTCGGACAAAGTGTAGGGATACAACGTGCTTCTCGAGGCCGATAACGGGCAATTATTTTGCCGCGATCCGACAACGACGGTTTTGTTTTATCGTGACATGACGTTAGAGAAGCGCCAGTGACGTCACTGGATCCACTCAGCCGATAGACGGAAGTCACCGAAGCGATAAACATATTTATTAAGTGTGTTAAGAGGGGACCTTTGGCGCAACCGGAGGCGTTCTTGCGCTTAATGTTCGCCTCGTTATTACACTCGCGATCGGTTCGGTCCTTTTTACCTCCGGTTCAGCCTTTCGTTCGCCTTGTGAAAATTACAAAGATTTCACTGCTTCGCGCCGCTCTCTTTTCTCGCTTGACGCCGCTTCATCGTCGAAAATGTCAACGAACACCTCTCTTTCGCGACAGTGGCACGTTTCGTAAATCCCGTGTTCTCCGTTGTCTCTAGCCACTTCATTGCCACTCTTACGCTCAAGCTTGTCGCGATTCGATAGATATTAGCTGGCCGATCGTGGAAAACCTACTTAAACGCCACCACGTTAAATACCTTGCGATATCTTTCTAAACGTTTTACAGGTTCCGGTTTGTATAATTTATATATTTCAGTTATATCAGGTCGTTGCCTTTTTCGCAGATATTTTTATTCGCACGATTTCCACCTTTCGTTCCTTCGATTGGATCTCGCGATACACACACGTCCGTAGCTTCTCCCCCGAACAACGGTCTGACATATTTACATATGTAGCAGCTGAATTTAAGGTCGATCCGGATTGTTTTAATCGAACACCTCGCAGACGTCGAATTTAGGACGCACAGTCGTAATTATAGACGCTTCGCAATTCTAGCACGCTTCGGAAAAGAAGTCTACGAATGTAGAGCGCGTAATTATATCGTACTCGTAATTGTTCTCGTAAGATCATTTTTCTTACGGACGCGGCGACGCTTCGCAATTTTATCGTCTGTGCGTTTGCTTGGGATTTCGGCACTACCGTCGCCATCGCTAATCCACAGCCCAGACATTCCACTGTCATCAATTTTCGTTTGATCGTTACGACTCGTCAGCCTGAGCGACCATCCGCGTGTTTTCCTGTGACGGGACGCAATAAACACCGGGTATAAGACTCCTCGAACGACTACACGATCTGTCTATCGGTTCATAAATTGTAGTCGATAACGAGACAAAAATCTATGCGCGTGTCACACGCTCAAGAAGGCCACTCGCTCGGAAACAGTAGGATAGAAACGATAGGATAGACTAGACATCGAAACAATAACCAAATAATAACGGAATAGGCGTCTCTGAGATACACCAGACGACGATCCCTCCAGAGGGACTAAAACCTCCTTTTGTTTTATTTGCGTTTGATTTACGATCAATTTTAAGCAAATTTATCCGCCGTGGTACTATGACACGACTAATAAGTGTTTATGGTATGTTTGATTCTATTTGAATCTGGCGCTTAGGTCTAAGGTGTAGTGTCTTTTTGCCTGCGGATCTGTTCCGACGCGTCGAGTAGTTGAGTAATTAGAGGGTTTTGGTGATTGCTAACTCTTGTGCTACGTCTACTGCTGAATTTGGATAATTCTTCTTCGACTGTGGGTATCTCCAGGTCGTGACGTATCGTTTCGTTGGTGACGTACCAAGGTGAATCTATCGGGGATCTTGAGGTTTTCGATTGGAATCGTTGAAGAATTTCCTTGTTGGAATTACTCGCTGTTCCCCATAGTTGGATTCCATAGGTCCAAACAGGTTTTAATACGGCCTTGTATAATGTAATGTTACTTTGCGTGTTCAAGTTGGAACGTCGGCCGATGAGCCGGTAGAATTTTTTAAATTTTGCTTTGAGTTGTTTGGTTTTATCTAAGATGTCCATGATCCAGAATCATGCCTAGACATCTGACTGACTCGGGTCCCCAGTCTCTTGTAACGCTTTGAACCGTCGCTCTATTGAATTCGCAATTTCTTCACCTTATTCGTGAAACGTTCGAACTGCGACGCGAGGAGATCACCGGCGATCCATCGGTTTCGTGATTTCTTGTGTCTCCTACGTGACACGCGGTTTGGTGAGATGGTAAAGCCACGTTGTTGCTCTTGACCGACGAGGAGAAGGTAAAAAGAGCGCGCCGATGCTTTCTATTTTTCCGTGTTGCCGGTTTCTCTTATTCTTCCTCTTCCCATCCTCCATTTCTGCGTGGCTTTATTTTCATCTTGAACCAGCCAAGCGGCAAGAAAACGCGGTATTTCCCATTTCGCTTTCCGGGAACGAAGGGGAAACGGCGAAAGAAATGGAGGGTTAGTAAGGAGAAAAAGGAAAATGAATGAAAATGAAACGAACGAAGTAAAAAACTGGTTTTTAACTATATCTGTGCTGGGTGTAGAAAAGGGTATTGTGTCTTTAGTTTTATATTTTACCACGATTGTTTCTCTCGTTATTTGTACTTTTATCAACGCGTTTTCAGCGACGCGAAAGAATAAAAAGTTGCGACCTTTGTACAAATGTAGAAGCGAATACAATCGCAGAAACGAAACCTAAGCACGAATCTGTTTATTAAATTCTGATATTAAATACCACAACGATTACACGTTACGCGTGTTCCGCGTCTTTCTCACAAACGCGCGAATATTCGCGGTTCAGCGATAAAAGATATTTCGATCGCGAAGCATAAAGGAACGCGTTTTCTTCGTAGAAGCTGAAACCGAAAGCACCGAATTTTTGTTACCCCTAGGAAAAGCTAGTGGGGTTGCGCGAACCAGGAGATAAAGCCGTGGTTATTCGGATAAACAGGTATCTCGTCGTTTATCAGGGCAAGGACGTCGCCGGATATCATCGATAGCCGCGAATATCCGCTAGACCGCAAACGCGCACACACGCTTGGTGCGCGTTTCGCATGGCCTGTCACGTTTCGATAAGTATTCCGATGGATTTAACTGTCTCTGTGTGAATTGACATTCGATATAGTTACGATAGGATCCGTAACAGGCGTGTGGTATCGTTATACGTATTTCATTTTATTTTGCATACCGACGCTTGAAAACGGATTTAGATCGCATAGGTTAACACGTTTGTTGAAATTCGTCGAAACAGTTTGCAAACGAGACTATTCTCATCGCGATCCGAGAGATAATATTTTTCTCGTTTTGCTCTTTTTCACGAAAAAGACCTGTTTTCCTCGTGTTGATCGACGTAACACTCGCGTTTGAAACGTGGCTGTTCGAAATATTCTACCCGATACAATTACGAAACTATCGACTTATGAGAGATTTTCATAGAAATGGTTTATCGTGAATTTTATTTTCCTCTAAACGTACAGTCGAAGATTAAAGTCCGCGATAAGTTTTCTATCTGCTTCGCTTATTTTACGCTCGACCGATAATTAATTGTAAAGTTCACTCCCGGAAGTAATGCTAATCATCAGAGCAAACGTCTTTTCTTTTCCTTCGTATTGATCTATTATATATTATTATTACGTATTTAAATTTAACGATTAACATTTTTTCGCTTAATTGTACGACTGCTCCTTCGTCGAAGTACGTAGCGATCGTTGATGCCAATTTCGACGCGGACGTAAAGCGTTCGAAGGCATTTCTTACGCGTTACAAACTCGTTACAAACACGTTGTTGAATTTTTCTTCGACTCTGCGCGCGCTTAACGAATCTACGCGTATATATGTCGATATAAATACCGGTGTAAATTTGTTTCAGTAAATCGCCATCCATCGTACGATCCTCGCACGATAAACTATCTCCTACCACGTTGTCCCGATACTTTCTTCCTTCGCAGTATGTACGTATATAACGTTACCTAGTCGAATTTACGAACGTTCTTCGACGTAGCAGTTTCCACCGTTTCGCTTGAAAATATTTTAAGCATCGAATTCGTGCGTTCGAAATTCGAATTAATCAAAGTCACACACGCTGTCTCATCCCACGCGGTATCTGGCAGCGCGGGAAATAGATTTATCCGTACAGGAAACTAAATTCGGTCGGGTAGCCTGCTACAAGGACCGCGAAACTTATCTTGCCCTAGTCCTAACACCCGAGACCTAGTTGGCCAAGTTGTCCACGTTTCGTCCTATCGGAAACATACGAAATTGTCAACCGACGAGAACATGGATATAGAAACGGGTTAGAGTGAACGAAAGCAGCGACCGAAGAACCGGCGGAAACCACGCGAGTACGCGTTATCTTTGTCTGGTGAACCCGTTTCTCCTTCCTATGGAATCTATTCGTTTGGACGTCGTGCGGTTTGCGTAAGTAGGGAGAGGAATACGACGATCATGGTCGTTTCCTTTGCAGCGGAAAATTTTAAGTATTCCTCCACTGTGCCTCGTAGCCTCCTTCGGGTCTCCGATAAGTTCAAGCGTACTTCTTGGAAGTTTCTCAACGACGATGGTGCTTCTCGGTTCTTCAGTTTTTGTCCTTTCGTGCGTTTATTCGATCCTTTCGTTACCGCGATAACGTTTTTCTAAAGTTTTGTCAAAATACAGAGCGAAGAAAGTTGGATCAAGTAGATACTCGTACGTCGTAAACGCTTTGCAGCTATTTTCTTCGAAGTTTCACGAGGAAGACGGATGATAAATTTGTCGCTATTTTTAGTACAGAGTAGCGGCCGTAGGCTGTTAATTCGCAACACATTATACGCGTAATCCTTCGCGATACTCTCATCTTCTACGCTAAATTGTTTCGATGAAAAACAAGGCAACGTCACTATTCTCAGCTGAACGTGCTGATTAATTTATCGCCATCGTCCATGACGACATTTCGTTGGCGCATTACGCGTATGTTTACTTCTTCTATTCGCTTATAGTATTTTTTATTCCTTTATATCTTATAATTCCTTTCGAATAAGAAAAATAACTTTTTATATCTTTCGGAACAGACGTTTATTTATAGTTGTGATTTCTAAATATTTTTAACAGCTTATCCAAGCTTGACAATTTTTACAAAAAACTTCTTGTATTCTTATAGATGACTTCTTGTATTTCACGTACAGTCGTATATCACATAGACACGGACGATCTTTCCATCGAGGAAGCGTCTATCGATCGCATAGTCTGTCAGATTTACTTCGTAGTTTTCTCTGCATACGTTAATTGCACAAGTCGCTGGTCAGTGAGCTGTTGCGAGCTTCCATTCTGCTTTTGTAATTCCGGATCGTTTTAATCATTTCCTTGTAGGCAAAGATGAAATGCGCGACGATCGTCCGATCGATCGTTGAAACGGGGGTAGTTCGAGTGGTCGTCGTTAGACGTGGATACGCGGTGACGAACGTAAAGATAGATGGACCGTGGCGTGGTAAATGTTCCGTAATCTTTGCCAGATTTTCCGAGTTCACCCTCCTTTGGTTTGCCCTCTTCGCATCTCTCTCTCTCCCTACTCTGCCCATTTCTTTGGACGTTTAAGCTTCCGCGATGCACTTCAAGGTCTCGTCTCCGTTTATTCGTCGCTCTGGTTCCCGTGTTCTGCGCGTGTTATTATCGTGTTTCTCTTCGTCATGCAACGTATTATAGCCGTTTGAAATGATATTTAAGCGGAAAGACGGCTCGCCAAATCCCCATAACGAGGACTTTCATGGGACTACGTCACGTTATGTTACGTGCAAGCGGGCTTTGCTCGTGCTTACTACGCCTACGGACATTTATTTCAGGCCACCTTAGAATTTGCCACGGCGACGACACGAGGGCAGTGATTTCGTTCGGAAAGGTCGATCGCCAATTTCCTTGGATTTTATAAATATTTCAATCACGTTGATCGATAGCCACG
Organism: Bombus pascuorum; assembly: GCF_905332965.1. Lineage (NCBI taxonomy): Eukaryota > Metazoa > Arthropoda > Insecta > Hymenoptera > Apidae > Bombus > Bombus pascuorum. The sequence goes on from NC_083493.1 coordinate 17,132,869, forward strand.
AGACCGTTCGATCGCGTTTTAATGCCACCTATCAGATAAATTCCAAGCAGGAAAATTACGGCGAAATGGACCACCGCCAGACGAATAAATCAACGAATTTTAAGCCTGGTTTTGCACATGTGTTTCGTCTCGAACCAACGATTTGCAAACTAGTTATTCCTTTATCGACAAGACTTTTTGCATTTCTGACATCTTTCGCTTTTCGTAAAAATATTAATATTTATAGTTACTTACGATAAGCGGCTATGTTGCATCGTAACGACGCTACGTTACCCAACAATCAACGATTTTATCAGGTGTCTCAAATTCCTTGTTAGAACGCCAATGTTTTCCTTCCAACGAATTTTACGTATATATATATTTTCTCTAAAGTTCAATCGTAATTTGAGTCAAATGTTATTTGAGTGCGAGCTGCGCGTCTATATTATCGCTATCTTTTGCAGTAACCGATTGACTCGTCGTGTCGTTTCATGGACGTAACAACGAAAAATATAATTTTCACCGGGCGTTTTGCTCCGTTGTCATAGGGATGCTAAATCGCCCGTAGTATCCGACGTTTCGTAGAAAGCGGCTTCCAGTCTCTCCCCTTGTGTGCCGTTTTTTTTAAAAATACACCACAATAGCGATCCTGTCTTTTTTCCTTGGGCTACGACAAATAAGTTGGTTATTTATAAACGATGCCTGCGCTTCTCAAGGAAAATGCGTTGTATTATTAATAAACGCGTATTCCTCCGCGAAAACTTGATAGCAAATAAAACTCGAACTTTCACATTTATCCCGCCGAGCATTATTTTCCCTTTTCATTTCGTTTCGAAGAAGATTGTTCGCGCGCCCTCGCAAGAACGTCGAACGCGTCATTCGATGATCGAAACATACGCAATGAAATTTCTCGATAAAGTTACGTACACGAGGAATATCGAGAATACCGTCGAGAAATAACGAAGGAAGATGGGTCGAATTAGCCAGTGACGGAAAGACTGACATCCGTTGATAAAGTACTATTTTCATTAAATGACTAATTTATACATACAACGCGTTTAGATTTTTAAATATTAATATAGTAGCATAGGAATATTTTAATTGAACTAATATAACTTCGAGTCCGCTATAAATTGTCGTATAAATTCTTTGATTTTCTCGATTTAAGAAACCCAATTATTCGGAATAAATAGTATGAAAATTGTTGCTATATTAACATTCTTGGTTTTATTAGAAATGTTCGATAAACAAGTGGTTCGTTATATATAAAGCTCACTCGCCATCTTTTAACAAAGTAAATATGTTTTACATTGATTATAGAAAATATTATTAATAGAAGATAGACTGAGTAGAGAGAGGGAGAGAGAGATAGAAGGAGGTAGCAATAATTTCGTGTTCTTACGATTTATTCCACGCGATATAACAGTTTCAAAAGACAACAACGAACATTACGGTTTACGACTATTCAAACAAACTTGGTCAATTTCTTTCAGAAACATCCAATCGTTTTGTATAGTATTGTACATGCTCTGATTCCGAATATAATTCACTTTTTCTCCCAATAACCTTTCCAGTGAACTTGGAAACTTATCAATATCGAAGCGCGGAGTTACCCCGAGGCAATCTGTTCTCTTCGAAAATACAGCGCAACGAAGAAGCTCCGGCCAAACTTTAGGATACTTATTCAAGTTGAGTAAAAGCTTATAACGAACATAGATTCGAAAGTAATTTTCTTCGGATTTACCAGATGTTAACCGAAACATTAATTTCCTTTATCGTTGGATGTTGCGTACGTTCTCCATTTATGTTGATACATAGGTGCTTTATGCATACGTACGTCTGTTTACCGATTTATAGTAATCGCTGCTACTTTACCATATAAACGCGATAATCGGATGCGACGTAATTAAAACTGTAGGAAGCAGCGTAAATAAACCAGGCGCAGAGAACAACGAATTTTACGCGTTATCCGATTATCTTTTTTATTTTCGTCACTTTTTATAGTTACACACGTAGCGTATCGTGGTACTCGGTGTTTAAACAGCGTACCAGATTAAGGACGTTGGAACTTCACACGCAGCTCGTGCTTAATAGGCTTCAATTTCACGAATTAAAATTAAGCATCGTTCTAAATATAAGCTTCGTTACATTTTCATCGCTATTTGTAAAAGAAGGATAATAATGCCAGTTCGATCGGGCAAGAAGGCGACGATAAAAAGTTCTTTAAACGATACAAAGTTTGAGAAAATTGAAAGCCATAAGACGAAAACATGGCAAATTCATCTTTATTTTCTGATTTTACGTTACTCGATGGCTGAGAGGGAGTATTTTAATATGGCATAATACGACGCTGGAAAGAGTGAAGAGGCTATTATGTGTAAAAATATGAGGCCTCGTAAAGATGGGTATTATATCTCCGAATTTTTATTAAAAGCTAAGGGCTTAAATAATATCACGACAAGCGATATTTCCAAAAGAAACAATTCTACTACCACGAGAATAGTTATCGGCATATTGAAAAATTGCTTCCCTACGAAGAACCAACTACATAACTTATCGTATCTTATCACTGTGGCCTTAAATTCCGAGCATCGATTTTGTTTGCAGCGAGAATTTCATTCGTTAAAGCGAATTTTCTTTCGTCTCTGAAGGTGAGCTTCTATTATGCGAAGAATTAACCGTAGTAAATTTTAGTAGATGAAATTAATACGATTTTCAGTTACATCGACTATTTGTTCATCGATGCAAGTTGATATAGTTTTACCGTGTAACGTATTAGTTTTAAAAAGCTAATATTATCGCGTCGTAACAAAATTACTGCAAACTATTTTGTAATTAAATATGCATCCTATAAAAAATGAGCAAGAGCATCAGACTACGAGTTCTTTGAGCGGTAGTGTACCATACCGATCGTATAAAAATGGCCTTTTGCCTCCACCCCTTCTTTTCCGTTCCTTTCTCGATAGAGCATGATAAATAAGCGGTTGGTTATTTATATACGATATCTGTGATTCTCGAAGAAGATGTAGTGGTCTACACGCTTCTGCCAATTTCCCTCTTGCTCCCGCTCCCTGTATGTATCCTTTCCTCGCTCGTTTCTACGCCGACAACCTCGATAAAGGAGGCGAGGCGCTCCTCTGAACGTTGAGACGCCACTTCGGAAATGTACCGACCCGATCGAACGCCTATTGATTACGTACGGAAATAAAGTAAAAAGGTAGGAGGCTCCTTTTAACGCCACGGATATATGCGCCGTTCGAACGTTACCGCGTCGAGCTTCCTCGCAAGACGATCTCTACCTTCATCGTGCGTTCTCCGTCATCGGCTTTTCGCTCTTCTCTTCTCGTATCTACAATCCCATTCTTTATTTTCTTTATCTTTTTATCGTTGTAATTTGCGTATACGTCGTCTATCGTACAACGATGATCGACACAGGCCGGTGACTTAAATCGACACGAATACGAACACACCCAGAAACGTATCGTCGTTACTCAGCTTATGCGGTTAAATCTGTTTGGTAGGCGCAAAAGGTGTCTTTATTCTTTCGTATTCTCCGGTGGTGTTCGGTAATTTGGTAGCCAGGATGTTGGGACGATTCTTCAGCCGTTGTTGATACAACCCGCTGTGTCCGCTGATTTCTTCCTTTACGTTGGGTATACCGGTTTCTTTCTTTGTTTGTTTGCTCGCCACTTACCGATCTGTTTTCAAAACGCCTCTCAATTTTTCGTTTCGTCGTGTTTCTATCGATCTTATCGGAACTCTGCGCGGCTGTGCTTTCTTAATCGATAGGCGTATATTTCGCACGGCTTTAAAATAGTTTTGCGTATCCCCGGTTTGTTGTTAGCGTTGTTCTCAGCTCTGAGTTTGTGCCAATCAACCACCAAAGTTTCAATCGCTCTATTTTCTTACGTTTTGCACGTGCGTTTTCCATGATAATTTTTTGTCAAAGCGTAGCAACTGTGATAGTAATTTAATTTTGCCGCAGGGCATGTTCGCTTTTTACGACGAATTTCACGCGTGTACATTTCGTAGTATCGATTCCAGTTCCTCGTGTTTTTGGCCAATATTCTATCTCGTTGAGACGTTGTTGCAGTTTATTCGAAGTTTCACGCGAATTCCGATCGCACGCTAATACAGCCGTATCATCTCAGTAGCAGTTCAGATGTTCACCGAATTGGGACCATTCGAAACTCTCGATATTTCTCAGCATCGTCTTCGACCGAATATATCGCAAACGATAACAAGCTAAAAATCAAGCTTCGCTTTCGAGAAATGTAACGAAGTCATCTTGTTTATAATTCGGCTCTGAATCGTAAGTTTATTAGTATCCTGTCGTTGGTCAGGGTTGCAGTAAAACTAATTAAAAACATCTCTCGCATGAAAGACGAGCTTTGCTTTCCTTCGCAAACACGGTTACACAGTACGTGATAAGATTTTAAAGAAAACATCTGCATCGCGTATGTTCAAGAAGAACGTTGAAAATGACAAACATCTTTCTCTAAAAAGAAACAAGAGGCAGAATATCATTTGCGTTATTATTATGCGAAATTATTAATCGAATTATCGACGGTACGCAATTAAGGCACACGCGTATTCACCATAAAAGATATAACTTGGAAAAGACGAAGCTGGCACCCCGCTAGGGGTAGCCATCCACATGCTATATTTATTTTTATTTTATTTTCTTTTTTTATTACCAATGAGATATAACACTTTACCAAATGTCCTTAAGGACAAATTGTAAAAACCAAAATAAACTATAAAAAAAAACGCGTATTCACCGCCAATTGCTCTTTCTCTTCCTTCCTGTTTTTGTTGGAATACAACGATATTTCACGCATAAACATAAACACCCTTACACAGGCATTTGAACAGGACACTTACACAGGTCATACTCGTTACCGTATAGTAAGTTTTTTTTTTTATTTTATTTTGGTTATTTTACAATTTGTCCTTATGGACATTTGGTAAAGTGTTATATCTTGTTGGTGAAGAGAAAAAATAAAATAAAAATAAATATAGCATGTGGGTGGCTACCCCCAGCGGGGTGCCAGCTTCGTTTTTTCCTAAGTTATATCTTTTATGACCGTATAGTAAGCGAGGTTCAAAGTATTCAAGGGATCATGGATCACTACCTAAGTCTAGTTTGAAAGTAACTGGCCAACAATCAACGATTCTTACATACGTTGTTAATTATATCGCTCGTTTGTATACATCTGGTTCTGTAGTTCTGTTTAATAAACATCGCTATTATTATTTCAACACAAACATTGTGCCTTCCACAGATTATTAATCTTAACTTCAAGATTAAATTCTAACAGTTTCCTTATGTTCGTTTAATGTTAATTTTTTCTGCGTGAAACTTTTTCCACATCTTACGTTCTCTCGTATTCATAGAGTAGATTTTTGTAAACACTTTCGGTGAATATAAAACTATGTATGGTTTGCGCGGACGCGTGTATTAGCAGAGCAATTTTCTGAATTGGTGGTTCGTCACCTTTGACCCGGTAACCGGGCTTCCTTTGTTTCGACGATGAAACGAGAAAATGCGTAGGCGACATGCGTCGAAGCCAGTCGGATCGCGTGGATCGAAGTAGCGACACATTTTCTTATTCCTAAGATTCCTTTAACGCGGCTCGCATCGTTTAAATCCATTTATTTGCGAAAGGGAAATGGAAATGGAAATTAACGTAAATGTTGTAGAAAGGATATTACAATTATTCCTTAAATAAATAAATTGCAACTTACGAATAAATACTAATTCCAGGTGAATCCAGTTCAGACAGCTCCTTTGGATTCAATCTTATACGCAAAAAGGAAAAGATATGGAGGATAGGAAAATTCGGGGATCGATATTCGCGTAAAACAATGGGAAAATTGGGAAAGCTTCTTGACCCGAATGTTACGCGATTCCGGAAAGTTATGGCCGAATAGATTTCTTCCCAAAGATATTCGAATCTATCGCTTCAAGTGGTTTTTTCTTTCGCTTTCAAAGCATTTTTCATTGCCACGATCTACCGTTTCTTATAAAAAGCTCTTTCCGAAAAAGATTTGTCCTTTAAACTCTAGTCAAGCTCTATAACTTTAATCTATCACGTCACTATCCTGTCACCGTCTATTCTTCATCCGCGATACTCGGATATAGAAAAGGACAGAACGTTTGATAAATTGTACGTGTAAAGGCTAGTCCTTTCAAACTCACAAATTGGCTATCAAGGGTGGCAATTGCTTTTCGAATGAAAAACTTTGGACAACGCTCTTCCACTCGAATATAATACCAAAGTAAAATAAAGCAGTCGCGTCTTTTTGTTTCCGGCATTCTGCTCCAGCAGATATGTATTTCGTTAAAACTTGCGCAACTTCTGTCGAACAGCTTGCCAATTTCCTTTTAGACGTACCATCGACTCCTGTTTCCTTTTCAAACTTTCGTCACAGATTTTTCTTCCTTCGCCTTTTCTGCTTTGCTATAGCGCTTCGGTAAAATCGCGCATACTCCCGCGAGAACGGGGTGCAAAATGTTGACGAAATGGTGGATGGAACGAAGGAGACGTAGAGTTAGCTGCATGTACGATTTTATACGGCTCGGTTGGAGCACGTAAGGGTATCTCAGTGGAGCAGTTTGAGTTACAGATGGTACGAGGTCCCGGGCTTGGGAAATCAATACCGTCAAAACCTCCCCTGGTCCTGTGTCACAGCTATCCCTATTCCTCGTGCCAGCTGTAAAGTCGTAGCCCCGCTCCACGCGGAATACCCTGCCTTCGATCACTTTTCTCGAGAAACGGTCGGGTTTTAAAGCGAACAACCGAGAATCAGCTCGTTCTTTGTTCTTTCCTTTTCCTCGATCTTCCCAGCTTGTTCGACGTACGCGCGTAGGTTTCTTTGTACGTCTCTGTTCCTTTGTACCGGATTGGTTCGTAAGTCGATGGAATTTTGCCCGCGTACGATTATCCGAATAGATAATCCTAATAGATAGATTTATTCGTACCGGGAATACGAAAAAAAAAAAAAAAAAAATTGTAAAATTTCGTTAAATTCCTAATTTCAATCTTTTTTGGATCGCTCGTGCCATAGGATGCAGGATGGCTGCGTTCGTTCCAAACGAAATAACGCGTCTTTTGTCCGATATTCCTAGCTATTAAAGTCTTTGGTAATTCGCCAGAATAACTTCGATACCGACACGATCTTCGCTATTTAGGAAGAATCATGAATATTTGAAATGCTGTCGCCTTCGAACGCCGGCTCTTTGAAGATCGTCTTCGATCATTCGGAGATTCGACTCGTCGAGAAACTGTCACGGATCTAAATACCACTCGGTGAGCTTCAAGGCTATTAAATTACGTTACCGCCAATCCGAATTTACGGCGCGTTATTGAATAAGCCCCGGATGATACGCGGTAATCCGGCGCACGATCGAAGTTTATATTTAACACGGGAACAGCGAACGTATCGATAGGCATTAAATTTAATAAATACATATCAGTAACATAGATAGCATTTGGTATTATGGTGCTCGCCGCGGATCATCCAACGTATCGTCATTATCGTTCGCAGTGACACGGTAACCCGTATAGCCCGGCGTATCTCGGTTAAAGATCGATTTACATCGAACCGAATACGTCGATGGATTCGCAATCGCGACTATTCAATTTTTAATGAAACCGAGCGCCTCGTCTGCCGTCGTTTAATTAAAAACAGGTGGATCGCGCGAGAAACGACGAACACCGTGTAGTCTAGCGAGAGATGTTCGACGAACAAACGCCGCTAACGGAATCTTCGTGGCTGCCTCGAAATATCGATCTTCATTATCCGTCGATCAACGTCGTCGATCAGCGAATGGCAAACGCGTTACACGCGTGCACACGTTGATTGGTCGCGATGCTTACAGAGATTCCCTTGTTCGCTGATTTTCCTACTCGTTTCGCGATAACATCTATATAATTACCCTTTCCAAGGTAGATAGCGGTTAAACACGAGCGATAAAAGCGAAAAATACCTTTTCTTTCGACCGTGTCGTAAATCGCGTAGATCTGAAATAAAATAAATATTATCTTACCGCTTTTGAAATTCTCTCTCGGACTCTCGAAATTCTCCCTACCGATAGACCGCTATTTTTAGAATTCATCCCCTATACGTCGTGTTGCTAATAGAATTATACGTTCGCTCGTTGAATTATTAATCTCGTGCGATCCTCGTGATTTCTTGCTACAAAGCAATTTGTAATTTTTGCCATTTCGTAAAGAAACGAATAATTGCAGCGATCGTTGTCAACCATCGACTACGATGATGTACAGTGTTTCTATTTTTAATAAATTATCGACTAGTCGCGCAGCATATATAGTCATATTTAGAAACGTTTGAGTTTGATAAGTGCGACGCTATCGATTCGAGTAATTTCTAGAGTATCGTATAAGACTGGTGTGTAAAACGATTATTTGTATACTTATTGGCAAATGTTTTCTTATCGTTTATCTTAAGTATTCCTACGAAGTAGTGTAACGGATATTTTATCGTTTCTTTTATCGAATCGTAAAGTGGAATTATGAAGTGGATCGATGTTTGTTATCTTTAAGTCCTTTAGTCGAGACTAGCGACATAAGTGTGATCGAAGCATTATCGAAATATTTTTAAGAATTTGGAATTAACGCGAATCGTGTACAAGAACGTGTATAACTTTACTCTCGAGTATTTGCAATAGATTAAGCAGATGCGCGTGCGATAACGATCGTAAATCGTAATTTTAATGTGTCGTTTAAACGCTAGAAATATGTTCGGTTATTTAATAATATTCGATAAAGGCAAATAAATTAAGCGCGTTGTTATATTTATCGTCGAACGATTAATCTGCCATTAACCGATTAAGCATACTCTTTAACAATATACATGTTTATAATAGAACGATATAGCGCAATTCGATGTTCTATTCATGTAAATTAATTACTTGCGGTTTTAATTAATCAAATAGAATCGATTGTTTCTGTCCTACGTACCGAGCATCTGGCGTATATCGAATAAAATGATATTCGAAGTGATTAATTGATATTGCCATGTACAGTGAGCGGATTATAGAATTTTCATTTAAAAATATAAAAGAGAATTATAAAAATACCACTTGTCGTTTCACGTTTAAACAATCTCTAGATAATTTTTCCGCTAATAATTTAATGACTTTTAAAAACGGAAATAAACCAAACTATCAAATATTCGGTACATACCTCTACTCCTTTCATCGAACGTAGCATCTTGGAAGTTATTTTCATGAAACGAACAAACTTCGAACGTAGTGGACGTTCTTGCCTCGAGAAACTCACGGATACGTTAGAATATCCGTTAGGACGATAAAATGATAAATGGTAAGGTCTTTCAGATTTCTCGTACTCGTGGTATCGATAAATCAGTTTGTCGGAGATGGATGAATTTGAAAGAAATATATATCAGTCACCAAGTATTAATCGCTCTTACGTAAAAGCAGATTTAATGGAAAGACAATTCCGTTAATACACCGACGTGTGCCGAAATGCGATACGAAAACGGCACCTAACCGACGCAAACGGTATGCAAACCAAATACGACACGTTTACGTCCATCGATGTTTATTAGTACGTTGTTCTTCTATGTCCGAATCGAAGCTGCAATGAAACATAGATTTTAATTACTGTACATTTACCGATAGATCGAGCGGCTTTCACGGAAGAATATCGCTATATAGATCATTATCGGATTTAATATTCCGCTTTAATTTCAACGTCTATAGCCGTATCGTTATTGTAATCTCATTGAACGTTGCTATCGAAACAATTATTGTTCGAAACTCGGCAAACTGTTAAAGCTCGTTTATAAGTCAACGATGACGGAGAAAATTATTTATTCATAACTTCTGATACTTTTTACGCGGATAGAGACGAGTTAATCGGTCTTGGTTTATGGACGAGTAAAATAACGATGCTTCGTTACCGATTAATTTATACCAAAATATTTTCTCAGGGATAATCAGCGAATTAAAGGAAGTTGTACGAGATATTCCTAGCCGTAATTAAGCCGTTGAATTATTCACGACGATATTCATCGAACCTTATCTACGATAAAATTATTACCGTTATGGTGGAATTAATTTTATCTCGCCTCGACAATTTTCTTTCCAACCCTTTTAAGTTAAATGTCTTTCTTCTTCTTTTTTTTCTTTTTAGCAGTTACCAACAATACAAACACGTTCGTCGAGATCATAAAAGATATAACTTGGAAAAAACGAAGCTGGCACCCCGCTGGGGGTAGCCACCCACATGCTATATTTATTTTTATTTTATTTTTTCTCTTCGCCAACAAGATATAACACTTTACCAAATGTCCATAAGGACAAATTGTAAAATAACCAAAATAAAATAAAATAAAAAAAAAAAGAAACGTTCGTCGAGCGGTTTTATGGAAAGAGACAAAACGTACTAAAATAAGACGCTTGAACGTTCGATCCTTTTCGATTCATCTTGCGTTTACACGCAGCCACGAAAATTAATTTTTGTAGGGTAAAATAATTTTCGATTTTACGTCGCAAATCGAATCGTCTGTATCCCATAGACGTTTCCTTATTTTCCAATACGACTGTGTTCCGCGCTACGTGTTTCAGGGACGAAGAAGGCGATGGTAAAGTTGTAGAGTACAACGACTCGAGGAAAATGTAACGACTCTGTGAGAAGTTGGTATTGTCTCGACGAGTACCTCTATGGTTTCCTCGTGGAAGGAAATACGTAGAAAGATACGACCCATCGTAAGAGGTAAACGAATTTAAACATCGAAAATATAAATTTCAAGCATCTCGATGGCACTGCAAACTTTTGTATCGCACGTACACGCACGTTGCTCCAAATTAGAAGAAAATTACAAGGAATGACCGGAAAAGGCGAATCGCGTCTACTTGCTATTCTTTCGGTTTACCAATATCTTGAACTTGAGGTGATTTATTTATTCAGCGATCCATCATTTTCATTCGATTTTTATGTCGGTGTTACGCGCAAGTACGTCACGTTGCATTTACGTTCGTAAGAAGTAAAACTGATAAACGAGAATTGAATTATTATTAAATTTCAAGTTGGTTATTTTCGCCTGGAAATTTACTTGTACAGTGATGTAATTATAAAATGCAAAGTTGCTAGTTTTTTCTTTGAAGGTAAATGAAATATAATTTCAAGCGAGAATAGCGGTATTTTTTCCTTTGGGAAAATGTAATATTATCTCGCTTAATCCAGACTTCCTCGAAGTTCAATCTCCTGCCCTAATTTACTTTGCCCGCGCTTATGCTTTTCTTTAGCGACGTAATCCTTGTTTTCGTGACGTTCCACGGTATAACTTTAGTAATAGAGGGCAATTTAAAATAGCCGATTTAGACGATTGTTTTCGCAAGTATTTCAACGATATTCAATTCCTTTTTATTTGTTACGCCATTTATTTATCGCGTTCTTTTTTTTACGGAGAAACCAATTTCTTTGGCAAACTCATTACGAGCTTCCACGGCGCTGACCTAATTTTTCCTTTGCAATAATTCTGCGGTGTTTCCCCGAGAAATTAATATTTTTCCAGAGTTCCTTGCAAATTTGATCCTTTATATTATCCCCGATTATTTTGCAATTTTTACATATTCGCGTTATTTCTGCGAGTGAGATAAAAATTTGCTTCAGTTTGTAACAATCATAAAAGATACAGTAGCGGACAAAAGTTTAAGACGATGATTTGTAAACCGGATTACAAACATCTTATACGCATATTGTTCTTCTATTCGGTTTGTCTCTTTGGAATAACGTAGCTGTATGTTTGACCTTCGTAACCTCAGACAGTCAGTTGTTAAATACAAACAATGTAGGAGTTACAACAGTTAGTTACCGCCTAGCACTTGGAAACAGTGGACATTAGTTTAAGACGATCTGTGTAAAACGTGAGTACGAGTACAGTTTTTGAACATTTTGATTCTGGAATGTCAAAATCATTGTTTAGTGTACCTTTTATTGCTTAAAATTCATTTAGGTAGGAACAGACTATGGGTAAATCAAAGAATTTACTTGAAAACGAAAGGGAACAAATCGTAAGGCTGCGAAAGCAAAGTAAAACCTTCACCGAAATAGCAAATATAGTGAACAGGTCAGAAACAGCTTGTAAACAAGCTTGGTATAAATGTTTAAAGACAGGCATGTATTGCGATCAACCGAAAAACGGAAGACCACGGAAAACAACACCGAAAATGGATCGCCGGATTCATCGATTGAGCGAAAAGGATCGTTTTCGTAGTGCAAATAATATTGCTGCGGAGATAAACTATGAAAACGATACACAAATTAGTGCTAGAACTGTTAGGAGAAGATTAGAAGACTTTAACTTAAGAGGACGAAAACCCCAAAAGAAACCACTGCTGAGTTCTAGGAATCGAAAAAGACGACTTGCATTTGCTAAAGCTCATAAGCATTGGACAAGTGAAGATTGGCAAAAGGTATTGTTTTCTGACGAATCGAAATTCAATCGCGTCTGTTCTGACGGGATACGGTACGTTAGACGTCGAATTGGCGAAAGTTTGAAAACACAGTGCGTTTTAAAAACTCTTAAACATGGTGGTGGCAACGTTATGGTGTGGGCGTGTTTTTCTCGAAGCGGCCCTGGTCCGATATGTCGTATCAATGGAATTATGGACCGTTTTCAATACAAGGACATACTCAAGAACACAATGTTACCTTTTGCACGCAACAATATGAGTGATGATTTTATTTTTCAAAATGATAATGATCCGAAGCACACGGCTCGGGTTGTGAAACAGTTTTTTCAAGAAGAAAATATCACCGTGCTGCCGTGGCCGTCGCAATCACCAGACATTAACCCAATCGAGAATTTGTGAAGCATCATAAAAAAGACAGTACAAGGTTATAAACCGAAAAATTTAAATGAACTTTACTCTACGATTGAAACAGCCTGGAATAATATTACGGTAGATTAATATAAAAAATTAATAGATTCTATGCCAAGAAGATGTACCGAAGGGATAAGAAATAACGGATATTGAACAAAATATTGAATTTAAACAAAAATTGTGTATATTTTTTAACCAAAAATTAATATTTTTTGTATAGTCTTAAACTTTTGACCGACGAAATATTATACAGATTTCGTTCCTTTTTTATAACTTAGCTATTGAGCAAAATATCAAAATGAAATTTTTTTTCTAAGTGTACAAACAAATGTACAATTAGTTAATACCAAAAGTAGAACACCGTATTTATATTTTTTATGGAAAGTAAATCAATTATTTATTTCTTCCATTTCGTCTTAAACTTTTGTCCGCTACTGTATAACTTAGAAAAAACGAAGCTGGCACCCCGCTGGGGGTAGCCGCCCACATGCTATATTTATTTTTTATTTATATTTTTTTTCTTCACCAACAAGATATAACACTTTACCAAATGTCCATAAGGACAAATTGTAAAATAACCAAAATAAAATAAAATAAAAAAAAAAAAAAAAAGTTTGTAACAAGAGGAAGAGATGTTGGAAACAACGATATTTCACGCATAGGCACAAACACTCTTACACAGGCATTCGAAGAAGACACTTGCACAGGTCATACTCGTTACCGTATAGAGAGTGGGGTTCAAAATATTTAAGGGATCATGGGTCGCTATCTACGACTAGTCTGAGAGTAACTTGCCAACGATCAACGATTCTTCCATACGTTGTTAATTATATCACTCGCTCGTATACATCAGCTTCTGTAGTTTTGTTTAATAAATATTATTTCGACATAAACATTGTGTCTTCCACAGACTATTAATCTTAACTTCAAGATGAAATTCTAACAAGAGAGAAGAAGAGCGGTTAACGCTTCGAGAGTATTGTTATAGTTTAAGAGTAGAATATAAAGATTCTCGGATGTTTCAAGATCCGCTGTATAATTTACAAAGTGGGGAAAAGAAGGTCCGAGGTACCCGCTAGATTCCCCGTATATTTCCATATGACCGGAGAACAGAAGATACAGAGTCGAAGGGGATAAGATTCGATTTACGTCAACTGTCTTTTGCGTTGAAAATGTAAGTTCGGTTCGCTTGGCTCGTGCGAATATATTTATCTCGCCCTCGTGTGCGTGTGCGCTTGAAATGTCACGCAAGTGCATCCCGTGTGTACGCAGAAGAATTTGCTCGATGATAAAGAGGGGCTCGAGAACCTTGGAGCTTCGAGAAACGAAGGTTAATGTTAAGGATGGTAGATTGCACCGAGTATAACATTGCGAAATGGACACGGCGTATCCACTTTGAGCGTAACATTCGTTTCTCGAAAACGCTTTTTCGAAATTTACGCTCGTATAGAAGAAATCGCGTAAAATATATTAATAAATCAAGTTTCCAGTTATCGACATTCTGTATTTGAGAAACACACACTCGCGTGCGACTATGCGTTCGAGAGTTAAACAACCACGACTTGGCGAATAGCGTAGAAGCCTAGAAATGGAATTAATCTGATTTTAACAAGCTTCGACGAGACGAACCGCGAGCCTACTTTTTTCAAACCAGTGCTATCAAACGTCGTCGATCATCCGATTTCGATAATTCCTCTTATTTTTCTTCTTCGTGGCGCGATCGAAGAGAACCGATTTGCTTGGATCCACGCGCCATTCGTAATACGACGAAGGAAATCGTATGAGAGAGAAAGAGAGAGAGAGAGAACCGTCATTACGAGAAATCGTCGGAGGAAATGAAATTAGATACCATGAAGGCCGTTGTTCGCCGTTTGTCCGTACTGTGCAACGTTCAATGTTAATGTCTATCCTTTGCCTGAACACATACGTACACGTGTACGCCGCTTCATAAGTATTTATCGGGCAAGTCTGGTCTATTCGCTCGGAGTTTGTTTTCTTAAAACCCTGTCTCCGTGGCAGCGACACGACGGCGCTTCGTCATGGGACAAATTGAAATTAATTGCCAACTTAAAATAAAGTTACCAGTAGAGAGCAAGTGTACGTTCGTCGTTGGTTCAAGCTTCTTCGGACAAACGAAATTTGCTACAGTGAAAGCTATTAGGTACGACAGATAACGCGAATCGCACTGCCAATATACGTGTGTTCGCTTTACAGCTTATACCGATTCGGTAGAATTTTATATGTACGAGTTTCGTCTGTCGCGACGAAAGTTTAGTTTCTTACCGTTTGACGTTATCAGTTATATTGGTAGAAATTGTTAAAACGAGAATCGTCATGGGACAAATTGAAATTAATTGCCAACTTAAAATAAAGTTACCAGTAGAGAGCAAGTGTGCGTTCGTCGTTGGTTCAAGCTTCTTCGGACAAACGAAATTTGGTACAGTGAAAGCTATTAGGTACGACAGATCACGCGAATCGTACTGCCAATATACGTGTGTTCGCTTTACAGCTTATACCGATTCGGTAGAATTTTATATGTACGAGTTTCGTCTGTCGCGACGAAAGTTTAGTTTCTTACCGTTTAACGTTATCAGTTATATTAGTAGAAATTGTTAAAACGAGAATCGTCATGGGACAAATTGAAATTAATTGCCAACTTAAAATGAAGTTACCAGTAGAGAGCAAGTGCACGTTCGTCGTTGGTTCAAGCTTCTTCGGACAAACGATATTTGGTACAGTGAAAGTTATTAGGTACGACAGATTACGCGAATCGTACTGTCAATATACGTGTGTTCGCTTTACAGCTTATACCGATTCGGTAGAATTTTATAGCAAAACTTTATTTCTACGAGTTTCGTCTGTCGCGACGAAAGTTTAGTTTCTTACCGTTTAACGTTATCAGTTATATTGGTAGAAATTGTTAAAACGAGAATCGTTATGGGACAAATTGAAATTAATTGCCAACTTAAAATAAAGTTACCAGTAGAGAGCAAGTGTACGTTCGTCGTTGGTTCAAGCTTCTTCGGACAAACAATATTTGGTACAGTGAAAGCTATTAGGTACGACAGATCACGCGAATCGTACTGCCAATATACGTGTGTTCGCTTTACAGCTTATACCGATTCGGTAGAATTTTATAGCAAAACTTTATTTCTATGAGTTTCGTCTGTCGCGACGAAAGTTTAGTTTCTTACCGTTTAACGTTATCAGTTATATTAGTAGAAATTGTTAAAACGAGAATCGTCATGGGACAAATTGAAATTAATTGCCAGCTTAAAATAAAGTTACCAGTAGAGAGCAAGTGTACGTTCGTCGTTGGTTCAAGCTTCTTCGGACAAACGAAATTTGCTACAGTGAAAGCTGTTAGGTACGACAGATCACGCGAATCGTACTGCCAATATACGTGTGTTCGCTTTACAGCTTATACCGATTCGGTAGAATTTTATAGCAAAACTTTATTTCTACGAGTTTCGTCTGTCGCGACGAAAGTTTAGTTTCTTACCGTTTGACGTTATCAGTTATATTGGTAGAAATTGTTAAAACGAGAATCGTCATGGGACAAATTGAAATTAATTGCCAACTTAAAATAAAGTTACCAGTAGAGAGCAAGTGTGCGTTCGTCGTTGGTTCAAGCTTCTTCGGACAAACGAAATTTGGTACAGTGAAAGCTATTAGGTACGACAGATAACGCGAATCGCACTGCCAATATACGTGTGTTCGCTTTACAGCTTATACCGATTCGGTAGAATTTTATAGCAAAATTTTATTTCTACGAGTTTCGTCTGTCGCGACGAAAGTTTAGTTTCTTACCGTTTAACGTTATCAGTTATATTGGTAGAAATTGTTAAAACGAGAATCGTCATGCGCGTACTACCCGAAGGTTGGTACACTCGGAAAATAAGTTTTTCCATAATTTGCGAGTCGAGCGGTGATCAATGTGGCATTGACCGAACGGGGAAAAGCCGAATCTCATTTTCTCATTTCTTCCTTTCAAAAACTTCCGCCTGCTGTTGAGCAGACGAGCCAATGAACAGACGAAACAGAAGCCGAGTAACATCATTTTCGTATCTCCAAATTCGTCCTAACTATTCGCACAAAGAGAAATTACCTCAACGATGATTACGATCATTACGATCATTACGATTACAGGAATAATCAGAAAACGACGAATTGCTGGCCGATTTACGGTCGGCTTTTATGTAGTTTAATTTACGTACGTAGCTTTAATTATATTGCAAATATTGCTCGATATTTCTCAAGAGTAGAGAAAATCGATAATTCGATACGACAAGTTGGGAAATTAACTTTGGCGCGAAGAAAGGAAATATTTCTTTGCGAAAAGTCGTATTGTAAGAATATACGCAATACGTAACGTCGAAGGATTTATAATATTGCCTTTAATTCTTCAAAAGGAGTAAGGTGTTCGCTTACGATCTTGTTTTTCTCGGTAAATATATATTCTCCTGCGCGACGGCATAAAGAGGAAAGACCTTTCCATTCGCTCGGCGAACGATAGCGGGCAAACAGAATTTCTTATAAGAATAGCCTGGCGAATGTCGTCCTCGTAAAACAACAGGGAGATATCATTCTCGATTCGCATTATCGGGAAAAGAGCAAGCAGTCACCACGATCGTAGCGGAATTTTATAGTCGTTCGTATTTTACCAAGAAAATGTCAGGGCGATAATTCTGCGTGGGAAAATGTATAAATTACCCCGTTGCGCCGTAAACGCTTCTTGATAACGCGAATATTCCATTTAAGCCTCTTTATCTCGTAACGCGTTATACCGATTAATCTGTCGTTTACAGATTTCGAGCGCAAATACCGCGTCAGAAGCGACATAAATCAGAAAAGAAGCGAACAGCGAGACTAACCCTAACGATATTCCGGATAAAAGGCGTTCGTAAGCTGTCGCTTAAGAAGTCAAACGCTCGGAATACGCGTGTCCGCGGATATTACCACTCCCACGTGATGAGTAGCAACTATGGCGTGAGAACGAGAATACCCCGGGATAGCGGCACTTGTTGATGGTGTTACGTCGTGTCAAAGGAAAATGAAACTCGCTCTTGTGCTGCTCCGTCCGGGCAGCCCCTTTCAGACCACTCGGAAATCCTCCGCATTCCGCGAGACCGTCAATGGCGATACGCCGTGTGCTATCGCGATGCAGCGACGAGAAACGAGAAACGAGAAGCTATCGCGACAAGCGTTCGGCGAGATGAAAGAAGCACGCGGAAGGTCGAACTCGTTAATCGCCGTTTCTCGTAGATACGTGACTTTGTCGACTGGACGTTTGGGTCGTGACTGCCGAAACGGCGTAAGGACGAGGAAGAACGGCGAAGGACGAACGTACATGGTCGGTACGCTGGGTCGATAACACGATCGTAAATTTGGAAACTTTTTGGTTAAATATTTTGCTAATCTAAAAAATTTCCATCCGATCTTACCGCTATAAAAGTTTCGTAATTTGCCGAACATCGTTACCGAACAGATGCCGACGTTAAACGTTAAACGCTTTGTGGAAACGGCGAGTTCGGAGGGGGCAAGGAAATTGTTTTAAAAGCTACTTATCTCTGATAAGCTTTTCAGGTATTCCGGGTCAGGGACGGCGAATCGAGTAAGCAGCAGACGCTTATTTCGACGAACGTATTCAACACCCTTACCTTCCGTTCGATAGGAATGCAAAGCGAGCTTCAAAATGAACCGTCCCACCGTCAAAGTGAATCTACCGTCCTGAATAATTTGCAGTTTCCAGAGAAGAAGTTGGAGATCTTACGATCGTTGTTTCAGCGACAGCTAAGGGGAATGCTTTTTCCCCTTGAGAAGATGTTTCTTCTCGGCGGAGGAAAGCGGAAGTTGGAATTTACGAATTAACGTAATACCAACGCTATCGATTTCGTTTGGCGAAAGGTAAAACGTTAACGACGAAACGATCAAACCAACCGAATTTTATCGCGCGTTTTGCTCTTTACGCAAAATTCCGATATTCTCGTTTCGCAGACACCTACGTTCGACAAGGGGAACTGCGAAGGACGTCGGGATTAAGCAAACTCGGCTTTGTTACCGGAGACAATGGACGGTTCGCTTTTCGCGATACATTAAAAAACGATCCGGCGATGGCCCTTTTATATCTGGCGCGTTCGCTTTAACATCGCGTTAACCCGGCTAATAGGTAGTCGCTTGCATTCCGCTGCTCTTCGGCTCGTCCTATCTCGCCAAAGTCCAATTTGGTCCTGATAACTAAACTGTGCTCGCGTTCCGCCAATACGCAGCGAGACGGAAATCGTATTTCGATCGAACCACCGGTCTACGCTGCTCGTTGGGAAGAAGGCAAAGCCGGGGCAAAGGGAAAGAGAGAGAGAGAGAGAGAGAGAGAGAGAGAGAGAGAGGTATAAAAGAAAAAGAAAGAACGAGAAAGTGATCGAAGAGGACTCTATAAAAATGGCCTGGCGAACGCCATCGAGCTAGTGGAAATCCATAGGTAGATATTCTACCCCCTCGATATGGCGCACACAACTTGGACGGACACAATCGCCTTCCAACTATCCGTGTGTGTACGTGTTTTACGATGGAACGGCAGGCGGTGCACGCGCGCACACGTTCACGCGCAAAAACGTGTACACACAGAATCGCCGCACCCTTTGTGCTAAAATTAGAAGTGACGAAGCGTATACATACTCACTTCGCTGGCTTCGAGCTTTTATTCACTGGCGTTTAGACATAACGTGTTGCAGGGCTTTCAATGGCATCGACGGAGGTGATCAAACCGCTAGTTGGAAGAAGAGAGTCGCATTCGTGCATGGGGATTTCGAGATGACAGACAGAGAGAGAAAGAGAGAGAGACGAAGGAGCACATAGTTAGATAGAATCGATGATACGGAAAGGGGGAGAGAATAGATGGTGATAAAAGCAAAAAGAGGGAAGAGATAGTTTCACAGGGATACGGAGGATCTTTGACGGAGAGGGATGCAAGCGACAATGGCGGATTGATAAACCGGGTTAAAGGGAAAAGGATGAACGAGAAACGCGAAAGCAAGTACGGCCCGGTCTAATCTCTGGGAAACGTTCGAGTGGCCGGAAATTTGCGTTTACGCGCCTGCAGGTGGATAGAGAGAGGTAGGACGAAATTTTTCGGACACGGCCACGCGACGATCGCGTAAACATTATCGGTTAACGCTATATCGCGATAAACTTTCATAAATAACGATAAATTTGAAGGTTCGAAACGTGTACGGCTATACAACGATTCGTTTTCTCTCGCAGTCCAGCGTGAAACGAGCTCGGCTTTGACTTTGTCCCAACGAGTTGCGCGTTATGCTTCCTCGATGGCCGATAAAGGGTGGCTGATGGAAAATTGCAAGATTTTGCGCTTGACGTTCAGCTGTTCGTGTTCGCGGTTCAACGGGAATTTCGCCTGAACAGGAAATTTCAGATACGACGTGCGACTCGTTTCCTTTTGTTCCATCCACAATTTCTGTATCGCGTCGTTTCTCGCGTTCGTACGAGGCCGCATCGTTGGACGAATTTCAACGCGTTTGAACGTTCGACGTTATTCGTTTATCTTTTTCGTCTTACAACGGATTTGACGGGACGTCTTGCCTTCCACGAGTCAAGGTACTTTGAATTTATATTCGGACGGCATTCGTTTCAGCAAGGCGTAAGGAAGAAAACGCCGTTCGATAATTTCGTTGGAATTATCCGGATTATTTTGCGCGATAATTTACTAGCTAATAACATTGGCGAATTGACAAGCGACGAGCCGTAGATTATGGACGACCGTTACGTAAGCAGCTTTTACAATTTTACAATTTGACACGAAACAGGAAAATCAGTTATCCGATAATTTATAAAATTCGCTTCTAGAACTTGCCTTATTACCCGAACCTACCTTACGTAAGGGAATAATTATCGTTACCTAAGAGAATTTATTAGCAACGATTCGTCAAATTTCGCTAATAACATTAGCTTCGAAATAGAAACGTTTACATTCCGAAGAACCATACGTCTTCGCCGATCGATTATCCATCGAAATGGAAATTCTTTTCGTCCTGATACGTTTTTCTACGTAATTTCTTTCTTAAACGGCTCGTAACGTGTCTCATCGTGGAAAGAACGACGCGATATCCGAAAGAACCGTGTAATTTTCTATTTTTATCGATTTTCCTTGGTACACGGAGCAACAAATCTATGTAACCTACTTTACTTGTTCGCGGCCATTAATGCACTGACATTTACCAGCGTACGATCAAGATAATCCGATATTTAATGAAACTTTCTTTCGATATTCTACGTATCGTGGGTTCGCTGGAACAACGACGCAACCAACGAAACTAGATCGCTTTCAAATACTTTGCGATAGAAAATTATTCTACAATTATATTTCCACGACTCTCGATTTGTTTGAAGCGCAGAAACAGCCTGGTGGATTAGAGCCGAATTGTCCGAACGATTAACGAAGCAATTGAGACCGGTGTTTAAACGGTAATCAAGAACGAAGCGGAGAATTTCTTCGAAATTTAACTGGTTATAACCGGGCGACACGAAGTTAACAATTCGCAGTGCCTACCCGCTCTCGTTAATTATTCCGCGTTTCTACATTCGTCTTACTAATTAGTAATTAGCCTCTCTTGCCAAGGATTTTCGCGTTGATGGGATCTGTCGCGTTTACCGGAAAACTTGCACGTGTCTTTCCAATTAACATTATCCGTCGCATCTGGAAACAATCGCGTCGCTTACGTCCATATTCGTCGCTACGTTTTAAATTTTCCAACGGTGGACGGACACGATTTCCATCGGACGTTCGACCGACGAATCGGGAACGAAGGAAATTTTTAAGGTAAGAAAGGGGATGATGGCATACGTAAAAATAGAAGAACGAGCGCTGCTATCGATTGCACGTTTATGGACGCTATTATCGTCGAATTTATTATTTATAACGATGGTTCGCTTCTTATCAGAAACGCTCCTGCTCTTCTCATCTTCGATTTTACGCTTCGCAAACGATTGTTTATCGTGTTTGTAATTTATCCTCTTGCGAGTTTATTAGGCTTTTTGAAATATTTAGAAAATACCCGTTTGCTTTACCATCTTCGAAGAAATCGATCAGAGCGAGCTGGTAGCAAAAATTTCCTAAATATATAATTTTGCTTTTCGACATAAAACGTAGAAACTATCGCAGCGCTCTTCCATTTCTTCGTAGAACGTGAAAAATAAATTTCCTTCGTAAATATCCCATTTTTACGGATCTTTTGCCAATTGTAAAAACACACGGCGGTTCTTTTTATCGTAACGCGTAGCCGCAATCGAAGCTAACGTTTCGCCGACTCTTGTAAATCGTAGGTAGTTGCGAAAGAGCATCGGGATTAACGTATTGACTCTGCTCATCCACGCGAAAGACGAAAATTTCGTCGTTAGTATGCGTACCCGTTCGTGGGCGATGCAATTACCCGCATACTGGCTGATTCAAAAATATTGCGCGCGTGAATAGCTTCGTATAGGGAGAAATGCCTGTAATTAACGATCATCGTCCCAGGAAGTTATCAATGGGGCAAATTTGACTCTGTAATCGATTATTTGTAAGTAGAATTTTCCTGATGAACCGAAATCCATCCGAAAACGAGTATTCGCGTCCTATAGAACGATTGTAATTTTTCTACTTTAATTTAGAATTAATTTCAGGACAACTAACGCTTATAACTAGACATTTATGGCAATTTATCATATATATACGTTTATTGGAACGCAAAATTTGCTGCATTTTATATTTCGTGTTACGATTGATCGAAATCCGCTACTTGGCAAATAGATTTCTTCGGATACATGCTTTGCCTCTGTATACGTAACGTATAAATTATTACGCGATTCGTATCGTATCACAATTCACATTGTACGTGTACACCGTAGACAGTAGAATATGGCTGGGACAATAATTATATTTCGATCTTATGCCACTGAATGCCAACTGGTTTAACGTTACCGTTCCGATGTAAATAAAATTACATCCATTAGCGCAACGCTAACGATATCGGTTTCGAGATTCGAAAAGCCCGCCAGAAATCCTGCGTTACGCGTTATCCATACAGCGACACTCGCCGCGTCGCGGCAGTTACGAAACGAGAATAAAGAAAAAGTATTTATTTTAACGCGGAGGAGATTTCGTTTGTTCGAAGGTTGAGTTTAAAACTCGAATTTAAACGATAGCACGCGTTAACCATACCTACGAATTTTTATGTTTCAATTTTACTCTTGGTACGATAAACAAAAGTATTTTTCGAAATACTTTACAGCGACGTTTCGAGATTCGCGCTTAACGCTTTTGTTTATCGAGTAAAACGATGGAAACGCGGTATCGTTAGAACAGCCAAAGAATGAACAAGCAATAAGAATGGAGAAAAATGAATAGCATAAAACGAACTTGGTTATGCAGTCTTGGAAATAAACGTCGCTCCGATACGCGATATATGTGATAGGAAGATCGTTACAGGCCGTTTAAACCTATATTTTCGACATTTAAGATACGCGATCGAACAACGCGTGTACGTATTTTCAAATTTCACTGTTACGCGTATGCTTAGATCGGTCTGTTGTTGGTTGGTACGTGTACCTACGGTAGATCGCGCTGCAGCATAGCGCGAGTTGGCGAATTCGTTGGTACGTACGAATATTTTAACAGAGCCATATATGCGCGTGCATAGTTGCAAAGAATATAGAAACGTTTGTCGTATTATCGTATCTTTATATTTTGTACGAACACGCTGATGATACAACGCTTCGTCGAGTCATAATCCTGAAGTTTATTTCCTTTGCTTTGTATCTTCCTATAGCTGTATCGTTAACTTAATTATCGAAATTTTGTCAATTTTTATTCACGTTTATCAAACAGATAATTATCGATATCTTAGGTGCGAATAATTTTGATGTAATTTTAACGGGAATTTTTATCGATCCCGTCTACGCGTTAACGTGCGTCGATAAAACGTAGTCTTAGTTCAACGGTTTGTTACGAGATGGCAGTATCGAATTTGCTCGACCGTGTAATATTGATTTTTAATACTTTGATTTTAACGTTAAAAGAGACGGCGTAAGACCGACAAACGTAAATTGCATTCGTATTCTAGTTGTAAGAATGCGTTATTACGGTTGATACACACGAATACTTGTCTTTGATTTTCAAGTCACTCTTTAAACTTTGCCGTTACGTTGTTTAACGACACCGAAGCAAAGCACACGGTTGGAATTGGAATTTCGTTTCGATAGGATGAGGTGGTCGAGGCGTCGAGATCGAGGAACGAATTCGATCGATCGAACTTCAATAAGACGTTTTATTTCTCTCGTTTAACACAACTGTGTGACGCACGTGTTGTTGTTCCTGCTGTTATTGTTGTTGTCGTTTTTTATGTACAGAAAAATCAGCTCGATATACAAAGGATGTCTGCGACGCGACACGGTGAAAATAAAATCGTAGAAAAACGTTACACGCTACACGATTCGGAGGAATTGCGAGGACGTGGTGTGTGTCGTCCGTGCTAAAAAACGGGCGACAGAATGAACAAACGTTTCGTGTTTTCGCCACGCGCGCTACGCACGTCTAACGCCTAAGCGTGCGCGCGCGGCGTCCTACTATCGAATTATTTCGCCGCAGCGCAGTTTATTAATTCGCGACGATCGATATTACAATTAGTCCTTCAAAGCGAATGCTCAAAGGCAATGCGCCCGCTTCGATTATGCATAAAGTAATCCAATAACTTGGTTGCGATTTAATGGCGCACGTTCCACCGGATGTCCTACATACAAAGTATTATAAATAAGATCGTCCTTGCAACGCAATCGAACGACGCGTTCTATTCGTACGACGTATAAGCTACTCTTCGCGCTCTTACGGAATTCATCGTACAGCGAAAGCATCGGGAAAAAATGACGCGCTACGTTCAACGATCCGAGGCAGGTTTGCGGAATCGTGTTTGCAGATGATCGACCGAGAATCGGTCGATCGTTTCGTTTCTTTCCATCTTTATCGACCATTCGCGTCTCGTCGCTTGGTTAGGTATCACCCGCGTAATTCACGTAACTCTAGGAAGAAGGATATATATATATAGTATATATAGTATATCTCGTTCCGTCGTTCGTTATAAAATTCATACAGAATACGCTCTTCGATAACGACGAACACGAATTACATCGTCCGCGCTGATTTTAGACGTATTTACAACGAAAGTGATCGCACACGCGACATCCACGCTTTCGTGACCGCTGGCGATTATCGCGAATAGAATCGCCGATCGTCGTCCCATTCGTCCGGCGTACAAACGCGTTATGGCGTATTTTTTCTAGTTCCACGAAGATGGAGACACCGTAATTTTGTTCGTTTCGCGTAACGAACTACGCTACGACCAGAACTTTGATCGACGTGTACGCGCCAACGTGATTGTTCCGCCGATCGTTCGACGATGCGTTAAGCAGCAGCGATAACCGCTAATTTAAACGAAACTCGTTATATTCGGCATTTAGCGCGATAACTTCATGGTCGGAGTAGCTAGTAAAATATATATTCTCGTCGAACAGTCTATGGAGAAGAAAAGACACGCGAGTGAGCGAGGAATCTCCGTATTTCCTCTGGATCAAAGTAATTTTCGCGACCAGCTAATTAAATCGACGTAACGCGGTCGAACGATCGCTTAACTAGAAATTCATGGGAAATTGCCAGTGGCGAAATTTCGCGTCCGTAGGCGAGCGGTCACGCAAGTGTTAATATTGTAGGCGATGCGATATTAGGAGACTTGGCTTCCCTTGGCGGCAGTTCGTGCTATATACACAGGCTTTAAAGTTACGAGCTATACATCTGGACGCAGAATCCTCGTACCGCACGATCGTGCAACCCTTTTTCCTAGCTGTACAAAATAATTATCGGCCGTCGCTCGTTCCCGAAGCGTCTCGAATTTATCCTACGATCGACATGTTCGAATCGATGGAATTTCAAGCACAGACGACGTAGTATCCCTCGTATTCGTCGATCGCTTTGACCGCCACGGTGGTCGTCGGTGAGCGGAGCGCTCGAGCTTTTTACGATTGTAAAAATTGAACGAAAATTGACAGTCAGGGCATTTCGAACATAACCGACAAATAGAAGATACTTTGAAGTAAAAAGTGCCCCATCGAACGATTAAACATTTCTATTAAAACACCAATAAAAAAAAAGAAAAAAAAAAAGATGAGAAGAAATTTCGCATCTAACGGTGTACCGCGTTAAAACACGCGATTTCGGCGTGGCAGTCAAAGCGTTAATAGGAAACGCGGAAGGAAAGGAAGCTTCGTTCTTCCATTTTCTCCATCTTAGATCCGAAAGCTGTATTTCTTGTCTCCTATTGAACCGTATACGATACGATGAGGTTTGCGGCGGTTCACGCAAAGTCGAATAAATTTGAAAGCATTCGGAAACAAGCTGCGCAACGATGAAACGTGGCAACGGAATCGGATACTCGTTTTTCATACGGCCTGCGGTCGATCGTTGACAATTTACACGCAACTGCGCGACGAAATAATATTTTACCAAAGCATGGACGCCTGTCGATATCCGACTATCCGACGAGCTACCCTCGCAAACGATATTCACTGCCTTCGTCATTGTACGGTGGAAATGAGTCTAGCACAAAATATATCATACCTATGTATGTATACATATATTTTATCGTCGATAATTGTGTTCGAGGCGCACAGCCGCGCCCCGACGCCATCGGGCCGTCGCGTCGTGGCCCGGCCGTAATTAAATCGTGTACAGATTATAGAATAAAAGCTTTCGTAAAGAATACGGTAAATATTTATCGAATAAACTTGTGTAAAATGTGAATACAAATTAGGAGTACGCGAGCCGAACGTTTCGCGCGCAGGATCGATCGTTGCCAAGTTCGAGATTATGATCTTGCGTTTCAACGACCACGAATCAACGAATCTCGTTTTACGTTACAAGCGAATAGAAACTGTGACGGAGATCGCTTTAATTCGGAAAGAAAGGCGCAACGTAGAACTTTTAACCCATTGGTTAGAAATTTTCTTTCTGAAATTTTTAGATTTTCATTCTCAATTCTTTCATCTCGATCGAACCATCTTTACTTCTTGCAACTTGTTGTAACTTCTATTCGAGGATTACGGTCGGCGGTAGAAAATTTATACGAAACGAGATTATCACGAAGTAAATAACGCGATCGATAAAACGAACGTTTCGTGGAATAAAATTCTCGCGGAACGAGCGCAAACGAGGTCCGGCGAATCGATCCTGCGCGCCTCTCGATCGGCTTATTTTCTATCTTTTCCCCTTTCTATTTAATACGTATCGTTAATCGTTAATCGTTAATCGTTAATCGTTAACGGTATGCTTATATTCCTCGTATTATTGTATATATTTAGTTCGGAAGATAATACGGATGTTTATTTAATCGCTCGACGTACGTATTCGGATATTTCCGCCTGTTTTGTCGCGTTTACGTCCCGCCGTCCTTCCTTCTCGTCCTGTTCGGGCGGAAAAAACGCAGCTGATAGGACGTTTCCGATATACCTACATATACATATATATATATATTTCTTTTCCATTCCTTGCTTCGTCTCAACTTTATACTCGAACGTCGATTCGCGTAGCACAAAATATCTCGAGTCGAACATTCGAAATTGCAGCTTCCGCGCCAGAGATAAATTTCATCTTACGAACCTCTCTGCCTTGCGAATTTTTAACCATCTTGTCACCGGGTTTTGGCTTACCTTAATTCGTACAAGGAAATAGAATCGTGCGAATATTCTCGCTAATCATCGACAGACGCGTTACCCGTCTGACAAACGTAGAGAATTTTGATCTTTCTCTGGAAAGTTCAACGCAAGCGAAAGAAAACGCGCGAAAAGCACGTAGATCGTAAAAAGAGGAAAGAATCGTTAAGCGGTAACCTCGTAGTATTACCGGCGTCATCGAAGCATTAAATTATCTGCACACTGTTTTTTTGAATATTTATTTCTTTATTTTACATTGTCATGCGATTTCCGCGTAAACTTATAAATGGATATTATTGTGCCATGCGAACGCGATCCTCATCGAATATCCTGACTCAGTCCTCGTGTTATTTTCGTTTCCTCGGTACAGCTTAATGCTAAAACACGACGAGTCGTGATTCGTTCGCACCGCATCGAACGTCGCAATTTCGTTACATCTTCTCTATTTTTTTTCCTCCCTTCTCGTCCTATCTTTTTCCCTTCGCTTTTTCCTTTTTTTTCCTTTTTTTAACATCGTAATAATCGTAATATATTTTCTAGATAAGGATTCTCTTAAGCGCATGTACAGAGATAAAACTTTCCTCTACGTTTTGAGCATACCGCGCGGCTTCATTTTTTATTATTTTTTTTTCTTACCCTCTTATTTTATCAATATTTTACTTTATTTATTTTTATCGCGTATCCCCTTGGATTTCCCATTTTTTTTTTCTCTTCTTTTCGCGCAGACTGCACGCTGCCCGAACGACCGATATTTCATTTAATAGGTATCGTAGTAATATCTAAAACCACGTTTAAACGCCTATGTGTGTGAATCGATTCAACGGCTAGTCTACGAGAGAGCCGAACAGCGTTTCAAATAACAAATACCGCGTTGTCCCGCGGAAAACTTTGGTTGCGTTTCGATCCCGTTTCGCGTCGCATCCGTGGAACAGGCTGAATCGGTACAAAAGTGAGAGAAATCCGCGGGGAAACGAAATCGTTGCTGCGATTATCTATATTTGTCTTTGGCGAGATCTCGCAGCGGTTCGCAGCGTGTAGAGAACGAAGAAAGAAAGAAAAAAAGAAAAACAGATTCCGACGCGATTGCCGCGATCGAACGAAACGTAGCTTTCCACCGGCTTAGTAATTATTATTTGACCTACCGTTTCACTCGGTTTCGCATCGCGATTCCGGCCTTTTCTCACCTATGCTCCACGCGTGTATTCTTGTACGTACAGATGTATATATTTATATATATATATATATAATGGTCGATAGATGCACCAGATGCACGGCTATTTCCCCTATTCCTTTGTTTTGTCTTCCCTTTAAATTCTCGAATCGTAACGATCAGTCGTCGTGGTTGTACGTCGTTTCCAACGACACGACGACGATCGCTATGTGGATAAATCGCGCAAACTCGGATCGAATAGGGTAACGAACGCTCTCGCGTTGCCTTCTGTATTTTTCCTCGCTCTCCTTCTCCTTTCGTTTTTATTTATCCGCGCGAGTTTACGTCGGCGCGCGAGCGTGTTCCTGCAAAGAGAAAGAAGGCGAACGAAGCTGGTTCACAGGGTAAGAGAAAGAGAGAGAGAGAGTGAGCGAGGAGAGAGACGGGCGTAAAAACGAGGGAAAAAGGGCGCGATTCTGTTGTCGTCTGTTGGAAAACGACGATCTCGATTCATGCTTACGACCAGCTTCGTTCACCTTCTTTGCCCCTTTTCGTTTTACGGTCTAACGAATCGGCGATCGAAATGCCAGAGAAACAGATCCTCCGCTCCGGTTCTCGTTAAACGTCGAGCGGCCGAGTTCCTTCGATTTCGTCGCATTCCCGCGATACGCCTATTTCGTAATAATTATAATAATGTACATATACATACGTGGTATTCGTATAAATGTAAACAAACGTGTCCTGCCGGGGACTGGCTGGCTTATCCGTAACGGGCAGCGACGATCGCGACGAACGTTCGACGATCGATCGATCGAACGAAACGGCCGCGGTGGAACGTTCCAGCTGCGAAATTCAAAATAATCCCAGCGAGTCGATGGCCGAAGATACGCGGTCCACGTCACGGTAACACCGATCACAGAAAATTCGCCTTGATTAACCGTGTCTCGCGATGTTTCTCCGTTTTGCGATCGAGAGACGACGAAGAACGATACAAAATCAATGTCCCCGTCGTACACCGGGGCGAGTACGTTGCAGAGAAATAGGAACAGAGACGAATATGGGAACAGACTACTTGGTTGCCCGTGTAACCTAATTCAATTCCTTTGTATTTAGTTCGTTATAATATATATATATATATAATAATAAATTCCCTTAAAAGTATTACAATTCTTTTTTCTATCAACGCTTCGCGCTATCAACCGTGCTTCATATATGTATGTATAGTTTGACGTTACGAGTTTCATCGAGCGTTGCGTAGCCTTCCGTACGCGACATCTTTTACCTTTCTCCCTTTTACACACGGTATCCTGTATAATTTTTCATTCTCGCTAAGTGTACGCACGCGTGTATGTAACGTACGTATATCTCTCTCTTAGTTATCTATACGTGGTTCGTACAGTTTGTATTTATATAACGTTGTCTCCTAAGCACACGCCTATTTATATATTTATACGTGATGAATATACATGGATCTATTCATACGCGATCGCGTCTATATTTATACGTTTATGTATATTCGCGGGGCCCAAGCATACGTATATGTATATGCATGTTTGTTATTAATACGATGCGCTTTACAATAACTCTTTCTTCTTTCTTTTTTTCTTTGTATTTGCGTCCGCTTGAAACGAAATCGTTTAAACGTGTAACAAGCGCTTCAACGACCACGCGCTCCGATTCTTGCACGCTGATCGCCACGCCATCCGACATCCAAACGCATCCACGTCTTCCCGAGGCTAACCGAAAGCAGCGCAGCGAAGCAACTCGTGGACAGACTCTAGCGTTTCAGAGCGATGAAAAAATTGATCGTACATCGGCGAATGTCGTTCGCCGCTTTGTAGAATTACGCGACGAAGCGCGACGAATCCACGAATCGTTAAAAATAGCGATTTTCGGTAACCGTCGCAACCGCAAGTACGCGATCGATCGATAGAAAAGAAGATTATAATTTGAAAACGAGGTATTCGTTCGAGTCGATCTTTGTCGCTGCTTCCGATCGCCGCCCTCGAATCTCAAAGTCGATTCTATCGTTGGAAAGACATCGCGGCAATATACGTAGAACGACACGTTTCGAAGGAAATATTTCGCAATCCCTGACACTTTGAACGATACGAAAATCTCGTTGAGAACGTTCTCGGAAGCGGAAATACGACGTTAAAATAGTCGCTGAACGATGCAAAGAAAAATTAAGAGAGATGAAATTACCGCGTTCTTGCCGTTTCGTCTTCGCTCGCTCTTTCACCTATCAACGAATTACTGGTAGGAACTAGAACGAAGGTTTCCTCGATTGTCCACGGCGTTTCCAAGCACGTGCAGCGACGAAAGGTTCACGCTCTGTATCTTCGGTATCGACTCGAAATTGCCTGCAACCCGGTAAATTAGACGACGATTGGCAATTTCCACGTTAAGCCTCGCTGTTTCCGCTATCAGGCCCGCCTTCCTTCGTCGAGCATACCTGTTCGTAATTGACAACGTTTAGCCACGAACGAAGACGCGTTAGATTCCGCCACGTAACGCGAAACCATTGTTCTCGCCATTTGTACCGCTCGTTCGTCTCGTCGTTCTAAATTTAACCGTAGAAAAATGCAGTCGAATTTTCCGCTTATCCTATTTACGATGTTACTTTTCGTTTACCAAAGTCTGTGAAGAATCAACGCGTCGGTTTACTAATAGTCAATTTTTCTAAAACGTATTCAAAGGATAACGGCAAACTATGCTCGTGCTTGGAATTCCCTCGTTACACTTGTAGCTTGTTTTTACAAATAATTCAATCTCGAGCAAAGTACTCGTAAAACGTTTACGATCGCCAGCAACGTGGTGCAACGTCTCCCTCTAATCCTACAATTTCCATGATCCCGTGTTCCGTTTAAAACGATGCGAACAGCCGCTTCGGTTTTACCAACGAGTCCGTAGATCGGTGATCTTAGTGTTTTAGAAAGTTAAAGATGGAGAAACGGACAGAATGCGTAGGATATATAAAAATACACGAAATATTCAACGTATGGGTACCCGTTATAATTCGTACGAGGTAAAACGAATTTCTATTTCACTTGCGTTTGTTTCTTTGGTCGTGTCCGTAAAAGTATGTCGATCGGTCGGCGTGGAAAAAACGTAGAAAAAACAGAAGCGGAGAGTAAAGAACAGATGGTTTGGTCCGACGAGAGGACAGAAAGTGCACGGTAGACGCGGATGATTTTGACGAGCCGGCCAGCCGACTGGAAATACGGTTGACCGCGCGCACCGCTCAGACCATCGAATTCGTTCGTTAATCGTAATTGAATTATGGCTCGAATGGGTCTAAATCGGATCGAACGATGCCATTTCGCGTTATGTTTTCCGGGCCAAACGACTCGACGTATCGGAATCGGCGCTAACCAAATACGTTTCGTGCGTGTTCGAAGACTCGCGACGGTCGAACGGGAATCCGCGAAACGGAACAAACGAATGGAACGGCCTCGAACGGTAGAACAAAAGGAAGCACCGGCGGAGGGCTGGTTCGTTAGAGCGAAACGAAATCGGCGCGATCGAAGTCGCCTGACGCTTTCATTTCATCGACGAGTCGTTGCCGCGATTTTTATTCCGATCGGCTCGCTTTTCTCACGTTATCGACGAGCGATCGGTAACAACCGATGCGCGTGTGATTCCTACGATTTCGAAGCGTACGATGCCACGAAACGTGTGATTCGATTTAATCGCTGCGAAAGAAATGGTAAAAAAATAACTCGTTCGCTCGACGATTCGTCTCGATAATTCGATCCACGAATTATTTACGCGAGAACGATCCGACGATTCTCTTACGCTTCTAACTACGTATGTGCGTGATTCTCGACAAGACTCGCGGAGACGTTGCGAAGATCGGCTTAAGTTTTCAGAGACGCGGACCGATCGGATATCGGATGGCGCAGCTACCAACGCGACGTTCATCTCAAGGGGTTTCGCGTTCGGCTACGATTTAATAATCAATTCTTATCACAGAAGTTATTTACACGATACAAGTTTCGATCGATCCGATCTCCAGCGAGATCGATGCTCGATCAAACGAATCGACTACTCGTTCGCGTTCCCTTTTTTTCTTCGAAGCACAGACAAGAAATCTAGCCGTCCTATCGGAAAGAGACTCGAGAAAATTGCGCGTTTTTGTTGCCCGTTGTCCTCGCGGACGTCTACTCTGCTTCTTTTAGCGTACAGATTCTACGACGGAGAGACTTTGCTCTCTTTTCACGCCACGATATATATATGTGCTACGTTCGACTCGAAGAAGAGAGTTATCGTTGGCCAAGCTTCGAGCGATGTTTCGACACGTCGATCGGCGAAACGTGAAAAATCGTTCGAGTACACGCACCTACGGTAATCAAAGATCGAGTTGCGATTTTTCCGAAAATTTACCTATAATATTATTCGATCCGCGAATGTCACTTACTTTTTTCATTTTTTCCCTACATTTAACGCAAGAGCAAAGTATTCGCTACAACGCAAAGGCGCATTTTTTCAAACACGCGACACTGTTCTTTTCTTCTCTGAACGCCTAATGTTTCGAACGATGTCGGTTTCATTCTTTTTTTTTTTTTTTTAACGCGATAACAAATTCCTCGAAACGTCCTTTCTCGCTTAAACTATTTACGCAACTAATTTGGCATTTTCGTTCGTCGCGATTCGATCGACGGAAAACGAAACGAAAAAGCTTGTCGCCGTTTGTCGTCTTTCGTTTCGCGCGATCGTCTTTCCCTTTCCTTGTTACGATAACGCTGTTGCTAATAGTAGTAACGATGATGGCGATGATGACGATGATATATAACAATAACGATGATCTTGACGATAAGAAGAAACATGATAAAATAATAACAACAATAATAATAACAATAATAATAACGTTGCATAGCGTTAGTAGCGTTAATAGTATCGTAAGGTAGCGATAATAGTGGTAATAGTAGTAGCTGTAACGACCACGTTAACGATGACGTTTCTCTGGCAAAAAATGATAACGCTTTCGCATACCGATCAAACGATCACCGAATGCGAATATCCTTAATTCTTATTCGTTACACGGACTTTACATTCGTCCTTTTTTTCATTTTTTACAACTCGATACACGCGATCGTTTATCCTTCGAGACGAAACGTAACGCGTGTTCGATCCCTTAAATGATAAGTACCGTGGGAAATTTCTTAGCTGATAGCTAAGCTAGGCTGACTTAACGAGCATTCGTGTTAAAAATGCCTCTTCTACGCCGTGTTCGTTCTTCGTTAATATAAAATCTTTCTGTTAAATACGATTAGGATAAATTGTCCACTAGATTTTACGATGCCAGCACCGCGTTTTTCCTCGATGCCGATTACTTTTCCTCTTTCCTCCATCTTAATATTTTCACGTGGTCAGCGTTTCCTTTTTTTTATTCGCAACCGTGTGCCGTCGATGCTCCGATCGAGTTCGCTTTCGAAACAAACTTGCCGAGCGCCGATCGACGATCTCGATACGAATCGTCGGAATAGAACGAGCGATCGTTGCCAATTTCAAAACGATTTCAGACGGAAACTGCGAATTAGAAAATTACACCAGGTCGTAGATCGGAGCATTCCCCCGGAATCGGTAAAATCGTCGTTCAAATCCTCTCCTGTTCGATTCGATTCGTCTTTGCGCTTTGTTAAACGTTCGATACGTATTTTCGTTGTTCTCGAAACTGTCTTCCAGTCTCTCGTCATACGTTTCTAGACATTTTGGTTTTCCAAAAGAAAAAAAAAAAAAAAAAAAAATAAATAAATCGCGCTCGCGTTTTACTTCGCGTGAAATGATTGTCGGCGACTACGAACAGCTTCGACGGAAAGAAATTATTCGAGACGATATTTTGGAAAATTTTGCTCTTTCCCTCGTACGACGATACGTAGCTTCCTTTTGCTGTCTCTTTTTTCGCTTCCGTTTACAACGATCGAACTAGGAGTCGATTTTTCGAACGTATCTCTCTGCGTTTTATACGTTTTGTTAAATTTATCGCGAGATAACTTTTACGTGACGCTGTATTCGCATCTTGGAAGTTTTCCTCTCTTTAATTACATGGCGTTATATTAAATTTTAGATTAAATTCTTACTTATATTTATCCTTACGATTACCGTTACCGACACTGTTCGAGATGCCTATTTACGTCGCATTGAGTCCCACGCCACGCAACCATGTTTCTATGTACAGAATTATTTGAGTATTTGATCGGAACACCTCGAAGTTTATTCGGTATTGTTACGTTTTCTTTTTCTTCGCGTCGTTTCAACGATTAATCGATACTCTTTCGTTCCGTACAGCCTCGCTACTGGAAAAATAGAGTGGGCTTCGATAGTTTTTTAAGCAAAGGACTTGGCGGTTTCTTTGTGCGATACGAAGATCAATGACTGTACTTGTGCATTCCGTCGTTTTATTTCTCAACCTCCGATCGATCTCTTTTTTCCCGTTAACGTAATCGACGCAGTCGCGCAAAACGATTCTGTATTTACGATTATTATTTATCTCTTGCGTATGTTTCGTGCGAATATTGTTAAACTTTACATTCGTTGTACGATACGAGGAGCGCAACTGCCGTACCTCCTAAACTTTTCTTATCGCCTTTTCCATCGATCTGTCCAATCTTATACACGATATCCTCCTAAAACATTGGAATTCTCCTTGAAAAGTGACAAAATTAGTCGTAACCTAATATGTTTCTCGATATCAGTTTCACGGTCCTAATTTAATTCTCCTGTGCAGATTACTTACGACGAGATTGGTAATTAGAATTATAACGATAAGATGGGTAATTATAATTACCCACAGAGTAAAAAGGGATTAACACGATCAACGCGATATTCCTATTCCGTGCAGATACGCGCCGAATCTCGTCAGAATAATTAAACGTATCCGTTTACAACGTGTTACGTTTTATTACGTATTAAATATTAGATATTAATTAAATATTAAATACACGAATGCGTGGCTAAAATGTAGAAACTTTGTATAGTAGAAATATCATCGAGATATATGTATATATATATAGATATATCGTCCATCTTCCTTCGTTAATTCCGTTTCAATAATATGTAAAAGAGTTGAAATATATCGCAAGATCGCGTAATTTATGTTAATTTGAAGATTCGCTCGAGTATGCAGCGATTAACGTGTCCGGTATCAATATGCGTTATCGGTGTGTTAAAAATACGGCACGAGTGCTATTCGTACGTTCAGTTGGGTGTTGCGGCAATTTTTAAGTCTCGTTCGTCAAATTGGCGAAGATGCTTGAATTCGAGTACGTGTCTTCCAGTTGGCGTTATTCGATGTAACTCTTTTCCCGCGGTTTAAGATAGTACACCCACGGTAACATACTTATCCCGTTCGTAGCAGGCAACGTATTTTAAATAAATCGAATAGGTCGAGTTTCGGTCTTTGTATTGGACGATACACCGTGAAATCCAGCCATTGCTTTTAAACTGAAGTTTCCGCCATTCAATAACGAGGGATCCGCGCGTAGAAAAGCGCGTACACCCACCGCGACATTGAATTCCTACGTTTCGTCGAGCTTTCGCTAGGATTACGCACCAGACCGACGAATGTCTGTTCGCACAACCCATTGTTCCGAGCCACGGTCGCGAGAGACACCTGGCGCAACTTCTGCTTTGTCGCACGTTGCGCTAACGATTGACCTAACGGCTGTCTCTTTTTTCCATTTTCCCCCGGATTGTACATTCGTAACGCGTTCAATTCGAGAACGTAATTAGAGATTTCGAATTCCTGGAAACACGAGTCAAGAGCTATAATTTAACAAGCGATGGAATCACGCTTTACCGATCCTTGCTTGGGACACAAAATGCGAGAACCGATCGAATATTTCCTTAGTTTTAGGAAATTGCAGTTCACTTACAGTTCAAAGTAAACGACAGAAACAACGAATGAAAAGGTTCTCACTTTCGGAAGGAAACGTATTTTGCTATTGTCGTGGCGAAATTCGCAACATCAACTTCTCCGATTATAATCGAAAGCTATCGTAATAGCTTTGACGCGAATGTTAGCTAACGCGGAAAGTAATATTAGCCAACGTAGGAAGAGCGTGAGCAAACAATTTGAAGAAGAACGTTTCTCGAGGAACAGTTTTTTCGAGTGGCCAGAGTACAGTCATTGAGAACTTTCGTACGATCGGAGAACGCAAATCGATAGCAGAGCAGGGTAATCGAGGGAGATCGATTACGCGATCAATGACGTATCTCTGTCGGATGTTGGTCGTAGCTCGATGCGGAACCCTTTGTCGCGGACATATCGAAGATCTTTCAAGAATTCGGATTCGTGTCTGTACGGAAAACAGGGGCTGTCCAACTTGGCAGTTTTGTCCTCTATACTTTGCTTCCTCCGCCATTTCCATCGAATTTTATTCCGTTCGACCATCGTTATTCTTCCATTAAGTTATCTTAGAAGGCAAATTTTTTCGTTAAGACATGATCGAATGAATTACGGCATCGATATCGAGAATCGCTATTAAACGCAATACGACGAGTAGTATCCTGTCTGATTTTCATCTTTCTTTTCGAAAGCTCCGTCTTCTTAAAACGCGTGTAGCGACACGTGTACTTCATATACATATTTATAATTCGTAACATTTACAATCCTACGCGAAATACGACTTACGTTTCTACCTGTAAAGGGGTTGGACGCCCCTGTATCGAGTTTTTTTGGTTTTTATTTGGCAGTTATTTAAAGACCGTATCAGTTCCACGGGAGACCCTTAGTGGCGCGATAAGTGTTGACGATTCGATCGTAACGCCCGCACACAAAGCGATTATCATTATCATTATCATTATTACTATTATTATTGTTATTACTATTATTACTATTATTATTATTATTATTATTATTACCATTATTATTACTATTCATTTATTTAACATATGTACGTTATATCATTAACAATAGTATAATTATTAGTATTATTCAATCATCATCATCGTTATTATTAGCTATTTATTATTAATATTATTTATCGTTAATCGTTACGATTATTATTATCGTTACCATTATCATTATCATTATTATTATTGTTATTATCATTATTCCTATTATTGTTGCCCTTTTTCTTTCTCTCGTTCGCATCTGTTATTATTGTTACTGAAAGGCCGCGACAACACTCTCTCGAGGAATGTGTACAACACACAGCTTTTCCCAATTCTCCTAATAGTCTCGAACGAATCGACGTGCTCGCTTTCGTTAGCGATTCGATATATTACATAATTAAAATTACGGATCGCCGTACGACACCGAGCGTCGATCACCTATCCGGAGATAGACAGAGAGAGAGAGAGAGACAGACAGACAGAGAGACAGAGAGAGAGAAAGAGCGAGAAAGCGACAGCGGTCGGCGGTCGATTAGGTTTAAACGGAGAAGAAGTTAGTCGAAGAAAGTGAACGCACAACATGGCCGTGTATTGTCAATAGCGTATAACGTGTCGAGGCGCCTTCTTTGCCCTCCTCTGTCCGCAAAACGTCTACTATATCGCCTGTTCCTTCGACTCGTTTCCTGCCTAGTTTTTTCGTACTTTTGGTTCGGTTCTTCCATGCGAGGAACGCTTTCGCGTTTAACGACGACTCGAAACGATCGAAACGTTCGAAAATTTGGTCGACCAGCAAGAACCGAACGGAACGACGACCTCTCTGGCGGGTCTTCTCCTCTTCCGGTCTCTTCCCCTTTCTTGCTTCTTTCTTCCTTTCTTTCCTTTTCGCTCGCTCTCCTCTCTTCCTTCTCTTTCTTGGAATTTCGTCCAACCTGGAAGCCCGTCTCGCACGTTTTCCTCGCGTGCCATTTCTTCCTTTCCTTCCTTCGTTAGAGTAGAAAACGAGAGACCAGAGACGGAGAGAGACGGAGAGCGGGAGGAAAGGAAGTACGAAGCAGCGAGTCCTTTTCGTACTTTCGTCCCTTGGTCGCTTCATCCTGGCAGCCTCCTTCAAACCCACGTGTCGTCGTTTCTGTGGAAGAGAAACGAGTAAATGCAAAGTGTAGTTGTTCCTGCTCTCCTTTCCAACGATTAGTAACCGATGCAATGCGTATGCTTTCTTCGCGATCTTATTCTTTCTTAATGCTACGTCAGTAAACGTTTACCGAGGAGGAAAAGTTTCAAACACATTGGTCCAAAGTTGAAAGACTCGTAACGGTAAAGTTGTACCGTGATATAAGCAACAACGCAGCAACAAAATTGTTGTTATAATAAACACGAAAATAGTATTTTTATTTTGTAAATTATTAAAATTATTGAAATTAAATTTTGAAAAGATTCCAAGTTTCTGGAAATTTCATTTCGCCCGATCCACCATTTTCGTAGATACCGGTATCCTAATGTTGGGGAAAATTATATACACGCGTCAAATAATCGATAACAACGAACGAATTACGGTCGTCGTGTAAAACGAATTATTCTCATCTCCGTACTATGTAATTTCGTTTCTGGGCGAGACTCGCGTCGTGCGAAGAGTGACGTTACACGCTGCTCGAATGCGACAACCGATGTACACGCGCAGGTGTCGTTGTTCGTTAGAAATTGGTGGGCAGTGGAAATCTCTTTTACGTTGTGATATGGTGAACGTTTCGACACAGCAATCACACGAAAGTTGTATTACAACGCATTGATTACAACGTAAAATCGAGAATGACGAGTCTTAAAAGTAAAAAGTTGTTATTTCCAACGAACGGTAGGTATATTTTCAAACGAAGTTTGATTAATTTCACGTTTTTTTTTTTTCACGACGATAGCGTCGAATTTGAAAAATTTGAACGCGCTCAGAACATAATTTTGGCTTTCCGTGAAAGTTATGTCTCTTTTTTATCGGGTTGCGCCCTTAAATTTACTGCAAAATTATTCTTCAGAGAAAAATGTGAGAGATCAAACGCAAAATGTGAATTCGATTTCATAGCGATTCCGACGTCGTGTGAGATTTGAAAAACGCGTATTGGCATATCGATATAAGACACGCTTCGTTATATTTTCAGGACATTGGACAACTAATCGTTTGTCAAATTGCAAGAGTTATTTATACAAAGATGAAATTTGCAACGGTCGAGTATCAAATATATTTAGGTGTGATTTTACCTTTGGCATTTTTTGTGCATTTTTTCGGTGACTCGACCGGGGCAGTCTGTTTATTGGACGATTATGTGTGGCGCACGACACAATATCACTATCGTGGCCAAAACCGTGAACATCGTGAAGACGATCAAACAAAGCCTGTAATTAACAAAAACGAAATTACAATTAGTTATATTTGAAATACGTCCATTGAAACTTTATATTATAAGTATATTACAAGTATTTCGATACAATTTTACGTTTTTCTTTGATAACGTAGGAATAAAACGAAATGTACCTGTCCACCACCATGGCGGCAAATTTCCAATCGCTGATGATCTCATCGCCTTCGTCCGCCTTTTTCATCCGATCCGTGATGAATCGCAATTCCTTAAGAATCGTGTGCAGTTCCTCTTGCATCCCGCTAAGAGGTAACGACGCCGACGTATCTTCGACCGTTGCAGGCCTTCCAGTAGATATCGGTGTACCGAACGCCGACCTATTGTTCGATTAAAGTAACGATTAAGTGGAAATTCTTGTCGTATTTCTAAAAGAAATCCGAGCAACGTTGAAAGACCGGAGTGTAATGAAAAATGGATTGTCAAACTAACCGTAAATATGCTCTTCTTCTCGATATTACTTTAGAGCGAAATACAAACAAGTATAAAACAAAAGAGAAAATAAAGACAAGGGGGGATGTGATACACGGCTTTCATGTTAATGCCTTTTCACCGAACGTTTCACGTTCGAGCGTTTCGTAAATAAATTTTGTCTCGTCGTTCCATCTGGCAGACACATCGAAGAGCACATGGAATTATTTTATCGGAAATGTCTCAACTAGCGTTTGATATCAGCGCGGTATGACAGACAACCATCAAAGAGAAGGAGAAAATAAATGTCCTCGCCAAGGGCCGATACACTGAAAATTTAAACGACTCTGTAGTCGGAAAAATCTATATCCTCGACATATTATATTCAACGGAAATGGAGACACGAATACGGCTTTTAAAATTGAAATTACTAAACTCACCGTTAACGCATTTCAAGATAGTTGTCTAAAGATACGTCTTTTCGATGTTACAACGTCGCTTGCCTTTTCTTTTTTTTTTTTTTTTTACTTTTCTTATTTTCTTATTTCTATAATTTTTGAAGGCACGAACACGAAGGCAAAGAACACGATAGGTAAAATTGTTATTTCTTACACGGCAACGATATAATAATTTTGGCAATATTATCGTATCCCGTTTCGAGATCCAGTCGGACTGCGGAATATGTGCTGGAACGAGGATTACACGGGTTCAATTACATTGTCATGCCAAGTATGTTGATTCGAAAGCACGCGCTTCAGCCGTGCGTTCACTCGCACTGAATTTACATATCCGGCGTGCCATGGAGAACCTTGTTATTTTGCGAGTCATGCGCTTTTTCTCTCCAGAGTGTTTTAGCATAGTTTAAAATTACAAAATACGAATTACCGTATTGGTTTACCTTGTTACGTATTTTCCCATGCACTATGCTTCTGTAGGTACAGTAGCGGACAAAAGTTTAAGACGATGATTTGTAAACCGGATTACAAACATCTTATACGCATATTGTTCTTCTATTCGGTTTGTCTCTTTGGAATAACGTAGCTGTATGTTTGACCTTCGTAACCTCAGACAGTCAGTTGTTAAATACAAACAATGTAGGAGTTACAACAGTTAGTTACCGCCTAGCACTTGGAAACAGTGGACATTAGTTTAAGACGATCTGTGTAAAACGTGAGTACGAGTACAGTTTTTGAACATTTTGATTCTGGAATGTCAAAATCATTGTTTAGTGTACCTTTTATTGCTTAAAATTCATTTAGGTAGGAACAGACTATGGGTAAATCAAAGAATTTACTTGAAAACGAAAGGGAACAAATCGTAAGGCTGCGAAAGCAAAGTAAAACCTTCACCGAAATAGCAAATATAGTGAACAGGTCAGAAACAGCTTGTAAACAAGCTTGGTATAAATGTTTAAAGACAGGCATGTATTGCGATCAACCGAAAAACGGAAGACCACGGAAAACAACACCGAAAATGGATCGCCGGATTCATCGATTGAGCGAAAAGGATCGTTTTCGTAGTGCAAATAATATTGCTGCGGAGATAAACTATGAAAACGATACACAAATTAGTGCTAGAACTGTTAGGAGAAGATTAGAAGACTTTAACTTAAGAGGACGAAAACCCCAAAAGAAACCACTGCTGAGTTCTAGGAATCGAAAAAGACGACTTGCATTTGCTAAAGCTCATAAGCATTGGACAAGTGAAGATTGGCAAAAGGTATTGTTTTCTGACGAATCGAAATTCAATCGCGTCTGTTCTGACGGGATACGGTACGTTAGACGTCGAATTGGCGAAAGTTTGAAAACACAGTGCGTTTTAAAAACTCTTAAACATGGTGGTGGCAACGTTATGGTGTGGGCGTGTTTTTCTCGAAGCGGCCCTGGTCCGATATGTCGTATCAATGGAATTATGGACCGTTTTCAATACAAGGACATACTCAAGAACACAATGTTACCTTTTGCACGCAACAATATGAGTGATGATTTTATTTTTCAAAATGATAATGATCCGAAGCACACGGCTCGGGTTGTGAAACAGTTTTTTCAAGAAGAAAATATCACCGTGCTGCCGTGGCCGTCGCAATCACCAGACATTAACCCAATCGAGAATTTGTGAAGCATCATAAAAAAGACAGTACAAGGTTATAAACCGAAAAATTTAAATGAACTTTACTCTACGATTGAAACAGCCTGGAATAATATTACGGTAGATTAATATAAAAAATTAATAGATTCTATGCCAAGAAGATGTACCGAAGGGATAAGAAATAACGGATATTGAACAAAATATTGAATTTAAACAAAAATTGTGTATATTTTTTAACCAAAAATTAATATTTTTTGTATAGTCTTAAACTTTTGACCGACGAAATATTATACAGATTTCGTTCCTTTTTTATAACTTAGCTATTGAGCAAAATAT
Source organism: Bombus pascuorum (assembly GCF_905332965.1). NCBI lineage: Eukaryota > Metazoa > Arthropoda > Insecta > Hymenoptera > Apidae > Bombus > Bombus pascuorum. The sequence continues at coordinate 17,175,701 of NC_083493.1, forward strand.
CAAAATGAAATTTTTTTTCTAAGTGTACAAACAAATGTACAATTAGTTAATACCAAAAGTAGAACACCGTATTTATATTTTTTATGGAAAGTAAATCAATTATTTATTTCTTCCATTTCGTCTTAAACTTTTGTCCGCTACTGTAAGTACAGTCGCTTGAGTTTTTAAATCATGATCGATCAATTCTATTTTACGTCTATTAACTGCCGTATAAACACTGTCAATTTAGTAAGAATTGTTCGAGTGATCGATAAGAATTGTTGGTATCGTCATTCCATGATACCAAATCTATACAAAAATTCCGTTTGTCACTGTTAAGTGGCAACCACGCTATCGATTAACTTTAACCGTAGAATACTTAGTAGAGATAAATTTCTGGTAACCACAGGATACTGTAGAATATGAATTTTTATGACAAAGTAGAATGACAAAGTTCGCAGAGGAATCCGTAGGGCATTCTGTACTTTTGCGCATAAACGTGTACACAAGGGAGTATGTTAGAGATTCTAGAAAGGATTTCTACAAACTTTGTTCCGGATATTGCAATTTCCTTGGTACGTTGAAATAGATTAAGATATTCCTTACTTTTCGTTGCATGAATTTTTACGGTAAAAAGGAACAGCACGACGGAACAGAATTACGAAACTCGAGAATTTCGAGCAAACGTAGTACCTTATGTAGCCGGAAGGAGGATTTGCCGCGCTATTCTTGTGACGGATGTCATCGTCGATGTCTAAAACATTCGCCAGTAAACTCTTGCTACTCTTCTCCTTCAGTTCTATACTCTTCCCTCTTCGGTTTCCTCCCAGAATGTTCTTCTTTGTGATCTTCTTCCCTGGTCGACTCATGCGCAGCAAGCACGGCAACCATTGTAAAAACAACGTTTTAATCTATATGCAACGGAGAACAAGATTTATACGTGTTACTTGAAATCGATAGTCATTTTTATTCGCTTATAATTAAAACTGATTATATCAAGAGTTTATATTTATCGCGTTTATCAACGGTTTATGAAATCCCTTCCAACATTTATTTGGCGCACGTTTCTCATAAAAATATACACGTAAGCTATTTTTGTTACAACGGAGCGCGTTTACTTTGAAAGTGGTATAAGTCGATTTCCAGTAATCTGTAACCTGCCAAAACAGTCGAGCCACCGATAATCAAAAACAAACGATATTGAAATTAAACAACAGTATCTCGCTTTTCTTATTTATAAATAAAAACAAAAAAACGTGGATTCTAAATAATTAAAATTTAACGAATCGTACAGTGGATCGTCCACTCACGATCTTTTGAAAACAGATATTGGTCAGTTAATTAATTGGTAGAACGAACATATTTGTACGATGAATTCGCATCTACTTAAACATATCGTAGAGACACGAGCACATTAATTACAGGTATCGTTAATAGGCCTGAAAGATTAGAAGAACGATTAATTTATTTCTTTTACGAAATTAAATTTCTTTTCTATAAGCCGCGCTTATTTTCATCGAATATAAATATAGATAGAAGATTTAACCAATACGAAATTTTTCGTTCCTCTCGTGAAATTATTCCGTGCAATTGGAATTACTTAACGCCATATACACCAAGCACGATCTTTTTCTCTTGTACGTTTGCGGGAGATCGGTATTCTTTGTTTCGCGGTGCTTGCTTGTATCTGGAAATAATGGCACGGGAAAGTACCGCGCGGAATTTTTCGTAGCCCGTAGGATTCTTGTCTCCGGTTGAAGTACGTTTCCCCTTGGTTTATGAAAGTTCTAGTAACCAACGAACAGCCAAGAGGAAGCGCTAACGCCTCGAAGGCACTTTAAACTTTCAGCTACTAAAGCACTGTCTTTAATGGCTGTAATGGCCACCGCGGATAAGGACAGAGTATTACGAACGATAACATTAGCTACATTTTGCATACATCCGTCAAAGTCCTTCCGCGCTTTGGTAAACCGAACGAGTTCCGAAAGCGCGCGTCTTTCGCTTCGTTGTCCGTTAAAAAATTCGATATTAGTCGTACGAAGTATCGTTAAGCGGCGATTTATCATTTAAAGCGATCGATTTAAAGAACCGACCGAAATAGAAAGACAGACAGATTTTACAATTTTGTACTTTAGTTTCGAGACATTTTTACGAAAAATGCGCAATCGTTGAAAGTGAATTTATTAGATATAACGTTTATTGCCCTAATTTCTGACCCTCTGTATTTCATAGTGGAAGCAGCTCACGCAAACTTGAATTTTGTCTTTTGTTGTCCGAAGGTAATAAAACATCCGATCAAAAGCGACCATAATTATCCTGTCTCTAAGCGAGAAACATTGTGTTGATTTATTTACCTTTCTCTGTCATGAAAGGATCAAACGAGAAAGGTGAATAAAAGGGAAAGAAAAATAGAAAATATTTCGCGTCGGAGATCTTGCAATAGCCGAAATTATATTTAAACAAAATTCAAGTCGAAAACGGTTAATTAAAATGTAGTTTGAACAGATTTCTTACCCACTGAGGCATCACGTATCTGTCTGGCGTCCTGTGATGAAAATTTAGTACTAACACCGTCAGAACGACGCTGCTCGCCACCATGAACATGATGCAATTGAAGTACGACCCTGAATTCGGGGTGTTCCAGAAGATACCCCGAAGAAAAAAACATAAAAAAGAGGCGATTAGTCACGGCAATGGATCGAGGATCCGCTCGACTCGTCACTAAGAATGAAAGACCGCAGGGTTACTTTCCGGAAGTTGCACGCACAATGGACTATACTTTTCTGATTACTATCGAATCGTCAGATTATTTTCCTTTATCTATCCGATAGGTTTCACCCCTTATAATCTTTCATTCGATCCAACGACCACCTTTGCTTTTCCACGCATACAAGGGATTCGTTCAAACAGATTCGAGGATCGAGAGTAGGCAGAGTAGACTATTTAATATTTCAACACGGAATGATAAATCTCTTCTTATTTACAGCATTTTTATCTACATTCGCGTGGTGTACATATTACATCATGTAATATAAGTTGCCAATAAATTAACTGAAACGTAACGTCTGTTCGATTGTTGGAGCAAAATTTCCTTTCTAAATTTAAAGTACGATTTTGAACACACGTACCGATCGATTATTCGTGGAACAAACACGTGGAAATGGCGTTCTATACACGTACGCACACACGCACTCACGCACACACACAGAATTTATGCAGGATACCTAGCTGTTTCGAAGGAACTCTCGATCCTAGATCTCTGGTTTCAACCTCACGATCCAAGGGAGAGCATACGTTTTCACGATCACACGGTTTTCGCATTCGTTCTCGGCGACCCGAGGCCGCGTTCTCGTCGGTCCTCCGCGGAGGATCGTTCCAAACGGAGGAGAAAACACAGAGACGAGAAAATAAAGAGAGGAAGAAATTAGGCGAGCGAAGAACGAAGAGAAGATCGTAAAGGAAGCGCACAGCACGGTCGAACGAGAAAGGAAGAGCCGAGCTGTATCTCGTAAACGGATATAAAACGGGTAAAGCGTACTTATTTGCGCGCGTTCGCACACCTCGCGAAAACAAATAAGCGGTTTCGCAAAAACGTTTTAATTTAGGCTCTGCCCGGCCATCGTGCGATCGACGTCGAGAGGACTTGTTACCACGTCCCTTAACGCGTGTTCGCTGTGTATTCTGGCCTGCTATGTTGATTCTTGCGGACACACGGCATATACCGTGTGTGTTTTGTAAAGTCTCGTTTTTACGGCCCGATCGCGATAATGAACTGTCTGTAGTTTCTTCGTGATGTATAATTTCGAATTCACTGATGAAACGTCCAACAAGGAGCACCGTTTAATCCATAATGAAATCACACAGATCCTTTAATATCGATCGAAAGAACGTACCACGAGACTCGCAAAAATATTTAAGAGAACGCTATTGGCGATTGGTTCAAGAGCTAGCTGTAGTTTCAGAAGCGGAGGAGAACTAAACAAGTAAGATGTTATTTCGTACGACGATTACGCGTCGATACGTCGCTATTCAACGTATCGATCGACGAAGAGAAGCTCTTTGTATTCATTTTTCAAATTATTTTGATACATAAAGTCAGGAAAATTCTATTTGAAGCTCGCTGCGTGCTTTTAAAAAATAAAACATGTAGTTTTTAACCTAATCGTCAATAGCGTTCTTGAAAGAGTATTTCGCGAGATCTTCAGCGCGCCTTTCCGAACCGTATCAAAAAATCTACGCGACTTCGTCGTCGATCGAGTAATACTCCTCGTAAATTCGTTTGACCTATTTTCTAATTTATCGCGTTATATCGGATTTTGAAAAATTTACATTCGGGAAATTGATTTCGTATATTTAGGTAGGTTTGACTCGCTGAATTTAAATTTCTCAACTGTGATTGTAAATTCGATGGAGAGAATACTCGAACGTTATGGAATATTATCGTAGATTGCCGAACCTAATATCCGACCTGTTATACGTGCACGTGTACATTTAAACGATAAGGATAGGAGTAACGAAGTGTTAAGGAACGTTTTAATAACGTATCCTCTCGAATCGTCTGCGGTGATGTGTACCGGCAGCCTGGCTGATATCTTGAAAGGGAAACATCTAACACATTGGCATGCAACTACGAAATGCAATTACCACGAGGATGCACAAGTATTATGTTCTAGGTATTATGGCACGAATATCGTTACGTTGTATACGAAGGATGCACACGAACGGAGCGATAACGTTTGCACAGAGGCTCAAGCTGCTCCTAGACTAATGATCACATTAATTTTACGGCTTGTTTTTCTCGTTGAGGAAAGCCGTACGTTAATATGCGACAGACTTACTGGGAGTTGTTACTGTATATCCTCGATCTGAACAGCGTTTTGTGACAGATGTTGTTTTCTGAAGATTATTAGTTAGACATTTGCAAAAGAATTTTGTATTTCGTATGTGTCTCTAGGATAGATAGAATTAAGGTTGCATAGAATACGCATAGCCATGTCGATGCAGAAAATCGTCAAACTGTGAAGAAAAGTGTGCAGAGTGTGATTGTTTGTTTCTTCGACAAAAAAATGAATTTATTTTATATTTTTTTTTTAATATTTTAATACGTAGCATACTGTGATACGTTGTCCAAGTTGTACAAAGTAACACTTTATCTGCGTGAAACGAGCCTTTTATATACCGTTTATCTTAAAAAGTACCATTAAAATTATCTCGATAAGATCGAAAGTTCTAACGAGTGGCCGATAGCGTAGTACAAGAAATATTTTTCGTTACAGAAATAATTTCCAACGATTTTTTTCCATCTTTGCAGTTCCTCGCTCGAAATCATTCCCGATTCGTTAAAAGTCATCGTTCCTGCGATTTAATTCGCTTTGTTGGACCCTGTACTATCTTCCATCGGTAAACCTTGATAATGCAAATCCACCGTTACGATCAAATAATCATCGAGCTGCGATTTTCCGGTAAACGACCGAACGGGATAACGACCAAGAACGTTAAGGAGAAGCGTGGAAAATGTAAAAAGAGAAAGTAGAAGGAAAGGGTTAATCTCGGCGACGCGACGGCGCGAGAGAAAAAGCAACGTTAAAGAGGACGGCTTTTAAAGTCCGGATTATCTTCATAGCCGAGTTTAACGGCTCCATAAAGGCTGTCGTAAGCGTCACTGACGTGATTAATCGTTGTATACGAAAGCGGTTACCTTCCCCTTCTTTCTTTATTAATGAATCCCAAAGCGCACGACGGACTACATATTTACGATGGTTACAACTTTTGCCTCGCTTACACCACGGACAAACCCCTTTCGGCCCTTTGTCGCTTCTAACGACTTGTTAAGTTTGGAAGGGTGGTTGGCTGGATATCAGAGGAAAATGGAAATTCGCGACGTGCTGTTAATTGAAAGAGATACGCTTAGCTGAAAGGGATCCAAGCGACTTGCACTCATTTTTCACTTTTCCACGTATATTCGAGTTTCCGATTCGTGGTCCGTCGTTTCGAAAATCTTATTTCCGACCGTGGAAAGTAAGGATCGAGGATATTCTTGGGGTTATAAGTTTCCCAAGTGTTTCCTTTAATATCAAAGCGGAACGATATAAGAAGCGGTACGTTAAGTTATTCGATTTGATCGTTCGTATGATTCGAATCATCAACCGTATACTTTTTGATTATTTTAAAGATATTCGAAATTTTGGACGGAAAATTATATTCCGTTGGTATTATATATTAGCGCGGTCGAATAGAGAAAGATCGCAAAGCCACGAATCAGCAGGACTAGCCACCCTGATTCTTCTGCTTTCCCGAGTTCCTTCTATCTACGTCCTATCAGATTTCTCAGATTTACTACTTCCATTTCCATTTTCATCTACTACAAATTTCAATTAAAATCCAGTCGTATATCTTGAATTTTGCCTCCTTCTTTTTATATTTCGTTCAATTTATCATCGTGTAATATCTCACGTCAAAGCGAAAGATTAATTCTAATTAGAGGCTAATCAGAATTATATGGTTAAGTGGTAGAATTAAACGTTCCGAATGGCAAGAATTACGAGTAAAGTCATTTCCAGAAATACTGATAACGCTATTCGTCGATCAAATTCTCCGCTCGATATCCATTCTCGACACCTTTGTCCAGCAAATTCTTTTCAGTCGGATAAAAACTTATTTCCCGTGGGTCCACTTTTCGCATGAAATCTAAAAATCGTACAATCTTAAATGTATACGCACAATTTCCAGAAAATGATATTCTCAGCCGCAGACAAGGCGTATTTATTACGTGCACGCGTAAGCAAACAAGCTGCACGGTTTGCACGACAGACGCAAATTCCGACGATCGTAGCATACACGGAAAACGTTTTTCGCGCAGCTTCATTAATATGTGCGCGATAGCTCCACTCTCCTCGATCGTTCGTTAGAATTGACGAGGCGGGCTCCCGTTAATTCGCGTTGTACGTGAACGAACCAGGGAAAAAGTAACGCAGCTGGCTGACATCCCCACAAACTATTCGATGAATATGAGCGAAAGGTGGAGATAGCCATGGCAAATGGAAACGATATAACGCTGCTATATATTAATGTTTTAAGATGGAACGCACGTTGATGTAGTCTCATCCAGAATCGTACGCGTTTTGTAGAGGCAGATAATTCAGCCAAGCGATTCCATTCGGCTTTGTTTCGCTATAATCGTGATAAGCTTGTCTCGTTATAAGACTAATGAAATTTCGAAGAATTTTGTATCGTACGTACGTACGTGTAACAGATTTTGTCAAAAGTTTCTACGAACGTTCAAATGTAAATTGTAGCTTTCCTTCTACGATCGAGTTATGCTGTTTTCATCCACGGTGTACCGTTAGCGTAACATAAAACTGGCGATGCAAGTAAACTTCATGGTCCTGGTCGCGGAAATAAATTTCCGTCCGATTGATCCGCTCGATGATACACATGTCGTTCGGAATCGAAAGAATACGCAATTTTTTTCGGCTGATATAACGTCAATATGGACCGTGCCGTTCCATTACATGGTCCAGTTAGCAACACGCGTTTAATTAACTGTTAAATACCAGTATTTGTATCACGTGCGACAAACAACAAGCTGTGTGCCTGCTCGTCGTTTAAACAAGAGATTTATTTGAATAGGATGCGAAATGGTGATTCTGTTTACAGTTTTTATAGTCTTCTTTATAAAAGATTGATACATTTCGAGATACAGGTAAAAAATGAATAATACGTGCGTTTCAAAATTAAACGTCGATTTTAGAAAAATAAGAAATTTATTTAAATAACGATCGAATATCGTAAGTAGCTTGATTATTCGATTATTTTAAGCTTTCTGTTAGTAAGCAAATAAAACTGAAGTTAAAACGAGTTCCGACAGAACGATAAGAACTTAAAGAATTAAAGATCGAGTCTGTAAAATAATTCCTTTTCGTAGAAAGTTGTATTTCAAATTGTGGCACGTTTTAAAAGATTCCGATTACGGAAAAATAACAATATACGGAAAAATACGAGCGTGTTAAATATCGTATGGGAATCGTATCCGAAGTACGCTATGTAGGTCACGTGTTACGCTACCATGAAACATTTATTATTACTTTCCATCGTTCGACGGTCGCGTGCTTTTCCGGAAACTCGAATCATTCGTTTCGTTGCGATCGATTTTACAAAGTTTTTTGTGACTGAGCATGGCTCGTCTGCTGAAAGGTACGATGCAACTCTGATACATCTACCGTGTCGAAACAAATATCGTGTAAAATAGTATCGCAAAAGATGACATCTTCAATTTTGGAAGAGCGACGTGGAGGACGAAAGGCAAACATTTTGAAGAGGAAACTTTAGAATTTTTGGAAAACAAGGATTTTCTAAACTTTAGTAACGTAACTATTTTTTATACGATACTGATAGACAAAGATTGTTCTTTTGAAAACTCTGGACATCAACGACAAAATTATATTTCAGCTGGAAGCTTACGACAGTTGCTACGTATTCGTTTGTTCGTTCGTTTACTTGTTTCCTTCATTTTTCTCGCTTTGCGTCACATACGTTGCAATGTACGCATTTTATAGCTTTAAAATTATTCCATTCTTGTACTTTCCATTTTCTATTCTCACGTTTATTATGATACCTTTCGTAAAAGTTCATCGACGGTATGCAGAAAATAAGATACGAATAGCGAAGGGAAGAGAATGGGAATGTATGGATGAATTTATGCACGCGCAATGTGATCTTCTTAGAATCAAATTCTCATGATTTTAAAGGAAATAACGAGAAATAATATAGTATTGTCTCATACTTTGTTATTTCGGTTTGCTTCTCTCTGTATACTGCTTCCTTGCCAAAGGAAATGCCTGTTAATTTAACTGTTATTTGCTTTAAAGATGGCCGATCTCAACCCACGTTGTTTGACATTTTCAGAGAGCGACCCGCTTCTCCGTTCTAAAAATGAGAATGTCAACGTGTTGACAGTGTTTCTGACAACAGTGAAATTTGCGAATTTCATCGAATTCCATAAAAACAATGCACCATGTTTTACAACTGTCTAATTAAAACACATTCTATTTTTGTTTCAGAAGCGCGAGGAAATAAATTTGTAAAATTATTTACAATCTGTGAATTCTTTTCGCAACGATTTATATCATATATATATATATATATATATATAAAATTCCTATAAATATTTGAAACTTTTCATCTACTATATGTACAGTGATACAGGAAATATTGCTTCTCTTACTTACTACGAATACTTTTGTCTCTCTTTCACCGTAGGTATTCTTAAAAATATTTTTAATTTTATATTATCCATTTTTCTTTATAAATCACCTACGTCCCTTTCTTTCTGCATATTTCACTACTCTGTTCGAACTATACAAATACTTTTGTCTCTATTTCTCCGTAGGTATCCTTAAAAGTATTTTTAATTTTATATTCTCCATTTTTCCTTATAAATCACCTACGTCCCTTTCTTTCTGTATATTTCACTACTCTGTTCGAACTATACAAATACTTTTGTCTCTCTTTCTCCATAGGTATTTTTAAAAATATTTTTAATTTTATATTATCCATTTTTCTTTATAAATCACCTACGTCCCTTTCTTTCTGCATATTTCACTACTCTGTTCGAACTATACAAATACTTTTGTCTCTATTTCTCCGTAGGTATCCTTAAAAGTATTTTTAATTTTATATTATCCATTTTTCTTTATAAATCACCTACGTCCCTTTCTTTCTGCATATTTCACTACTCTGTTCGAACTATACAAATACTTTTGTCTCTATTTCTCCGTAGGTATCCTTAAAAGTATTTTTAATTTTATATTCTCCATTTTTCCTTATAAATCACCTACGTCCCTTTCTTTCTGTATATTTCACTACTCTGTTCGAACTATACAAATACTTTTGTCTCTATTTCTCCGTAGGTATCCTTAAAAGTATTTTTAATTTTATATTCTCCATTTTTCTTTGTAAATCACCTACGTCCCTTCCTTTCTGCAGTATTTTCACATATTTCTTTAAATTAAATCCGCAAACTAACGTTCAACGTATTCTCATCGATTTAACAAGTTCAAATTACTTTCCAATTGTATCCGTAATTGACGTTCTTTGTATCGCTGCGGATATACAGATCAGTACCTGTCTTTTCCTTTAATAGTTCGAAGCTTCATAACTCAAGCATCGTAAAGTCCTTTGCCGACACCTATAATCTATCTTTTCCGGTTCCCAATTTCTCATCGTTTCTATTTCTCTATTTCCTTCGAGTTTTGTTCGTTTTTCAGTTTCTCGCCGTTCAAAGAGAAGCTCACCCCCGGTACGAACCTTTTCATCGAAGGTCCTCGTTTATTTTGCTCTGACCCTTGATTACTTCGAACCATCGCATCGCTTTGGTTACAACGTCACGTACAACTCGTTCATCTCGTTCCTTCATCCAACTAGCTGTTTCCTCTTTTTCCTTTTCTTTATAGCTCCTTCTTAGCTTTCTATTCGTCCGCGCTGTCCACTCGGTTGCTCGCGATTTTATGCTCTCAATCAGTCTCTTGATTACTTCACTGCGACAGATTCACTCTTTTCTTTCTACTCTCTTTGTCTCTCTCTTTCCTTTTTATTCACTTTGATTTAGCAGATTTACTTTCTACTTTTTCTTTTCACCGTATAATTTCATTCCACAGATTTCCTCCCTCCCCTTCTTTCCCATTTCGTTTTATCTCTCGATCTGTTTTCCCTCGCAGCTGTTTATCGATTAATCGTCGTTAAAATATTTACGATCGAATACCAGTGTACATTTGTCTTTCGTCGTTTACAGTTTTTCCGTATCTCAAGTATGATTGCGAGTATCGTAGTCACGAGTTCGTGTTTACGTACGCTACACTCTCTTTGGTTTCTCTTATTGCAAGTTTTACGCGTATATCGTCCTAGAGGTTGAGAAATCGACGATTTTTCATCCACAGTCCTTTCCATAGTCGCTCTATTATTTTCTGACTCCCTGTCGCGATAAGCACGTTCTTTTCATCGTCACGTAGAACTGTTTCTTTATTTTCTTTGTATCAATGTTCTTCATCGGTTCCGTTCTTTCTGTCTTTTATTTCCTCCTTGTCTTTCCTCTTTTATAATTGCTGTTCCATCATTTGGTATTACGAATTCAACTTATTTGCATCTCAAGCACGGAACTCATTCATCTTGTAGATAACGATACTTGTTCGATCTGAACGTCTTTCTTTGACACAATATAATATCCTATTCTATAATAACTTACTGCTCGCTCGTATTTAATTAAAAATTAGTCGAGCTCGCATGTTCCGATAGCTTCTTGAATTCGACTTTCTTCAAAATATTGCTTCGAATAAAACGATCGCTGTACTATAGCGAATTGGATTTCGTTAATCGACGTGATAAGAAAGAATGGTAGAAAACGAAGGACACGTTAATGATCGAGCTCATAGTATTGTTTTTTTCCCCCGTAATTTCCTGTCGAAAACACCTGACAATTAAATGTAAGTATATGCGTCTCCAGCCAAGTATATGATTTTTATCGTTTATCATTCATCACATAAATTTGACGAAAGGAATTTACTTTAAAATCTCCTGCCACTAACGAAAATACAAGGAAACTTTTGAAACGATGCAGTGAAAGAATCACGGCGATCAGCTGTGTTTCCTAAGAGTACCGCGTTAATGTTGCACAACCCCATTCGTTCCAACGTTACTTTCTCTGTACGTGGAACGTCTCTAACGCAACAGCGAACAAATCCTGCAAAGTTTTCCCGTGGACGAAGAAGGATCGTTTCTCACGGTGCAATCGCAATTTCGCGTCGTCATGGAAAAGACAGCCGCGAGAGGGAAAAGCAAGCACCTTGCGCGCTCGCTTCCGGGAAAGCGTTCGCGATGTTTCGTCAAAGCTGCCCTCGAATATACGTTCGTCTCGGGAACGAACGCGCTGATACGGAAACCGAGACGACCGTGAAAGAAAATCTACGATCGCGGACCGTGATTCTGCTACGTATTTTCTGCGAAACTTGGTGTCTTTCGTTCTCGTCTCTGGCGCGTCAGATCGATGGCTACGAGTTTAAATAAGACATTTTAGCGACACCTTTGTGAAATTTCTGTACAACGTGCTCAACGCGTAAATGTCGTCCGTGTCCTTTCGGCCTCACTTTCGAAATCTTGACTTGCTTTTGTGCATCTAAAATTTTCTTTAGGGTATTTTATCTCGAGAGATTAATGCTCCGTAGTGTCTGCAAACGTGCAAAATACATACGCGAGGATGCAAACGTTGTATACGTTGTTTGAGGAGCTTTGCCTTGGCTGGTCCTGAAAGCGATTTCTTTCGTTTCCGGGTTTAAGATTCTGTTTACGATGACGCTTCATTGTGAGGGACAAAGAAGTGTTTTATATCGTATAATACGGAACGGCCATACGAAAATATGGATAAACTTTATATTTAGAATCGAATACGATTCGTTAAATTTGTTAAATCCGGACGAATAATCACCGATTTGATGTATCCATATTTAGATTCACATTTTCAAGGATAATTCCTTCGTAGATGTAAAATCTTCTATGAAGGCAAAGATACATTTCTGCCTGTATAGTAATTTATTCCTCTCCGAGCTTTTATCTATATATTAATTGTACATTTTGATAATTTCTTTAATTTTGAGTGAATACGAGTCGATAGAATTGTGTTTTCAATTAGAGATAAGAAATGAAAATTTAAGAAGAAGGCAACTGACGGTACGCGATGAAATATAGGAATTAATTAGTAGCAAGATGGTGTATATTCGGTTAATCGCGTGTGTGCTTGTTCGATTATACACGGCTATTAAGTTGCACACACGTTAAAAGTTATTTCGCTGCTGGTGGCGTACTCCACGGCAAAGGAAACGAGGAAGGACGGAAAGGGAATATTTGAAAGGCGAAAATGTGTCAGCATTCTATTAAAGAGTGTTTTTCCATTAAAGACTAGGATTCAAATAAACCTGAAGCGAAGAATTATGTTTCGTGGAAACTCGGCGTTTGAGAAATGCCTAAGATAGATAGTTACATAGTTTTTTTAAAAAGATGAATTTATCATTGTCAAAATAACCGGGCATAAAGTAATCGTCAAACTCGAACGTTACTAATAAACGTTCCGATAAAGATAACAACTGGTATACTAAGAATCATAGTTTCAGCCCGCCAATTATCCTTAAATTTTAGTTATCTGCAGTGACTTTCATCGAACACTACCTTGTCAAACCAAGAAATACCATTGGACAATGCCTCAGCCAGCCTCTATGGAGCAACTCGGTCAGGACGAATCCTCTTATTTCGTTCCACGTTGTTTTAGATCGAACCGTCGAATCTTCTAGTTTCGTTATTTTAGCCGCGTGACCCGCGTAATGGCGCATGTAGCCGCCTATTCCACATTATCGCGCTCATAACGCGTTTTCCGCGTGCGTGGCGATCATTTCCGGGATGCGTTACGATCTGTTCGGTTCGCCACCGAGATTCCGCGGGAAATTACAGCCTGTAGAGCGTCACGGTTGCGAAACTGCACGTACGAAATTTCGATTTCGTTCCTTTTCGCCGTTTCATTTTGTTTCCCGTTCTTGCTCGTTGACCCGGCTTGATTAATTTGAGCACTTCGATCGTTCCGTACGTGACTTCCGCTCGATGAAATAGCGATCGACTTCGGATGTTTCATTTTTCGCGAGCTTTCACAGGCTACCAACGACGAGACGCGACGTTTCTTCATTTTGTTTGCGTTCGTCGGTATTTATAGGTAAAATGCATTTGTGGGAAGAAAAGACGACGATTTTCGATGTTTCTCGTTTTCTTTGTAGCTCGTTAAAATCGTAGACGTCGCTCCATTAAATTAAGAAATTTAATTGCATTTAAATCAAGGTTCTTCGTTGTAGAAAACGACGATACGAAGTTTTAATAGCTCTGGTTCGTTTAATACGCCTTTCATAATGCGTTTCTCGCCACGGAGCTGTCCATAGCTGACGTTCTATCGTTCGTTTGACATTGAAAGAAACAATTTGTGCACAATTTATAGAAACGAGAATGGATACAATCTGCAAACAATAATTCTATACATCCGCATAGAATTTTGCACGTAGAAAGCTCGATAGACGTATAACTGACATCGTAATTACTAAGCTAGAACAAAGATAGTTTCAAAACTTAACTTGGACAGCACCGGGTTAGTACGTCGTTTTTCAATTTTTCTGCATCGTGACACATCGAACTTAGAAATTATGGTTACAAACTTTGAGTTAAATATTCCTTACCATTCGTTCGTGGTAATCGCTATCGAAAATTATTGTAACGTACAATGGGCTGGCTTAGCGTATCTTCGTCTCAAGCGAAGACACAGATACATGCATAGAAAACAAGCAAATTTGCATGTTTTAATAGGATTTCTTTTTCGATGCGCTCTCTTTTACATGGATACGATATCCGAACAACGGTCGGTGTAAGTAATAATACCAACTATACCGCAAATTGCAACATAATAACGATCCGTTTTATTTTAAAAACTATTTTCTTCGCGGGTAATCTATTATCCGGTTCCTTTCTCTCTAACGGCATCTAATTTAAAGCGTTCGTTGGAAGATTCGTCAATGTGTCACGATTAGTTTGAAAAACAGCAGTCTGGCTCTCGTCTCGACGAAAACGAGCGTTCATAATCGAATAATAACCGGTTTCGCCGCGGGAAGCGATACTCGTTCGAATTGAGTCGATCGATCTTCCTCTGATTTCCGTTTTACGATGCGCGAAGATCGTTTCCCTTCCGACCGATACGACCGGTTTCCTGCGATTGTCCCGATTTTGCCACCAACGAACGATCTAACCGATGCGTGCTGCACTTTTGGCTGGTTGCGAATCTACGCTTAATTGAAACGCTCGTTGCTGGGCTGTTTAATATGTGATTGGTCGCACGTGACTCTATCACCATCGATATCGAAGATATCGATACGGCACGGCACACGCAGTCAACATTGAGTTAATGGAACTGCGGCGATTCGATTCGATGGTTTCGCACGATTAAGGATACGCGCCAATAATCCAATGGTACGCTGGTAGTTTTACGAGCTGATTACGCGAATTTTTCCGTTCGCGGATAACGAGCTAGCTGTTTTAAAATTGCTCTGCACGAAATTAAACCGGTCGATAAAATCTGCGAGCGATAGCAACGGTATTTAAGCAGAAAATTGCTCGTATTGATATTGCAACGTTTTTCCTTTTTTTAGAATTTTACCTTTTTTTTTATAACAATAACGTTGTTACCACATTTTATAAAAGCAGATATAATTCACGCGAGATTAGGAAGAATTTTGAAATCCGACGGTCTATATTTTTAAAAAATTCCCCTTTTTTTTCGTGAGATTATTTGCGCAAAAAAGTATCGAAAGATGCTTTTCGAACGTTGGAAAATAAATCGGCGAGAAGATCGAAACGCAGAGGCGAGGACAGCGGTGAAAAAATATGCTTGGCGATATTTCATAAGGCGCGAACTTTTTACGACTAATTGCGGTAAACGCAATGAATCCTGGGTAATGAACAAGCCGGCGGATTAGCAAGAAGCACGGACGCGGTCGCGAGAATATAAAAACAGCGGTGGCAATTAGTTTCGTCCAATCTCGTCGGGGATGTGCAGCGCGAAGACGGTTAAACAGCGTTAAATAACGCTATTATTCGGTGGTCTTGCGAGGTCGTCGAGTAGGAAACGCGGACGGGTCGCCCGTCGGAAACGGTCGCTCGGTCGGCGTGCTTTCCGCAATTTGAAACCTTTGCCCAGCTTCATGGTAATAAAGTAACTACGCCTGCAAGTTCAGCGGTGCCACTTCGTGTACAGAAGTCGTGAGTGAAGCTAAAGAAGTAGTTCTAGGACGTAGCAGCGACAGCAGCAACAGAAGAAGAAGAAGAAGAAGAAGGAGGAGAAGAAGAAGAAGAAGTGGTAGTAGAAGAAGAAGAAGAAGAAGAAGAAAAAGGGGAAGAAGAACAAGAAAAGTCGTTGAGAAGAGAAGGTTAAAGAGGAAAAAGAGAAGTAGAAGAAGAAGAAGAAGAAGGAAGAAGAAGAATAAATGGCAAGAGTTGAGCGATGCAAAACTGCTCGGAGAGATGGTACGTCGTCTAACAAATATGCTCGCGCGTTCCTGCTTTGTTGGAAACGATATTAAAGTGCTTCCATGCTCGACAGCGAACTACCGTTCCAGAATCTCATGAACAACGCAGATAACCGGTGTCGTTGAGACTTTAGAGAGTTTAGTTGCTACGTGATGGACGCTCCGACCCTCGTTACCGAAGAGCGGCGTGTCGTAAGCCTAGCTAAGACCTTGGAAATTCCTGGATGCTCGGCCAACTAAATCTCCGTAGTCTTTATTTGTCCTGAACAGGAAGCGGACCAGGGTCTACAACTTTCAGTTACAGAGGGAAGAGTGATGCAGCGAGTGATCGTGAATTCCTTGTACGCTCCAAGAATTTTAAACGGACAACGTTTTTAACAAACCGGTACTCGTCGCTCATAGGAGGCACTTTTACGTGACAAAGATAGAAACAATCGACCGAGCGATAAACGCGTAATGCGAACTCTTTGTTTCTTTTACATCTTTTACATATTACTGTCGCATAATATTTATATCGTTAGATATGCATACATGTACAATACCACACGTACCGATTCACGACCATGCTTGCATGGAGAATAAAGCCAAGTCGTTTCAAGATCGCGCCACGACGTTCTTCGTGGCAGACTCGCGATGTGTGCGATTTTCAAGAAACAGATTCACAGCTGGCCAACAACGCAATCTCGGAAATAGGGAGGAAGAACTGCCTTGCAGAGTAGTCAAAGTAGCAATTAGCAGACAGCGATAGGGGTAGTGATAATATAGTGATCAGCCCAGCCTCCTCGCGTGTTTCAATCATCAATACGACTACGAGAGTTCAACATTTGCCATTGCACAGCGACAATACGCAGGCTACAAGTAAGTAGTAGAAAAGGGTGTGTGTGTGTGAACAGCCAAGAAAGAAATTAACCCTCGAGTGGTATTAAAGGCGCACCTGCGATCTCAAATCGCAGATTTGATCGTTGGTAATTAGCATCTCGAGTACCTCAAGCGTATTACAAGCTCATCGAAGCTTTCTATCTCTCTTATTGTTCGATTCACAAAGCTTTCTATCTCTTGTTTGTCTTAGAAAAGAGATCATTATTGGTGTACTTCCATGCTCCATGACTACTGTATATAAGTGTATACAAGTTGCTTTAAGCGTCTCCTTTTCGTATTTTATTTGACGCAGGCTTAACTTTGATAAAACTTTATCGATAATATTGGTTCAATTGGGCAACGATCGGACGTAGTGTAAATATAGAAACGTAATTCTAAGTCGAAGGAGATTGCACAAAATGTATAATAAAAGAAACAAATAAGGTTTTAAATGCTTAAGAAATTATGATATCGATCTAGACAATCAGAAATGTTCAATTGTAAGGGTTGAAAGCGTAATGCGTATGTATGATTTTATATTTTCCAGTAACTTAAGTAAGTACGTTCGTGGCAATGCGTGGAACGTGATCGAAGGAATCGATCTGGAAATAGAGTGACTTAAGAAATCAAAGGAATAATGAAACGTCAAATGGTTATCGAACGATCAAATAATAACAGATATGGAATGATCAAGTGATACTGACAGAAAATCATAAAGCGCAAAGCTTAATTTTCTCTTTCAATAAGAAGCGTTTGTGTTGTGACTTTGCAATCGGAATTTTCTCATTTCGAGCGTAACTATATTTTGCGACCGGATCGATATATTCGTTAAAAATAGACGAATAATCGCTTAAAAACGTTTTCCCATTTTCCTGGTATTCTTATTTCTTTAGATATTTGTTTGTCACTTATTCTTCGCTGTAGCTAACCTGTCGTAATAGCGTATCGTCTCGAAACTACCACTTGAGAGTTAAAACGCAGCTTGAGAAATAAAAAGACAGAGAGAAAGGAGAGAAAAGACAGGAAAGAGAAAGAAAGAGATAGCGTAAACGGTGCTGGAAGAGATCATTTCTCTGCTTCAAAGCTTTCGCAGTGCAACGTATTAACGTATGTACGTAACTACAGCCCCGTGCATACTAATACACAAGGTGGTTCGTTATGATATACATATATCATTGTACACTCGTGAACCAGAATGATTATTCTGGTAGAAAAATAAATCGTGTTCCGTGAACAAGATTTTGGCAAATAGAGATTTATTCGCGGTAAAGTAATTTTAAATATTTATGAAATACGGACGCACTTAACTAAAATTCGGTCTATTTTTTCACTTCTGATCTTGCGTTTGTTAATATCAATAAGAGACGTAACGAGGAACAAGATTCAAAAATTGTTTCACTACTGAAAATATATGCGTGAATCGGACATTATTTGAGAAATTATTTCAAAGAGACATTTATTCAAATGCAAGATATGAAATGAAATAAAAAAAGTTATTTAATTTGATAACTAAATAATAGAATAACTGGAAGAGAGATCATTTGCTTGTTCGAACGAATTAACTGGTAACTGTTTCAAATCTGGTAAGTCAACATGAAAATTCATTGTAGCAAACGTTTCGTTGGCGAAATTCTCTTGTATTTTATACGAGGACAGATTGATTAATCGTAAAATGTTCTTTCGTCTGTTCACGACGAAAACTACGACCCGCCATGAAAATCGTCTACGTACGTTTACTCTAATCGTGGATTCTATTAATCTTTCATAGAACGCCGGACGTAAAGTTTCCGCCTTTTCCTGTTGCTAAATCAACAAGGTTGGATCGCGATGACACCGGAATGCCTAGTGAAAAATGCATCGGGTTCGTTCGTTCCGTTGTATCGTAAGATCGTATTAAGTCCGTAGACGGCGAGTTATCGCGCTACAAAAGCCGTCCGTGCTATTCTACCAAAGCTCTCTGCTTATTTCTTGTGTTCTTGCGCGCACGGCTGTGCCATAGTGACAAAGGGAAAATTGATTAAGTTGCGCGCCTCGACGATCGAGATCGTCGATTCACGCTTGTAACCGTGCGATACATTTTTATACTATTTTACAGTAATACACAGTTGTGCTGACTATAATATTTTTCTTTTCTTTAATTCAGAAACAACGGCGACGAATATTTTTCAATCATTTCGCGGAAAATTCTTGGTACATATTTGTTTACGTTAATTGACTTTAGTATGATATAGATGATATGTATAATTATTGTAAAATGGTAATGAAAATATCACGAAAGGAATAATCGTAGTTTCCAAAGTTTGCGTTAATTTTTGGAAAGATTGAAATTTTCTTTAATTCAGAAACAACGGTGACGAATATTTTTCAATCATTTTGCGGAAAATGCTTGGTACATATTTGTTTACGTTAATTGACTTTAGTATGATGTAGATGATATGTATAATAATTGTAAAATGGTAATGAAAATATCATGAAAGGAATAATCGTAGTTTCCAAAGTTTGTGTTAATTTTTGGAAAGATTGAAATATTAAATTTTTCATATAATATATAACTATTTACGCAGCCACTTTCGATAGAAAGGTATAATGTTTCGATATTCTTTTATGAACAGCAACGTAATTCTATACGAACAATGCGAAATATCGGAATAAATTATGAAATTAACAATTACAATGAAAAGTACTGTAAATTTATGAAACATGGATACATATAATTAACTTGCGAATAATTATAACGACTCGAAAATGAAGAGTCTTTCTCGCTGTGTATCGTGATAATTCGCCAACAGATATTGTCGTGTAAAATTATATAATTGCAGACAATATGAAATATCGTCAAACTTTCCATTGATCGATACCGCTAAATCCATTTATTCGATTTAGTCGATTTTCGATTTTCATAGCGTGTAAAGTAGCGATTTGAAAATGTTTTATATTTGCGAACATCATATCGTTCAAGGGTTAAAGAAATATCATTGAAACGAACTAAATGAATGGGCTATTATCAGTTTGAGTGCGTGTATTTGATGGTAATTAACGATAATTGATGGGTTTTTGTATCTATTCGATGTGAATTTACAGAAGAACTTTATCAACGCGTAATTACGATCTCCGTTAAAATCTAATTAATAACGTTTCTTTGTGCAACGACGTATTAAACAAACTCGTGTCGGTGGCAACCGTCCGACTGACCAGATTACGCGTTTCCAGCAAAAACGGAAGACACGGTCTCGATCGCGGGGCCAATTTTCGTTTAATCCTCTTTTAATTAAACGGAAGTCACGGTCCTTCGTTTCGAAGCACAGTATCGTTCTCACCAGGGATTTTAATAACTAACGTTTACGTATACTCTTTTATCGAATTCGATATAGTCGCACGTTAATATGGATGAAATATGTAAAACTCGTTCTCGATCGAAGACGTCGAATATTCTCGACCGAGCGTACTCGTCAAAGTTTCCTGGCTCGTTTGATCTTCGGTTGGTCATTCCGACGAGCTTTGTCCTCGATGGACAGAGCCGGATTTTGCATGAAAACGCAATGAAAGGGAGTAGCTGATTTTCAAGATTCGAACGCGTTCGATATAGCTCCCTTGCATAATTCAGTCAATATCGTTAAAAGTCTAACGTTCTGGAAATTATAGGTTACCAATTAACATCGTTGATACACCATTTTACGCAATAGCAACCAATCTGATAATAAATGAGTAAAAAATTACAAACCGATTGTTTCATTTCGTATAAAGATTTATTTATCCATGTCTACTAGTGTCTCTGATAATATCTCGTAATATGCAACAACGTGATTATTTTCTGCATAATTCAAGATTGATTTCTAAAGTGTTCAAGCTTAATCGATTCAAATAACTGTACCTTAGGATTAAAATCTAATTTAATTCACCTTCTAAGTAATAAAATAATGCTGTCTAATAAAATTCGAACGACCCGAAGACGAAAAGGCAATGGTAATTATTTAGCAACAAGTAGATAAATATTCTTCCACTAGATTTGCAACAATATTGCAATTCGAAAACATAAACCGTTCAATGGAACACCTAGCAAGCCCCATTAAAAATATTAACTGCCGCAAAAACTACGATTTAACATGTCATTGAAAATCGATAAATACCGCGATAAAAACGGATATAAACTGTTATTGAACGTCGATTTGACCGATCGTTCATCGTGGTTGAAAAATATTATAGTTGGGGTTAGGTATAGTAACAGGAAACAGACGAAAAAGCTAAAACATAGACCGTTTGGAATTTATGGTAAAAATAATTGGACATTGGTAATGCTACTTTGGCAGTTTAAATTACCACTAACATGCTATATGAATTCGTTTTTCATTCTCAACCAGACATTTTACTCTCTTTCTCTTGTTGTGTATGGTTTCAGTTACACTTTCTTCTTTTTTTACACAAAATGTATATTATCGGATTTAAAAATGAAGTTGAATAAAACATTATGATTTATGAAAGGTAGCAAATATTCTTGTTTAATTTTTTCGCGATAGCCGTAAACGTAAATAAACATAAAAATATACGCGTACTCGATGAATCTTTAACGCGAACTCTTTCGAAAATGGAGCTTTCTATGAAAACATGTTATTGTACGTTCTTAACGTATCCTTTCACGCAGATTTACCCCTTTCCTGGATAATCCAACTATAAAGAAAATCGATTCTTAAAGAACTAATTTATGGCAAATCGATATTGACTTTTAAAGCTTTTCTACCTTATAATACCGCTTTCCCTGCTCGCGTAATAAGTATATTACTCACTTTTTAGTACAATATTATATCTTGCTCCAATTTTACGTTAAACGAGGACACAAAATGTTCAAAACTATTCAAAGTTACAAAGAGACTGCTTTTAGACTTTTTTGCAGTTACTCTTCTTTTTCAAAGTTAAGCAGCATGTGCTTGATCTTAATCTTCGTACTTGATTTATACTTGACCTTTAGCCTATTCATGTATTTAGTGGATAAAACAAAAAGAATAACGTTCAAACTGTTTGCATGTTTCAGCGCTATGATTTTCAGATATAATTTGAAACTTTCATTCGCTGTTCGTAATTCGACAACACGACAATTTTATCCAAGATGTACATCTTCGTCCTACCAAAGTTAATTAAATTTGTATCACGATTTGCAACTCCAAGTTTGTTACTTGTAACGAAACCATCTCGCGAACTATTTAGAACAAACTGTAAAATCAGTAACTGCGCTGAATATCCGTAATTATTCGCGAATCGAACGAAGAATCTTCCACGTCGAATATACCGCTCGGAACTTGATACGCAGATATTCGCAAAATCATCGGTGCAACGATATTGGTGGACGGATCGAATTTTGCAAAATCACATTGGCAACGTGACACTGAATGGTCGAGCGTGAAATGCTGATCTATCTGGACGCGGGACAATAATAATGAAATTCACAAGCGTACTCGTTTCATTCGTGTCGTTAATACACACTAACGTGGCGATTCGTATGCGACGAGATTCGGCATTATGGAAAATTCGCGTTTCGCATTGTACACGCGTTCGATCTCGCGAAGGTTACAGTTAGAAAGCAATTAATAATCGTCGTCCACTCTTTCACAGACGTGGGGGAAATTGAAGCGTCGATGTATCGCTGGTGGTACATTTCGGTTAAACCTAGTGGCAAGAATGTTTCTCCTGTAATTTTAAGTTGTTAATTAGTTTAATAGTAACCATAACACATATCGCTTCTTACTTTAGCTTTATTCGATGGATCAGTAGTGGTTTTAGAAGATTTTATTATTTTTAATGGAATTCGGTTAGAAATTCTTTTAAAAGACCAAACTCTCGTATAATTCGATCGTGTCTTACTTTTCACTTTTCCATTTTTACGTAGATTCAACTTGCCCTATGTATCGCTCGCAAGACGGCAACAGTTTAAACGTCGAAACATCAGAGATAAGAAAAAGCTGGAGGAAAAGGACTCGATCGAAGAAAGATCAGACGAGGAAAGGAAACGAAAACTGGACGAAACACACTGTGCCTTGTTCCGGATTTTCACAACGCGCTTTTCTCATTGCGCGTTGATTTAGCTGCATGACGCTGGAAATTACTCTAAATCTTTCATTTTCATTAAATTTTTTATCGTTATTCCAAAGGAGGTAGAGTAAGTATAAACGAAATGGTTTAATGAATTCACGTCGCTATGCGCTATTTATTTATCTATATGTCGCTCGTTGTTCTCTTCAGATTAATTAATCTAGCGTTCCAATTAACTGTCTGTGATGCGCGGAGAACTTTTCTCGCATTATTTCACTCGATAAATTCGTGACGAAACGACCAGATATTCTATCTGGCTGCATTGGAAATTTTCATTTTCGTTGCAGTTTAAATAACTTTTTGATTCTATGCAGCAACTAGGCTGTTATAAGTTAGTTAATTGTGTCTTTTTCTTTCTTGTTTAAAAAGTTTGAATAAGCGAGGGGACACGTTTCCCGGACGTAATTCGCATTTGCGTAATTTTGAATAAAGTTTCGAAATTTCAATCGTCAATGCATAACGTCAAGTTTTGTAGTAAGCTCGTTCACTTTTTCTTTTTTAAATGGCATCGAAGATCGTTACTTTTATATGAAATCTATTTAGTAAACGACGAATATATCTATATCGTGTCGCACAAATAATATGCATATGTGGCAGTAATTTTGAACATTGCTAGCGAAAAAATGCATTACCTCGAAAGTCTTACGCGTTTTGTTTCGCAATTGTCAACTGCAAAACTCCGAGTCTCTGCTATCTACAACCGAACGTTGGAAAATTTAATTCGCAATCAGTTTATAATCTTACGCCCTCGGTAAAGTTCAATCGTTTTCCCTTGAGCCGTGTAAATTTCTTAAGCAAACACAAGAGTTCGAAGGTAGCCTGAGCAATACGTCCCGACGAAGTGGTGCGATTCACGTCGACCGTTCCAAGTGACGTAATTAATAAGAAAAGGAAGGAAATTGCCATGAGTAAAATACGTGAAACGCTGTACCAACGATACATATATATTTGTAACGTTATAACTCGCGACCAGTTAGTCGGATCGTTACTCGCCAAGTTTCGATATTTCGAAACGTTTGATATAAATTTATAAACTTTGCTTATTCTTTCCACCCTTTCTGCAAAACTTGACAATTCTCGGAATAATAGCGAAAGTTAGCCGTTGCGCTTCGCTTTAATTCTCTAAGATATCTTATTTCTCATGGTCTCTTTAATTTTTGTTTTCTATTATCATTTTATACTTCTTATTCGTTTATGTGCGTCGATTCAACGTTTCTTTATATTCAATTAAAAATCATATCCGCGAATCAAAATATCACTGGTGTTATTATATCGCGTTTGTTTATTTTTACCTCTTATTGTTTTAAAAATTCAATTTAAAGATTCTCATCGATATCCTGCTATTCTTCGATTTGCATTTCAATTTGCGATCATCGGTCACTTTAACTAACGTGCTGGTTTTAGCGTTCGGCATTTTTAAATATGCCATTAAACTTACGTCGGAAATATAACGTCTACTATACAGAACGAGACACGATTTAAAAATCCATTCTGTCAGGACGCGCCGATTAAAAACAATACGGAACCGAACAAATCGATCTCCGTTGGTTTTAGTTAACCGTTGAAACGACTCCCGGTGACACGGCAGATTAGATTTTAATAGAAACATCCGTGCCACGATAGAACGTACGTTTACATGGACGTATTCCTTCTATTTAAACGACCGCTTTTTTCTCCGTAATCCCTTCTTCATGCCCGAACAATCGTTCGTTCAGAGAGCACCGGTTCAATTCCAAGGATTACCTGTTAATTGAAGCGTGACCGATTTCGCGCGATTCATCACGATAAAAATAGGAGCAGCAAGTATAAAAATGCAATTGCATGGAAATCCGGTGGTACCTTGCGCAAATTCTCATAATCACGATTCATCGTCACCGGAGTTGTTCTCTTATTGCTCGCATTCGTCTTGACCTACAGCTATTACGCGTAATGCTGTGCGGCTCAATCAGCAGAGGGACGATCAGGCTCGATGGAAGGAACATTACTTGCTCGTTACAGGCGTATTTAATCTCGTCTTTTCCATTCGACCGTACATCGATCGTATATTAGCTCGTTTCTCTTTCCTTCGCGCCAAATCAATTCTATATTAAAGCGACCGATGAAACGGATACTTGAATTTATATTACGATAAGTGCCGTCGCTTCTTCATTATCGAATTGATATCGAATTTATATTTCATTTCAACGTTCCGGTTATTCTTTACTTTTACTTCGTGTTTGGGAAAAGAGCCCTTTTTAGATATCGCGATCGTTAGTTCTTGCGATAAAAATATTAAATGACATTGTTTCTAATTTCGTATATTACGTGGCAAGTACCAGCGATAAGTTTGTAAACGCGATGATCTTTAGAAAACGTCGAGTATTTCGATCAATGGAAAGTCGACGGATATTGCAAAGTTTAGTTGTGTGATTTATTAAAAAATTTTGGGATTTGATCTCGCGTGAAACGAAAGTACAAAAGCTGTGTTACGTTTTCGTGTTTTCATGTATAACGCGAGTATTTTTGCATGAAATACGAGAAGAAGAAAAGGTACAAGTACTTGGAATCTAAATCTAAAAGCAGAATGTATCGAAGTCTGCTACTTAAGGTAAGTTTCACAGTTTTGACGTTGGTAGAGAAGAGATTAAAGTTTATCGCAAAGATCCAGCATGTCGCGTCAAGCATAGCTGTAAACGTCATAATTTTCTAATAACAAATAAACAAAAGTAACTTGCATTATTTATATGAAAAGATAGTAGTCGTCTTTATATAATTTCTTCACATAAAATTCGTTCATTCGTAATTTCTCGACTTCCACAAAGTTGTATGCTACTCGATATTTCATTTACTTCGTTTTGAATCCGCTTTGAATCAGAAATTTCTTGAAACTCAATTTTTCTTGATTTTTGACGTAATTAATATCTTCGAGATTTTTGATACTCGAAACTAATTGCAAGTAAGTGTCTATGAAATACCGTTTTATATTGCTTTATATTTGCATGAAATTATTTCTAGTAATTTGCAATAAAATTGTTGTACACGTCAACAATCGGAAACGTAAAAAGTAACTAAAATATTACGATTTAACGATAAATTGACGTAGTAACGCATTCATTCTTCGGCATTTACGAACTTACTAAATCATTGGAACCGAAGATGAATGCGTGACATATCCAGGAACGTTTCACGTTCAAACCCGTATCACCCGAATGAAAGTATTCGTTCGCAAAATAGCAGCAAAGAAAAAGAGCGAAGGTCGATGTCTAATAGAGAAGAGAGAACGGACGAAATCAGTTAGGAACTTGAGCGTCGTACAGAAGTTTCAAAGAAACGATTTGACAGCGTATAGTGATATATCGTGTCTATTGAATTATCACGCGGATCGTTCGGTAATGAACTTGCCCAAGACCTAAGGACATCAATCTCATCAGCGTGTCGTGATGCTTATGATCGTGTCTGTAGGCGGATGGTGTAAGGTTGACAAATCTAGTCGCAAAATAGGCGATAGTGACAGAAAAAAAAAAAAAAAAAAAAAGAAAAAAAAAGAAAATCAAGAAGCAGAGAGGAAGCAGAGAGAAAAATCGAACGCGGCTTCGCAGGAACTGCTCGTTCGTCGTCTTACCGTTCGATCGAAGTTCGATTCAACGAACGAACCGATCCACTGATAGACGACGCGTTCCTGACTACTCCAAACACAAGTTGTACCGTTCGAAACTAATCGAATCGATTCTACTAGATTTTATGAAAATTCATCCCGCGAACAGGACGATTTCCAGGGATTTTGGTCGATTCACGAACGTACTCGCGATTATGATCCACCACAGTCGGAGAAACAAGGAGAGCGATGGAAAAAATATCATCGACCGATCGATTCGCGAGTGAAGCGGTTGTCGTGTTTTGTCAGGCCCCTTGTCCTTACCTGAAAGCAGAGCTAACACGACAACCACCCCTCGCGGGCGAGCACGCGTTATACCGTGATTATACGTTCAGCAGAGACAGCGGCTGTAACGCAACCACTACGCACCATCCCCGTCTCATTTGTTCGTATTATACATACAACTGAACTCCGTGGAGCTGCACGCTCGCCCACGATGCGCCATTCAATTCGCCTTTCCTTCCATTTTACTTTCGAATCTGCCGGGAGCACGAGGAGGAGAAGAGCATTCCGCGATTTCGTTCGCGGTACGTTGAGCCCGTCGCACTAGGTGTTTTCATAGATGAGAAAGGGGAAACCATTCCTCCCCGTGCCACCTTTTCTCGCCGTCTTCTTACCGAACACGAAACGGGATGCGCGTTCTCTCGGTTGCTTTCGCGCTTCTCGCGGCTTTCACCCTTCCTTTCTGCTCCGTCGACGAATGGAACCGCGTGTTTCTCTAAATTGCTTGCCGAGGGTTCAACGCGAAGAGCTCGTGAGTTACGATCGTGATTTTTCCCTATGACGTTCCGATATTTCAGCACGAGACTCTTTTTACCTTCTAATTATTTGTAAGTAACGGTTTGTCGGACGTCGACCTTTTTAGACTTTAGCAATGTCGCTTGTATTTTCCTTTCGCTGGAGATCCGAGCCTCTTCGAACGATATCTTAGCAGGCAACGTTATCGGTGAACTGGCAATTGACAAATGTGAATTTTTCATTGTTGTAAACGACTGACACGTAGTAAGGATATTTGTAACAACGATATAACACGTAATGACGTGACTAAACCCTAGATCGAATTCGTTTGATACGATTAATTGCGATTCGTCATGTACCAAATTATTAAATCTCGAAGGAGGAAATTCCTGTAGCATTTCTCGATGCAAGTTTAGAATTGTCGTATGTAAGAAGACATTGAAAAGTAACGCGTTCGTTCGAAATTGGTATGTATCGTAATAATTTGATAAATGTCGGAACAAAAGTAAATGTGCAATAAAACGGAAACAAGAACCGAAAAAGATACTTGCTTTGCCAATGCTCGCTTTACGGGCACTTGATTTCAGCGAAATCTCGGTCATACTGTTTCGCAACAACAAATCGTTCATTTTATTATCGTTTGGGAAGTCAGTATCGCCGTGTTCGGTAAGAAAGACGTCGCAGAATAATGCTCTGTAAGATTTAGTTTATCTGTAGCAAAGAAGATTCGTGTACGAATGAACTGAGACCCCAGAGAAAGTACGAACCGCCTAGACACGGATTCGTTCTTGTATCGGCAGAATCGCGCCGGAGACAATTTCCGCAACGTAAACCCGCTGGAGGGAAGGTTGTCTCGTTTTAAGAAATAGATGTGTGCGACAATGGAAAGAATTGTCGCGACAAGCGACTAGTCAGAGAAACGCGGACAGACGAAGGATAGACCACTAGGTAATTCTAAAGCAAGTCATAGAACTTGCGGGGAGTTTTCTCGAGCTCGCTTGACAAAGATTCCATTTTGATAAATGAACTTCTTTTCGCTCTAAATTCATCTCGATTGTTCGCCTTACAGTTTGAGGTTAATTTAAAAGTAGCATCGCTTTTCTCTGTAAAAATTTGGCGTTTTATATTTTACTCGAATATTGAGGTATTTTTATTAAATACGATAACGCGGAATAGTTAATTTTGTAAAAAGATAGCACTTGGAAACTACGAGATAAGAAACGATTACAAAGAACTTGGTAATAGCATTGTTAAGATCAGCAAGCAATTTATTTGCTATTTATCCGTTAACAAAGAATCTATTATAGAATAATTGATTTAGAATCGAGAAAGACTCCCCACATCGAGCGAGCGAGAGATGATGAGCAAGAGGGCGTAGGTAGGAAAGGTGGATCGGTACCTATAAGTGGCACCGCCTCGGAGGTTCGCGTCAACACATGGGCCACCAGCAGGGAAAACACCGTCTGTGACAACAGGATGGTCACACCTGCAACATCGTACACACACACACACGCCTGTTTCGGTATCTGGATCAGCGTAGACGACGTGCACTCGCGCGCCAATGCGAGCGGATCGATGACGCGAGCAGCGCGAGTTAACGCGACTGTCAGTCAACGAGAAACGATGCGTGCACGGATAAATGTTTCTCGCGTCGAAAGCATCGGAGATCGGCGTAAAAAGCTTCTGGAAAGGACAAAAGGAGTAAGCGGAGAATCGGAGAGAAGGAGAAGGATCCTTTTGTTCGAGGCAACGCTCTCGTTGTCTGTTCGCTTTCGCGGCAACCATAGCATATCAACGTAGTACCTTCTGACGCAGCGTTTTTCTTCTTTCCTCTACTTCCCGTCGACTTTCACCCTGCTTTCTCTCTCCCTTTGTCTCCCTTTTCGGCCGTCTCCTCGCTCAGTGTGAAAAGCGTCACGATCGAAGTGCGCGCGAAACGAGGATCAGGATAATAGGTCGTGAAAGGACGGTGGTGAGGAGCTTTCGAGGTTCGCTCACGTTTCACAAGGAATATTTGGCGATTTGGCTGAAGGATATTCAGCACGGAGTCCCTGATGAAGTGTAATTGGTGGCAGCGATTCGTTAGTGCCGGGCAAATGATTGTTTTACGACGTGACAGATTTCGATCGCGCGCTGATATCATTGGAGGCGGACTTTAATCCTCTATAACCCGCCGAAGTCTGTTCTCCGAACCATCCGATTTCCGAATTCAAAAATTTCATTATTAATCGTTGTTCATCTCATTGCCGATGTGATATAATTATAAAAGTTTAACGTTGGTTTGTTTAAATCGAATATGATAATTCAATTTCGTACGAACGCTTGTCGTTAATAATATTGTAAAGTAAGAATCGAAAGTTAGAAAGTGGCAGAAACGCGTTCGATAATTAAGCATTGGTTCAGCGTTTGCTTTCTTACGAATCATAATCCACGATGATAGAAATGCGATTAATTCCAATATACAGTGGCGAGGGTATACGTACAAAATATTACGATATTATACGTCATGAGAAAATATGATTTATACGTTCGAAAAATAATAGCGCATAACATATTTTCTAAGTATATGAAAATAGTTGAAGAGTAAAATATAGGATCGCTTAATATTAGATATTTGCTATGCTACGAGATCCATTGCTAAGTCAAATTCAAATACAAAAGTTTCTAATCATGCAAAGCTCTTGTCAATAAATTGCCCGCATCAAATGCAAACATACGATTATTATAATTATTCGCGAGTATGGAAATTATACTTTTTAACAATATGTTCCAGGAATAAATAAAAATACAATCGCTACCAATAAGATCGATCGAATTGAAAACAAACATTTTCTCATTTATGCACACATACATGTATTCTCACCACTGTATGCACTCGACAAATTCATCGCCTACAATCCGGAAACACGATTCTGTATAAAAAAAATCGAAGGTTATAGAGGATATATTCGGTATCATCCAACGTAAGTTACAACGTAGTTACGACATATCTCGAGATCACCGAAAACAACTAGATGTATCCTATTCCGCGCGATTACCAAATATTCTACGACAGATTCGATGTCGTTTATTCGAATTTTCAAAACGTCGCATCGCGTCGCACCGATCGATTTTCGTCAACAGTCTCGCGATCGTCGCGAACGAAGCAACGTCGTGCACGTCGTCTGCGCCACAACGAAACAAACAGATTAAAGAAAAAAAATGATTAGAGAACCAGTTTAACGTAGCAATGGACGCTCTAGATCTCTGAAAAAAAAAGACAAGACATTTTTTCGGTTACTCGAAGACAAACAGATTTCTCGTTTCGACTCTGATTCGCCCGTACGCGATTCAAAAACACGACGATCGTATCCGATCGTTTGCAAACTAAGCTTTATCGCACACGGTTCGCGCCGGCGCGTATCTCTCATGCAATTTCACAACGGAGTAACGAAATTTCGCGAGGATCAAAGGGATCGTGCTCCGAATCTATTCACGATCTACCAGTTAGGCTGTTGGTCGACGAACGTACGTGTATTCGAAAGCTGCTCGTTTTCGAAAAGTCTCGGACCAGTCGTCGACCAGATTCCTCTGAATTCGTATGTCGTACGTATCGAATGGACAGCAGGAAATGGAAAAAACGAACCTTCCACTTTCCGTCTTTGTGCGCTCGATGACGGGAAAATTTCATTTCGCGGTTACATCTTTTCAATTACCGTAACGCTTTTAATTAGGCGTTCTTCTCCGTATTTGATCGTGGCAGACATCTCGTTGGTAAGAACGATTATTCGTACGTTGGAAACGAATTTGTCAGAGACGTATGATTTTGGGCTATTAACCCTTTGGCGAGTGCAAGTTCTTTCGTCTCTTTGAGCTTTTCTAGTCTCTGATACGTCGATCGAAATGCTGAATTATGATAACTCGATTTCAATTTGCATTACGTTTGAACGTACACCGAATATCGAATTCGATTCTATCCTTTTTAAGTATCGACTTTATTAGTACAATTATGACCGTTAAACGTGCTTTTATCATTTCTTAACAACAGCGGTAATTCCTGGTATTATCACGTTAGTCGAACCTGTTACGTATCTTGTACCTTCTCCAATTTCTTTAACATCGATCGTTATCTATATACGTCACATATTTTCCAAACGCTAAAACATACATACAGTTGCAGCCATAACGAAACGTTCGACGCGAATCCTTTTAACTTATCGCTTTCAAGCTCCTGACTTCCAATCTCTATTAAAGACAGCCACTGTAAAAGGGTTAATATCGACACAAAGCACGATATTATCGGATTTACCGTTCTATGACAGTCACGTCCTCATATTGTCAGCTTTTCAGTTCATCGACAATTCAAATCCTTTTCCTCTCGTATTTTTGGAAAACGTCTGACGCGAATGTCGATAGGAGGCAAGAATTGGATGTCTGCGTGCCTAAACGTTCGCCGAGAGGAAACGTGGAAACAACAAATATCTGGTCCAGATCGCGCGATTCTTTTTACGATATCGATAGCCGTTGTCGACTCGACTTGTCGTTGCTATTCTATTTAAAGAATTCCAGCTCGATTCTATCGCCATCTCGCTCTTTCTCCTTTCGTGATCTTCTGGTCCACGTATTTCCACGATACTTAGGTACATATGTACGTGTACGTTTTTGCGTTCGTTTAATCTATCCTGGCACTGTCCCCTTTTGTGCGCGAGACACCAAGTCGCGAGGGAAAAACACGCGGCTTCCGCTCGAGCCTCTCGTTCGCTGCGTGAGAACACACGTGATCTTCCTTCGTAGAACTCGATGAAGCAGTTTTCCCGACAGGATGTTGGACTTGCATCGTCAAGGATTTACAAGTGGTTGGTGAGATACAGGGAGTTTAGACGCTGTGCGATATTTATCCAATAATTTCGTAGACGTTACGTTTTCCTTTCCTTGTCGGTAAGGATAACGTAGCGAATCGCTATGTTACCTTTCATTTTAGATCAACGCAATCGATGCAGTCGTTTCCGATAGAGTTGGAAATTAAAAATCGATAAAACGTCGAACAACGGG
Source organism: Bombus pascuorum (assembly GCF_905332965.1). Classification (NCBI taxonomy): domain Eukaryota; kingdom Metazoa; phylum Arthropoda; class Insecta; order Hymenoptera; family Apidae; genus Bombus; species Bombus pascuorum. Next base: position 17,208,119 of record NC_083493.1, read on the forward strand.
GTAAACTAATTTGTGACCTTGTTATTATAGCTTCTACTCGGTCTAGCTCTTAATTTATTTATAAAGTCCATGGAACAGCCACTCCGCTTTACGTATGTAACCTTAAGGCGCGTCCTCACTGACGCAAACAAATCGTCGTTCTCATCTGTTTACATATCTAATGTTCGTAAACGTTGTTCCAAATGCACATACATACATAGCTCTCGGAAGCGTCTACACCAAAGTTCCTGCAAACACGATGAAGTAGGTACGTGAAATATGTTTGTGAACCTCGACTGCTACTCGTGAATTTGTTACAAGCAATATTCGTGGCAACATCGTAGAGTGACTATAAAATGTTTATCGAAAATTTTACGAACAATGTTCACGAACATAGTTTTTGACGAGTAGGACGCACCCTTGTACTGTTTTTTTACAATTTTGTCTACGAACTTACTGGGAAAGTCACATGTAAATTTAAGTAGGTATTGCATAACATGCTTACAAAAACTTTTCATCTATTTTCTTTCATATGAAAAATTTTCTCTCAAATCCTCTCGCTACTATTCTATGAATTTTAATATACGTTAAAGCGAAGTAAATCAACTTTACGAACTTGTACGATATCAGCGACGGTTCATGATAATTCTCATTTTCGACAAATTTAAAGCACGAAAGTAAAGTACTAATTATAGTCGACGTTATAATGAAACGAAAGTTTGGAGCACATGCTCGTTAGAACTCTCTATGTATTACTATTTCCAAATATTTTAGTGGATACATCGAACGTATATACGTTTCACAACATAATCTTCTCTTTCTATATTTCAAACAATTATCACAAATTTATCGACCCGATTTTACGATTATTTAAATAAAAGTATATTTTTAAAAAATCTACGTTAAAGTTACATCTTCCGAATATTTTTAAAAAATCTACGTTAAAGTTACATCTTCCGAATATTTTACATAAAAGGACAAACAATTATCACAAATTTATTGACCCGATTTTACGATTATTTAAATAAAAGTATATTTTTAAAAAATCTAGATTAAAGTTACATCTTCCGAATATTTTACATAAAAGAAAACTTGTTCAAAGTAAGTATAGCATCGGTAATACACGTTTAATTAAACTGCAGATGTTTATCCGTTTATAGAAAATCTGAAAATTCAAAGATGCACATAAAAAGACGTATAAATTATAACGTAAAGTACTTGCCACGAATTTTATTAAAGTTTTGTAGCAACAAATCTCCGAGTAGGTTCCATTTTCCGAAATGTATTCCGAAAAATATAAACATCCACAGTCTAACGATTTAACGAACATTCTAAAAAGGAACGAAAGCAACGAAATCGTGACTCTGATCTATAGGATTGCCGCTACTCTTCGTTCTGTGACTCTTTGCCAAGTGGCACGAGGTTCCGTGGCGAGCCATAAACGTGGCAAACTGACATCCGCTCGTTAAAACTGTCAATTTTAGCAGGCATTCGCCGTCTTACCTCCGCTCTCTTCACGGTCGCTCGTTATCAGGTCGGCACGTTCCTTCTTTATACAGAAAAGTGGTGGAGAATGAAAGGGTGAATAAGGGCCGGTTATCGGCGGATACGGCGCGCCAGTCGAGATAAAGAGAAATGGCGCGTAAACAGGGAAGAGCAGCAGGTAACGGAGTTAAGATGACGAAGGGTGAAGACGCGAGCTGATAGCGGCTTAGCAGGGGAACAGGCAAGAAACTCGATGGGCCGAGGGGACGCTTTCAAAGAGCTCGCGCGCTCCAAAGAACGACAGGGGTAAATAGATCGCGAACGCTCGAGGACCGGAGAAACTCGCAGAGGGGTGGCAAAGAAGGGATTATGATTAAATGAAAAAACGAGGGGCGAATGCCCCGGGAGAGAAATGCAGAAATGCAGAAACGTCAGCGTAGATAAGTAGGCGGAGGAGGCTGCCGGATTACGGACTGGTAACCAAAGGTGTAGAACGACGAGCCAGGAAAGATGATAATGAAATTAAAAGAGGAGAAACGATAGCCGGTGCGCGGACGTAAAGGGAAAACGAAGAGGGAAAACGCGTGTGAGTTCGCATAGGACGTGGAATGGTAAAATTGAGGAGGAAAGGGTGGGTTGAAAATGGTGGAAAGATTAGAATATAGAAAACTTGTTAGAACGATTCGAGTTATATCGGATGGTAGTAATAACTTAAGAATATGTAGTTGTCCAATACGACTGAATGTTGTAACAATAAAAATACGATACGAAGGGTGGAGGTTTCTAAACATGAAAGAGTACGCTAGCAACGATTCTACTCGTATTAATCGGGTACATATTTCTCCTCAGTCTTTTTACGTATCTCTTACTTTTAATAAAAGTTTCTGCGTATAAAGGATTGCTTCTAAATTGCAGTTAGAAAGTACAATTCCGTGCACAAAGACTACTCCATCCTTTTGGTCTATCGTTTCATAAAGTATCACCCTCTAAGTATCTGATGGCGGTCTTACATAAAATACTCCAAGTTCCCGTTAACTTCTGCAACTATAGTGAAAGTGTAGCGGTGGAAAACGAAGAAGGTAGAGACAGAGAAATTAAAAGCGATCGAGGGTGAAACTGGAAGATCGAGGAACGACGGCGGATGAGCTGCGGAGGACAGATAGAGGGCGAGAGGGCGAGAGAAAGAGAGAGAGAGAGAGAGAGAGAAGAGGAAACGCTCGAGCCAATTTCATTTACCTGCGCTGGTAATTCTGGCAGGCGCCACGGCATATTGCACTAAATGTCGCTGCCGGCACGAAGAAAGACAGATACGGTCTATAAAGCTTGAATTAATGCGCCTGCGTAATTGCGGCTGGGCCTCGTAATTATTATCGTGGTGGTCGTAAAGTTGAAACTTTCGTGATCATTTCGCGATTTCCTTCGAAGAATGAAAGATCGACGAAAGAATGGCGGTGATACCGAATGATCGATGAAACCTCGTTAGAATTGTAGTTATGGGAGAGATCTATTCGAGGAGGATTTTAGGAGTAGAGGCAATGTTATAGGTATTATTATATATTTGCAAAATCGAGTATTCGATGAGCATTTCTTACGTGTGCGTTTTTTGATTGTCAGTTTACCGTTATAGTAAGAAGATTTAATTTTATTTGGACGAATTTCAGACGTTTAAGATGCTGTAAAGGAATATTTTAATAGGTATTTGCAAAATATCTTCGTTTCTTTGTCAAACATAACGATTCCTTCGAATTCACTTTACCATCGCTACGAAAGATGTTTGTCAGTGCAAGGGACTTTATTTTTCAATTCGATAATTAATAGAGAACGGAACGAACGAAATAATTACGAGGACCAGGTGACGCAATGAAGATAAAGGGATACGTACTCGAATCTCAGTTTCGATATAGTTCGTTACTGCATTCTGTTAGCGCATTTAATCAACAGAATCTATTGAATTTTTCTTACTTACAATTAGTTTGATCTAAATAGTACTACCACGTTACATCAACGTTACAATGCATTCGGTATGTACTTTCTTAAATTGCTATAGATCGTAAGATCGTATAGATTTACGATAGATCGTATCAAATTAATCGTTCATCGAACGATCTATTCTATTGTTTTTTTTTTTTTTTTTTTTATTATTATAATACTTTATAAACGTGCATTGAATGAATGTACTGTGAATATGTTGGAAAATACTTTCCCATAAAAGTGTGTCGTAATACCGTGCACGATGCTCGTTATCGACCTAACAAACCATTAAATATTTTGTATACATAATTGAAGTATTATGTTAATTATATATAATGAACACAGTTATACGTGACCAATATAAATCAGCTGTTATATATAATATTTATAATTATATGTGTAAATATATATATGTATATAATATTATATATTACTATATCGCTTGTACGAAACATACCAACATCAATCAACAGACATTACACGTGTATACTTAACGTAGATGTGGAAAGCATATAGTGTTACAGGCAATGTCCGAGTATTACAGGCACTTTCAGAAAACCCAATGAGCCAGCAGCTTGCATAGACGAAACCAAAATCAGAATAAATAAGTGGCGCGCGCGAGAGATAGAGCGAGCGAGTAAACGGAACAAAAATAGAGAACAGAGATAGAGAAAGATGGCTGCCGAAGAAGGAAGAGAGAAAGAGCTGGTATAAGAAATAAAGGTAGAGCGAAAAAGATAGAAAAGAAGGGAGCGAAAGGAAAAAGAGAGAAGTATTAGAGCGAAAGAAAGGTAGATGGACATAATACAGAAGTATTACTGAATATTCGATATTTCATTATTGACAATCATTATGCAGCAGCAGACCGAGAGACGAACTAAAGAGACGATAAGAAAGTAGAGAAAAGCTCGCCAGATACACAAAATCGATATCAGACCATCAGACAACTTCGACACAAGAAAGATTCGTGGACGTTCGTATACCAACAACAAGAAAAAACATAGCGAATCTAGGTGTGTCTTCTTTCATATGCTAAGTGTTTCGCATTAATAAGAATAACACTAACAATAATATAACGATAAGAAAAGAATAGAATAGTAATAATGTTAATAATAATAATATTAATAATAATAATAATAATAATAATAATAAGTAATACGGCACGACGTCATGCAAGTGAGCAAAGATCGTCAGAACTATTGCGGTAAGTGATGCGAGTAGCTTTGAAATTAATTAAAGAGAAAGAGAAACGATCTTTTCCTATGCCGAACGTCACCGCGAATATGCTACTGAGTTGTGCTTGTTTATTTTGCGTGTGTGTGTGTGTACGTGTGTGTGTGGTCGTTTAACGACGAGTAAAAGTTTACGAGTGAAGTCGTAGGGCAAGACTAGAGGCGGTCTTTTATCTGGGATAAAAAGTTGCAAAAATCTTGCCAGTCGACGATGTTCCAGACACGCGTTTAACAGCGCGACCCTTTTTTCTACCGTAAAGATAGGAAAAATACGACATTCCAGAAACCGCACTAGTTACTGGCGTTGGAATTTAACCTGATGGGGTCTTATCGTTAGAGGGCCATAGGTAATAACTTTTCGCGTAAACAAGAGAATTTCAAATACCAGTTTCAATGGATGATTAATCAAAGATATTGGCATCAACGAGAGTACGAAATCGTTTAATCAATTCGCAGATTACTCGGTCGAAACTGCCCTTAATTACTACCTCGTAAAGTATCTAACGTGAATTTGACAAAACCAGCTGTGCGTCGTTCAAGCGTCATCCCCATTCGATATTTTAACGACGTGATTTTTTCTCGCGTTTAGCTCAGCCAGAAATGCGTCGGCACGCTGCCAATGAATCAGTGTAAATTGCCAGGAAGGTACTGGAGTTTCATGAATGAATCAAAGGCAAACTATGGGACACGCACCACCAGTACATCGTTAACGGGTTAAACGCGAACTGTAAGAGGTATACCGATGTGGTCGTCAAAGAACCGAAAGCAAATCGAGCAAAAATAAATCATTCGATTTTACGAACGTAGTCACTGTCGAAGGAAACGATAACATTTAACAATGTTATTATCTATATGGACTTTGGAAACGCGATAGAAAGAAATTATACCTCTGACGTTAGGAGTCGAATCGTTTAAGTAACTAGAGAAACGTTCAAAGTTAAAGCTTTTCAAGTTGCCTGTCAACTAAGCAAGATTGTATTCGCTCAGGAGAACAGTAATTTCGAGGAGAAGGACTTCGCGCGTTTATCGACCAAGAACGTGATTATAATTAACGAAGATGAGACGCGATTCTTGCGTCGATTACTTCTAGCTCGCTGCTCGTCGAAGATTCGAAGCGACAGCTCCTTTCTCCCCGGCGAGACAACGTCGTCTTTCTTTCCTCATTATAGAATCTGAAAAATGGGACAAGTGCGACGAGGTACAGCAAAAAAAAAATTCAATTTTTTCCCGGTTTTCTCTTTTATTTTACCTTTTCCCCCTCTTTTAAAAGATGTTACGGTAGCCCGACCCCTTTTAACTGCGATGCTTCGCCTCGAGTTTGTATTTGGTGTCAAATTCATTGTCGTTCGACGTCTTGCGCAAATAGTTGCTAGCGGGCGGAATTCTTTAGCGAGATAAAATTTTAGTGAAACTTAAAGCGGCACTATTTCGTCGACAGCACTTGCGGTTAAGGATATTTCGTTAAATTCGAAGCATATAAGTACTTTGCATCGATGGGGTGGATTCCAGAACCAAGGAAAGTTGTCTGGCTAAAACGATACATGATTTTCTAGTTATAATTTTCTTTCTTATCGTTATCAGGGATATTGAGCATACATACATTAATAGTAATTTAAGGAGAAATTAATTTCCTTACTATGTATCTTCCTAATTAATTTTGTATATCTTTCGTTGAGAATTTAATTTTAGTTCATCGTGTTATCTCAGCATACACATGGTTAAATTACAATCTATTTCTCTTTTACTCGCTAATTTATAAATTTCGAGGGGCAAATCGGCCTGTTGTTGAAAACGTTGAATGTGAAAACGCTCGTTACAAACCGTGAATCAAATAAATTAAGTCGGGACAATTTGCAATCGCCTGGTAATCCGTTGCGAATTAAAAAGAAACAAAATTAATTCGCGTAAAATCAGGTTTGTCTATCCTATCGTTTATTTCCCATTTTTGACCGATCCAAGTTTTCCAAACATCGAAAGTGTTTTAAGCGACGAACTGCTTTCTTAGATATTACTATAAAGATGGCTGAATAAATGTTTACTAAGGAATAATCTATTAATGGATCGAATCGTACATATTTTAACCAGTGGGTGTTATAATGTATAATAACGAAGATTTATTAATAATTATTACCTTGAAGTTGTTATTATTTTTGAATGTTATTATCGAAGTATGTAAAAGGTTGTCTTAACGTTTCAAATTAAAGGAAGATAAGTAGATAGGCCGAATACCTAATAAAATTGTATTCACAGTGCAAACAACTAATAAAGAATTTAACGTTATTGTTCTCCTGAGTAAGTTACTCGCTACTAAATTTCACACGAGCAAAAACAGAGAGCCATTTAATCTCCTTTACGAGTTTCTGTTATTGCACCCTCATTGTTCCCTTTTAATTGTGCAGTAATCTTTCTCGGTTGTTGGAAAAAATTGGTCGATATCACGAGAATAATGTAGGCCTTTTTTAATCGTGAAAGCCGCAGTTTCTGGAAACCGAAAGCGCCAATTCGTTCCTGTTACCGTGAATATTCAAAAAAAGGAGGAGACAAAAGAAAGAAAGAAAAAGCAGATTAATCGCACCAGTTCCATAATAGAAAACTTTGAACAGCAAAGTTACTCCGAAGAATAATTTTATTCTAAAACTTTCAACGATTCCACATCTCGAAACCGAGAATCGAAAGTTTATTAATTTCTAAAAATTGTCAATAAATATATCTAAAAGAAATCCGTAATCGTAAGAATAGAAATATTTTGTAATTTAACAAGCAACCGAATAATCGAGGTCGAATTCTAATTTTATATCGTAAAAACGAAATGGACGTCGCGTAGGTATGTCGTTTCATCGAATGTAACAGGTGACAAGATATCCTGAAGCTAACGGAATCCGATCGTTGCGTACACTGACCGGAATTAACGAAGAAAATTAGGAACATACGCGTGACGCGTTCATTGCGTTTCATTAACATCAATTAGTTTTAATCAAAAGTTACCGGTGAACGCTGATGGAGGTTCGCCTGTCTTCTTGCGTCGCGTATCTCACTGTACCGTGTCTCGTATCTCACCGTATCGTGTCGCGTATTGACCGTTCGATGGAATAATTCAATTATTTTTGTTAAGCAAGAGAGAAGCTGCTTCGTCGAAGACTACAAGTACGTAAGAGAACGATGTCGGCCTATTTAAAATAAAGTTAAGCGCCCTTTCAGGCTGTTTCTTTCACACGAATAGAGAATGATCGCGGATCTATCAGAGTTAATGTCACTTATTCTTCCTCTATTTTGAACTAAAAAATAAAAAAGAAAAAATTCATGGCAAAAGAAAGCAAACGCTTTCTCTCTTCAAATATACAATTATTTTACCCTCCATTCGTCCACAATTGTTTGCTTCTTCGTTTTTTAATTCTCCTTTTCCCTCCGTTGCTTGGTATCGATTGCGCAATAAAATTTCCAAACAAATTCGAACACGAACGTTCGTGCGAAATTAATTTCGGTAAATTTCATATTATTATTCTCTAACTCGTATTTCTGCCAGTAGATTGTTCACACAATTTCAAATTCCATAAATTTTTCACTTGACTGTCTATAAATTGTATAAAAGACTACTGGTTCTCGTGTAGCCAACTACCGGTTACAACGGCCGCCTGCTCATTATACATGGCGAATAATTAGGATGGTTTTCTTAACTGTACGTTAACCAAGGGGTGAATTATGACCTACGTGGCGCATCGTTACAATGGCCAGCTAGATTCGAAGTTCACAATGGGCGTGGTTACATGATTGCACCGTAATGCACTGCAATTGAAGTGTACCGAGCGTGTATGCGTACGTATACATGTCCTAGTTAATTAAAAATTCGTCGCATCACGGAACATTCCCAGCGTAACTTCCGATTTATTGATGAGGAAAGAACAACTACATTTGTCTTCGCCAATATATTCTCGCATTTATTTTATCATAAAAATATAATGTCGTAATAGAAATGTCCACGATAAAAATATCTCCTGTAAATTTTTCAGAACTTTTATACGAAAGCTAAATTATATGTTCGTTCAAAAGATTGTTTCTCATAAAGTTAATTATTTAGAGTTTTAATTAAGATTGCAAGAGAAACAAAAATTATAGTTTCCAAGTTTTTATTACTATCGATTATTAATGTATCTTTTAACGAACTGCCGTGCATTCGTAAATATGACGCAGGTATATTTGAGTAAGAAATTTAATCGAATATTTTTCAACCTAACTCTACCGAAATTCCGATTTCATCGCAAATTAATGAAATAATATTCCTAGATTTTTAGAAATAGGAATACAAAGTATATTTTTAGGCGATGTTGCATAGTACCGATACTTATACATGTTGATGTTTTCATACACATATGAATTTGTCAAATTCACGTCTTCTTTTAAAACTATTATTACACGTAGTTTAATAAACCGATGCCTCCTATTCTGTTTGTTTGCTCCTTCGTTGTCACTTTATCGTACTTTTAATTTTCCGTGTTTTTACTTTCTAGTCCACTTTCAACCTTTACCTTTCTACGTTTAAATATCATTCTGAAAAGACTCGTCCGAACAAATGTCGTATTTTTTAAAATAAATTACGCAATGTATCAATTTCTACGTATAAAACTGATACAAACTTTATTATCTCTAACAATTAATTTCAACGTTTTACGTATATTTACAGTAAATACAGTCGTTACAGAACATTTGCATTAAAAAGTTGTACTTTTGTATAAGTAACGAGTGTGTGAGAGCGCTTGTATATTTGTTCGTGTAAAAATATCATATGTTAGTGACATGTTGGTTGATAGATATACGAATATACCAAGTGATTGAAATATAACAGTGAGGTATGGGAGTACATTGTGCAGGACAATGTGTAGAAAATATATAGCCACGTAACTGGAAAAGAGACAAAAGAGGGTGAGCAAAACGACAGTTGAATCTTTGGAAATAGAAATAAAAGTTGCCGCAACAGTAAATAAACCGTCAATCGTCTGGTAAAGCCTGGATTCGTTTTCGTTCGATTTCGATACCAGTTGCAAAGATATTTTTAACGTTACAGAGACACATTCTTTAGTAAATTCACCCCCACGGTATCAGCCTTTGTGTAATGGAATAAAATAACTCTTCGGATTATTAGTCTTTGTATTTTAATTAAATTTCATCGATTAATAAAATCAATCGTACAAGGTCGGATGATTCGAAACTTCATGCTTGTCATTGAAATGAAATTATTGTTTTGCAGTAGGTTGTTAATGAATAATAATTTCATCGAATGTTTGAACATTAATTCAAAGGTTTAAACATTAATTGTTTTAATATATATATATACATATTTTCATATATTAAATTACTGCTTTACAAAATTGAGATATTTTACGCTTAAATATGTTTAATTCAATTATTTTATTACAAAGTAGAGTAGTTTATAAAAGCTTGCAATCAATCCATTCCACGTAGATTTCGATCTTATTCTTCAAGGAAAATGGCTAACACGATTTAAATATTATTGAAAAAGTATTAAAATCCGATTCTTATTTAATGTACATATTAGGGTCTGAAAACTTAAAATTAGGAAATAAATCCATTTTTCAAAAAACAACAATTCCTCTCAGATTATTTAATTTTATAATATATCACGCTAACACATTTTTCCTTTTAATTTTTCAAATTTCTTTTAACTTCTCGATCTCGTCCACGTATTATTAAAGAGCCGCTAAAATCCCATTGGGTGCGAATTCAGGAAAATCAAGAGAATTACAATAAACGTTTCGACACGTGAATCAATCAACCGTGGAAAACAAAAGAAACGACAGATAAATCGCAAAAATAGGGGCGCGATTCTTTCGGCATCGATGGTCGTACTAACGAGATCACGTTGGGACACAAGGTCGAGTTACGTGTAAAATATAAATGCCACGTTTTCGTGAGGTGGATAAACCGGAAGGAGAGCACGTGAAAACGAAAGGAAGAAAACGAGCGTGAAGTGTTCTTAGCGACAACCGACATGAAATCGTTCGAACGTGACTAGTAAGGTAACAAATACTTGCACATACTTTTTCACATATCACAGGTAACAGATATGATCTGTTTACTGATATGCTCTTTGCCTTTGTCTCGTCGATTCTTATTTATTTATGCGTACAGAAGTTTGTAAACAAATTTTGGAGAGAGCGTATGTAATACGTATGGTATTTTATAGAAGCTTGTTTTAAATGCAAATTCAGTCTCATTATTTAGAAAGGAAAGTTGAATATTTATTCGATCGATAGTAATTAAAATGCAAGCTATTTGTATTGAAATGGATATTTCTAACGTTTACAGGCTCGACACGTTTAGTTATATATTCTTAGTTTGATATTTGATGGTTTATTTATATTATTATAATTTGTTATTTGTTAATGAAATATTTAATAATGTTGTACCCTGCAGTGCATTCTTTTTAACTGTTGCAGGATTTATTAACTTATTGATTTATTAGTTTTACTATTAAATTAGTTTCTGTGAATTTACACGTACGACATTCTATGACAAATATAGATTGTTCGTTCTAATTACATTCCTAGCGAAAGCGATTTTGCCAATGTGTGATTTGTTACATGCAATATTTCAGTTAAAAAAAAAAGAAAAACGACACGTACATATGTATAATAATGACGTAGAATATATTAATTAAACCATATGATAATATTCTAGTAGATAAATAAAACTAACGAAATTAATATTTCCCTATTATAACGATGATTATTTACAAATTTTCATTGTAACTGTTAATTATGATTGTATGAAAGTAAATGAAAGAAACAGGAATTGATAAAGTGTTAAATGTAATATGAAAAATAATTTCCTTAACTACATATTCTTTCTTTGCCAACTTTAAATTAAAGGTCTGCTATTATTTCCATATTCAGATTTCATATTTTCTCTCTGTATTACTCGCAATCGCAAGTGTTAGCTGTTGAACAAAACCCGCGAATTTCTTCTGCACAATAATTTTACATTTTCTACTTCTGAGAATGTAAATTCAAAGCTAATATAACTTTAAATAGCTGCCGCTTTTGTTGTAACTAATATAAATATGTGCATAAATGGAAACGTTATTTAGGTCTAAAATTTCGCTTGTTCAATTTTAAGTAATTTTTTTGTTTTTCCACATTTTTGTTGAAATTTTGTTTTGCTTGACAAAATTAAAGTAACGTATAGCAATAAAATCTATTGGATAATATTCTAGAGACATGAAACATTCGTATTCAAGAATTTTGGGTATTCAAGATGTTTTTGAAACACACAAAATCTAAAATAAATTGATAATAGACAAACGACTTTTTACGTCGGTAAAAACAAGATTGCAGACGAAGGATTAAGATGCTGTGATATCATAATTCTTATATAGTGCTATCCTTCTTATAATTAATTTTATAATAAGAAAGTTAGTCACACTGACGTCTATATCGTTCTAATATGTTATCGTTGATTTCATTTGACAAACTAAATAATCGATACTACATTTAAAATTTCAAATCTACCCACGATACGCGATGCACTCGTCGCTCTTGATCGAAACCAATAAATAAGCCTTAACGCAACCTTTCGAACCTACCAATAGATAAAACAAACGTTTCCACAAATTCTTATTTTTATATAACAGACTTATTTTCAGAGTTATGTCCAGCCGTAGTGCTCGCCATTTATCCCTGTTTCTGTGTACATAGAGATACGTTTACATTCTGGAGTTGACAGACTTTCCCATCGTATTTCATCGCTCGTTTCATCCTCTCGCCATTCTTGAGCGTTTGCTTGCACGCGCTTACATCACGTCATTACGTGCACATTGTAGATATATAATTTATTTACCCGTATATCGTAAAATTGCAAATTATTTCTTAGTAATCTTCGTTTTTCAATATATTCGTAGAAAATATTTTTTCCTCTAGTTTATTCCGCGAAAATAATATATTTCAATTCAATTTCTCATTTCACGATATATCGATAATAGTTTCTGTTACGATAATTCGAGTTTGCACAGTTTCCAGGTTAAACAAAAATATAGAAGAGAAGCATTTCAATACAATTGGAACGTTATTGATATACGTGCTTTTATCTCAAATTAATTTTTCCCATTCAAATGGCGTTGCTGAAAATACAAGCACTCTTGACTCGAGATTTGTACATTGTAGGAAAAACATGGCTCCAATGACTCGTCGTAAACGATTCTGTTATTAAATTCCTGTTTACAACGTATACAAATGTGTCTGTTGTTGTTATAAATACACGGTAAAAAACACGGAAGATCAAGGAAAGTATTTCGCGCAAAGAGAAGTGCAACGTACTTTTTCTTTTAACGAAAATTTCGATTTAAAAAAGTGGACGAAGATCTCCTAACATACGATTCAATATTGATTGCCATAATAATACGATGACACTGACATAATACGTTGGGTATCGCTTAACGTCATAATGTATTGGCTGACACCGTGAATGGCAGGGTGTTAAAGAATAATTGTAATAATTGCCGAGTCAAGTTCGAAACGATAATGAGCTTGAAAACCGTATCTCGTTGTTATTTCATCCGAGAGAGACACAAAACCAGGCAATTACCGCTTCCACGGAAATAAGAAAACGGGAATCGCGGTCGTTCATGTATGGAAACAAACAAAGAAAAACTGGAAACAGAAAGGACACAGGGAACAGAGAAACGTAAAGGATCAGAAGAGAAAAGAATATCGGAGAGAAACGAGTGGTGGAATTTATTCTCATATTACGAGAACAGCGGCCTGCGATGTCGAGTCGCCTTGTCTTCGAATAATTCTCTTTTATTGGTTAATAGAGTTCGCCAGGATATTAATTTGTTGGCAAAATGGAAAATTTTAACGTAAATCGTTCAATTTCGAACATCCAACTTAAACACAAGTTGTACGAGAATGTTCGTCAGGATGAAAGGATTTCTGAGTATCTTTGATGATTATGTATTATGCTTGAAAAGGGACGATTGAAAAAGGAATCGAGTGAAAGGATCGAGCATTCGATCGCATTCCTTTTGTACACTTTCCACAGGCATTCGCACATTTAGGGTATTATAATGGGTAATTAATCAGAAATTAGTGGATTTCCTGAAGGATGTCATAGTCGCATTCTATAATTGAACAGATTAATTGGGAATATTTTAAGCGACTTTAATAAAACGGTGCACTCCTTCATAGAAAATTGATACAAATTCTGAGTGATATACAAAATTCACTCAAATATTGCATACATTGTACTCTTGGTTAATATTACGTAATCAACTTAAAAATTAAAGTAACAAAGGTAGTTTCGATCAGTTATAACTATACATCTTTAACGTATCGTTTCATTCATTTATAACTTATTTATTTTACTTTAGTCTCAGTAAGCGCATATTCGCGAAATTTGCAGTATGTAATGTACAAAATATAAATATAATGCACTGTATAAAAATGTTGTAAATTGCCATGAGAAATGCGTAAATAAGAACGCGTTGTTAAAAGAGTAAACTGGTACAATACTAATTTGCAAAATAAAATTTAAACTCTTGTTACTGCCAAGAAATATCCGTTTTTAAAACTACATCGAATTCTCCAAACGAGAAGCCTCGGAAAAACGAAATATGTAAAATCAACGCAATCACGATTAATTATACATACGTATACTTTTTCAACAAAATATCAAAGGAATCCAATGAAATTTGCTATTATAATTTGCCAAACGCTTCGAGAGTTCTGCAGCCTCGTGAAATATTCGGCGATATCGGAAACAAGGAGTTTGAAAGCATAGAACGCGCTTCGCGACAAATGACGGTAGTCAGCCCTTACGAATGCAACCGTTTCGTCCTTTTATAACAACGCGCGCGAATACAAAGGCCGCGATAATTAAAGTTCTCGTTCTCCACCGCGGAAATAGCATTCGCCTTAGAAATAGTGGGCGTGTGTCGTAATAGCCGGAGATAGAAAGAAAACGAATTGAACGATGGTGATAAAAAGTGGCGCGAAAGAAATGACGAGAGGAAGTGTGTAATCACTCTCAGCGAGGAAAGAAATGGTAGTACTAAGCGGAGCATTATGGTTAAAACGTTGCGTTGTTTGGTGGAGAAAGATGTGTTTTAAATTTGCCATTGAGCTTGAAAATACGAAGCGATTTGATTTAGGTGCCGTATCTTTCTACGGCCAAGCAATTGACGTTGACGGATCAATGTATAAGCGTGACAAAGTCAGCAAGTGATTTAACGATCAGCATCAAACGATATTAACGAAAACTCGTTTTACTTTGTAACTGTTTTTAATTGCTATATCGCGAGATAGCCTAAATTATCTAGTTGTTGTGCGTGCCACGATATCCTTAGGCGTAACAACGACGAAAGGGTAATTTTATGAATTTTTCACAGATCGACATTCGTCAGTTTGTGGACATGAAAGATTCAGACATTTCCGTCCATATCTTTCGTTAATACGAATTTATCGAACGTTTGCCAGCCACCCTTTCCATTCTCTGTCCCTCAAGATAAATTGCCCCGCTTCCTTTTCACCACTTTCAGTGTGCCTTCAGCCTGTTCTGACTCCCTTTTAATTAATTTTCCGCGTTCCAATATCGCCGGTGTCATCCACGACGAAGGAAACGCCGATTTCTTCGGCATAGACGCATCTACCCTCGGAATCAGGAACGAGATACGACAGCGGAACAAAGACAGGCCCTGACATCAAGTCGAACAAGCACCGGAGCATTTTAATTTACCTCGATCGCCGATAAAAGCCTAAATGGATGGCCTGATCGAGAAAAAAAAAAAAAAAAAAAAGAATATACACGGTTGGGTCACGCGAGCCGACAGACGTCGAAATTCGACACGATCGCGCGTTTCTGCATTGGGATAGAGTTTCCGCGTAATACGTAACGAGTCGAACGTCTCGAACGGAAGATCGACGAGCATTCTCGATAGTTTCAATAGACTTGTTTCCATTCGTCATACGCAAATAATCGAATTTCCTCCACCGATGTTTTGCACTTATCTTACGTTTGGTTTTGGAAGTTTTCCAGACAGTGTCGATACGTCGATACGATACGAAATTGTATGCAACTTGAAAGATTTTTTTAAATCTGCGCAAAAATCATTCAAATGTGGGATATGAAACAAACTATGAATTTTATAACATACCTAGATATTTCAGATAAAAGTTGATTATTATTTACAAAAGTAAAAGTATCTAAAATTAATATATAATATATATATATATGTTCTAGCATGGATTCATATCAAACATTAACCTGAAATAATATCCAAAGGTTTCAGAAAATAATCAATTTCCAGTTTATTATATCTATTACATCTATTTAGGTTACTTTAATTAAAATACTGTACTATATATTCCGACGAAAGTATATTTAAAATTTAATCGATATTCGATAATCTCTGATCTCATTACCAAATACTTTCTGTAAGTAAGTGCTCTAAAATTATTGATATCTACTTACTCGATTATCGATTTACTACAGCAAACTCCTGTCGTTTAACCGACTCGTGTTCATCTCGTCGAGCGACGAATAGTAGAGAAAGAGTAGTAATAAAACAAGAACTTCGTCATCACGTGAACATAAAACGAAACGATAGTGTACCCGTTATAGACTCGCGAGTTTCACGAACTTGCACTGGGTGCACACGTGTGCGCTAATTTTCATTCTTTTTGCCAAACTAAAACGAAAAATAAAATTATAACAATTGTAAATAAAATATAAAACCACAAAATGCGAAGAAAAGAACGGTTCACTATTTACGGCTTTGGGTTAATAAAATAACGTAATCTGATCGACTAAGAAAATCTCGAAATACCGATATATCGAGTTCTCGAAACGCAGTTTGAGCACGCGCACTGCCACAGGCGGATTTAAATTAAAAAACTTTTTACAGCGCCACGAACATGGAAGAAAACGATGAAACGATGCTGCAAGTAGTACGAGCTTGTCGCGACTGAGACGAAACTAATCGGATTGTTGTTATCTGTGGGTCTGTGAACGTAAATGGCTTGGCGAAAAAAGAACGCGATGAAACCAGGTGCACGTACAGAAATGTGTCCGGGTTAGTGGATTTTTGGTAAGTATATACAGGCAAACGTCGAATCATTCTGTTCGAGACATAAACTTATTCAATTAAATTTAGGAAAGGTGCCGCGAAAGTTTCCGAATTATAAGATGGAAGAAACTGGAGAAAAGAAATTTCCTTCGACGTCTCTACGTTGCTGAAGAGAAGGTAAGAAATTGAGAATTTTGTAGCGATATCGTTGACATATTGGACATAATTGAGGTTATGTTTAATAGAAAAGTATATGCTACTAACAAAGTTATCGTAATTTTGCGTTCAATGATACATTATCAAAGGAATTAAATTAAGTTTTAATCGTTATAATTTAGTAGTTGAATAGTAAAATGTTGGGAAATTTTTATTACTGTTCAAGGTTAGTTCATATTTTAAGTTATATTCTCGGTTAGATATAATAAATACTGTAAAGAATCGTACCATTTTTATGAGAATAATATTACATTCTTTCTTGCATAATATATTGTTATAATATATATTAATGTTAATTTCTCCTTTTATTTTTATTTTTAAATAGAACTTGCAGTTTATTAATTGTTGATTATTTCAATTTAACAATATTGCTTTTTTATTGTTACTGGTTTAGCTTGTTTCGACAGATTTTGTTTTTGATTTTTACACATAAACTATACTCGATTGTAAAGAGAATCGGATGAAAGAATAATCAGTTGACATTCAATAAAAAATCCGTTGTTTTTCAAAGAATGATAATTACCTATCGTATTATATCAAACAAGCTATTAGAATATTTCCTTATATAATTCTGTTATGCTTTTTTGTTTTGCAAACAAAATATGGTTGCAACATAACATGGCATTTTATAAAAATTTCGACCATATTTATACCTGTCACGATATTGCAAATAATCAAAACAAAAAATATAACTGCCAAATATAAATCCAAACATTGAGTGCACCGTTTCATTTAAGGCTATTAGACTCCAATGATCGTACTTTGAATACTGTTTGTTGTTAAAATAGAAGATAGACAATAATCCCATTGAAGAAGAGAAAAGCGCTAAAAACACCCTTCAATAAAAATACTCTCTCTAACGTGAAATTATAAAATTAGTTCAGGACAGAACCAGAAAGAGGTAAAAAAAAAGGAAATAAAAAAATTTCAGTTTTTTTATTTCTTTTTTTTTTTTTGGTATGGTTTTATACCGTGTGTGAACTAATTTTATATAAAGAAAGTCTGCAATGAAAATTTCAATACACACTAAATACAAAATAAAGGAAATCAAATAGAAAAAAAAAGGGTACGTCCATTCTCAACAATAGAGATCCACACTGGCACTCGTTTGTTTGTAGAAACTCAATGTACCTAACAGTGGTATAGCGTCGGAGACCTGGGGCAGGGTCTCGGCGACGAGATTCAGGAACACCGTCAGCGATAACAAGATGGTCACTCCTGAAACAGTCGTAGAGCCCAGCTTGTTCAATGATCCATTTCGTATTCGCGTTCGAAGCAAGTAAACCGACGATCGTGCTCATCCATTGGCACGAGCGTCGTCCCTTGATTCTATCCGCTGATCGTCCAGATCACCGACAATTCGAGGATCAAGATTCAAGCGAATCCCCAGCTTTAAAACAGCCAAACTCGCAGTGTTTGTCCTCCATCCAGAAACTTACTTGATCTTAAACTGATACTTAAGGTCGAAAGAGGATTACTAGGAGGAGCTTCGAAATAGTAATATTACTTTTATAAGATACATCGTTCGTAGTTCTGTCTTTTATAAGAAATTGGAATATAATTTTTTAGATAAATTTCAGGAATTCGCTCTTTCTTGAAACTTGAAACTTTTCTGAAATATATTTTGTTTATTTGATGTTTTGTTGATAAAGTGTTGGTGATTTCGGTTGTGCAATGTTCACGCATGCACGAGTTGGAAATCGTGTATCTCAGTTATACTACTAACCAGCTCGGGGAATATCAAAGTATTATACAATAGCCGTTTAGTTGTAGCTTTCTGCAAGAAATAATTCTTCGATATTGTATAAACCAAGCCAATGAAAATTTATCTCTTTTGATCTATTATTACGTACGTATTATTCGTAATCCTGATCAAAGGAAAAGAAATACTTTCTGTTCTTGCATATCGATCTATCATACGTTTATCATACATTTTAAAATGTACATTCCTGAGTTGCATAAAAAGAACTCGGTATCTTTGACGATAAAGAATAGTCTAGAAAATTGTATTTACAAGACAAATGAAAAAAACACAACATCGACCGATATTTTACGAAGAAGAATCGTAGCCGGAAATAGAGTTCGTCTAACAGTAGTATCGTAGGAGTTTTATTGCGGAGGAACAGCCGCTGTTTATCGAGTCCCGTGGGAGGAATGGATTAAATAATAAATAACGCGGGTAGCTAGCGAGGAAGGTTATGCAACAGGGTGAACTCGAACAGTGGCCACGGTGATTTGCACGGTGACATTTTTATCAGCAAGAAGATATTGCCACGGTGGAGCTTTCTTCCGTTTCTCCCTTCCTCTTTGAAAAATAATGATCGAAAAAAAGTGATAGATCGAAATCTTCTCGTCTTGGGAAAAAGTTATTTACGTGGAACTGCGTGATACGTATGGAAATATTTACATATTTCATGTAAGAGCTGTTGAATATCGTAGTTGCGAAAACATTCGAATGCAAATAGGAGCTTCGATAGTATCAGAAACAAAAATATGTATTATAAATGATGAAATTGAAATAGTTTTATTTCTTTTATTTTGTATTAGTCGAATAATTTTACTTTATTTTAGAATTTTACATCAATTCTTTACACGTTCCACTTCTTGATTTGTTATTCGTTTAAGTTAAAAAATGATGGCCAATAGAACGAATCCATTGCTATAAAGATTATGTATGAATTGAGTTAGCATCATTTTGCAATTTCTTTGTATCTCCTTTGTGTATGAAACGTTCGAAGTGTCGCGAGAACGGCATAATTATAAATTCTAATGGTATCAGAGAATTTCTATTTAATCGTAGTAAATAAAGAGGTGATTCGAGCAGTGACTGTTTTACAATTCTTTGTTCCGTACGGTGTAGAATTAATGGTGCATTTACATCGGTAGTGGATTGGGGCGGTCCGCGAAACGGCAGAAAAATCGTCGGCTTTTTCCAGCGCGAAAACGCGCTGTATTGTTTCCCTACTCAGCCGTCGGCTCCTATTTTCATTCAAACTTCTGCATTTTATACTGTACAAAAAGCGTTAATATCAAGCGTTGGGAACAGCACGAAAGTATTTTTTATGAGCGCATCGATAAATCCACTCTTGATATCAACACTCCGTTTAATCTCTTGACCAGACTTCGCCTTTACGCTAAATTTAACGTCTTGAAATACCGAACTCAGAGGGGGAGAAAGAAATGTTGAAGACAAGGAATGATGAAGTAGGTGAAGGAAGAAAAGAGAATAAATGGTATTTTTTTTTTATAAAAAGGGAGGCGGTTGAATAATGAATAGGGAAAAAATGGGAGCGCAAAATGGCAGGAAAAATAAAAATGTTAGGTGTAAGAGGTAACGTTATGTCGCTGACACAATGATAAAGGATAATAACAATGCATATTTATGAAAAGATAAAAACTAGCTACGATATGCCGGTAAATGAAAATGTTCTGGCAAAGAAAAGATAATATGTGACTATCGAATGAAGGGGGCGTGGAATGAAAGGAATAGGAAGAGGGCGACAAAATAAAGGAATCAAAGTCCAGTTTCACGATTGTTATCAACGGGAAGTACTTCTCGCCTCTTGAAACAGCGCAAGCGTTCGTCTATTGGACAAGTTTTGTCGTTCAGAAGTTTCTGAAAAACAAACTGTCATTCGAGATAACAGGTTTCGGTCCGTCGGTTTTCCATCGGGCATCGATTTATCGATAGATATTTTTGCTCAGATTAACAAACTCACTGAAACTGGAAGCTTTGAATCGACGATGTAGATGCCCGTTATCCAATGTAAACTCCATTCGAGGAAATATCGTTGACGACATCGACGGAAAAACGTTGGCTTATTTGCGACTGCTACGGGATTTACAACTTAGTTGGAAATATCGAGATGTTATTACAGGGCAAAGTGTTTTTATTCGTTGCTCAGTCAACGTTAATTTTGTGTGCTTACGAAGCTTTGCTGAAATTTTTAGATACAAATAGAGCTTTGTGAGATATCTGAATATTGAAAAATACGACACGAAATAACGTCTACTTATCTGAATCTTAACAAATCAAATAAAGTATGATTTCGTTAACGCTTAGCTTAATTTTTGCAAATAGTTTTTGCGGAATAATCGTGTTTCTTATTTTTGAATTATTTTTACATGCGCAGTGATTTTTTATCCGACTGTATCAATACGTATAATTTTGGTTGTTTGATATCGCGTGTCAACGTTTTGTAACAACGCGTGCAGGTAGTGGTATAATAATATAATTTCTTTGTAACGTCTACCGTGCTGAAGACGTAATTGATATGGAAAACAAGAATTGGAACGAACAGCAAATTATACATTTTGATCGAATAAAGAGAGTCAACATTGCAGATAATTACACAGTGCCATCTCGTTTTACTAGATATGTATTTGTTTTGTGTTTCGATTTTGCAACGAAATTCAATTGCGTCGGATAGCTTTACATAAAAGTCTCGTATTTCTCTTTAATGTAATATTACTTTCGTTTGTTTAAAACACAGTAAATATGTAAAATATGTATTTTTTATACATTCTTTAACTTTTACAAAGATTTTAATAACGCAAAGATAACAGCTGAGCCTTCGAAACAAACTACGATTATAGATCTATCTCGAAAAGTGTTTCCTGTGTTTCCTACGTTAAAGAAATCACAGGTAAGAAGAATAGAGTGGACTGTAGATACGTGTACGAAGTTCGAATAGTAGCCACGGTTCTCGTTGAAAGCTCCTTAGGAACGAAGAAAGGAAAGGAAAAGAACGTTGAGAGACGGGAAAGGGTTATTTTCATTCTGAGCTCGGTAATTATATGATGAAAGTTAGCTTCGTAAAAAGAAACGAAATATTTTGCTAAATTCTTGTGCTGCGCGTTTATTTCCGCTTTATAAGATAATTTTGCAAGATCCGACGTAGCGAGTAGTTATTTCTTAAATAACGAAGGTAAGGAAAAAACGTTGTATCATATGGTAATTTATACATTTAATTATGTAAATTATTATTAACTTTGCACAGATCGTAATAGTATTTAAATTGTCTCTCATAACTTAAGTCAAATTCACACCGTTTCACTTTGGGGGAACACGACCGATGAAAGCTGCGTTCATCCGCCGTGTTCCTCCAAAACGAAACAGCGTAAATTCGGCTTTGGAATAGTCGAGTAACCGAATCCGAATCAAACCGCTTTTATCAATAACGCAATGAATCGATGTTTCCGCAAATTCCCGAACGCATACGTGATGATACCTGCCAGGTTCGAAACTATCCCTCGATATAATTTAATCAAACAATGCTTTGTGTTGCAATTGCACCGATCGCCACCGAATAAATACCGAATCGGTTAACACGTAAACTGATTAAACAGTTCTGATTCCGTTGATACATCGCGATTATCCTACGGCTGATGATTAAAGCGATTCAGTGCCGTTTCCATTGATCAGAAGACGTTTCGATTTATCATCGGACACCGCGAATACGTCTGGACGAAGTTTCTTGGACGAGATGAAAAATGACGATTATTAAACGTAACTCGAGAATCAAATAAGTACATCGAGAGCTGTGCACGATGCTTGAAAGAATCCATCCGTGTGATTGTGCACTCGTGCCAGCGTAATCCTAAGCGCCGTTTTATTAATTCAATTACACCGTCTCTCGATGAAAACTGGTACAGAACGGCCAACGAAATCGTTCGAGCTAATCTCTGCTCCCTTTCAGCTTACAACTTGCATTATAGCTGTACCTTCAACGACTCTTCAAGTATCGCAGATAAACGAACATTCCCCGAGCTGGCGTTCCTTATTCCCTTCTTGTTCAGATATTAGTACCATTGATTAGGTGTCTTATACAGGGTGTCTCAGAACTACAGATCAGTCAAGCAGGAGATGGTAGAAGACGGCAAAAGAAACAGCTTTCGTACCTCGTCTTGTCTTATTATTTAGTTACGAAGCTGTAAAGACGCAGGTTTCTCGTGCCTGCTGATGCGCAATCAGTTATACATCGAAGAATGTACCTTCGTTCTCGCACTTGAATTCCACAGTATGTACTTAACGTCATTGATAATCTGCGAATGTTTATGCAGATTTATATTTTTATGGACGTAACCAAAGAAATAGAGTACCTACATGGCTGATTGGTCATCAGCAGCCACTCAAAACCTGTATCTTCAGAGCTTCGTTATTGAAAAGAAAAGTAAATATATTTCACAGACAGGTATGTTTCTGTCATCCTCTAGCATTTCCTAGTTGACCGGTCTATGGTTCTGAAACATCCTATATTTTTCTCTCTGTTTCTTATCTTCGTTTCTTGTTGCTTTGCGATTTACCTGCTACGATCTGCGACTCGAGATCGCGTTTCTGGTTGCTTCGTGCGATTGAAAACCAATGTGAGAAAAATATTAAATCGTGTGTGTGTGCACGCGCGTAGACGCTGAGAATTAAATTTCCGATTATTATGATTTTTTGAAACGGCGTTGCGTCGTATTCCGCGATTTATATAACCGTGGACATTACGTCGATGGAATTTAAATTTATACGTGACACCGGTCCCTGGTGTCATGAAGCATGGCCGCTGTAAAATTCAATAAAATACTCGCCATTCGGCAAAATCGAATTCGCCAATGTAATCCACGGTGGCTGAAATATTTTCATCGCCTGTGGAACGTTTGCGGATTATTATGCTAGGCAACAATCAGAGTTTCGTTGCGACGAAACATGATTTCGCTGCGTTCTACCGGAACGCAGTTCTGAAGAATAAGTTTCTTCGAGTCGAACTTGATCGCAACGTCCACAAAGAATTACATTCAATCTGAAAACTAATCCACCTATGCTCTAAAGTTTGATAATCGAAACTATAATACTCGATATTTCCTTTTTTATAAATGCAACTTAAATTGGAATACTTTCCTTTCGTCGTTTAATCAACGAAATCTAAATGTTTCTTCCCTAAATAGCGAAACGAACTTTGTATCAACACCAATAATAATCAACTATTTGAAGGTTCGTCGAACATAGCCTCCTACCATTTGCTTGTAAATTGAAACAAAGGACGATAAAGTTGGGAACAGGCGTGTAGAATGTCTTCTAATGACAAACACGTGGCTCCGAATGGAAATGACAAAGAAATAGATTTCGCGGGTATCTGGAGTGGCTGAGTAATTGGAAAAGCTTGCACGCATGCTTATGCACGTGATTAATTTCAAGTTCATCCTGAACTTCTGCTAACCGCATCCATTACCTAATCAGAAAGTTGGCAAGTTGGCGCGTGCAATCGAGCGTATCGCGTCGAATGTTACTCGAACCGCCGTTCGTTTCGAGAGACTCGGTGAAATACGTATAACGTTTACGAGCAAGCCGTTGTTACGTACAGTTGTCCAGAGCCGGTGATAACCTGAAATAGTCTGTTGCCCGTTTGAAAAGATAATTAAGAGAAATTAAGCTATTAATTACGGTTGCGGAACTTTGACATTTTCTTAATCGCTTGTCTACGTCTAGTTCTTCTTTGTTATCCCTAATCCTTGTAGTAGAGCATCTCGGTTGCAGAGCACGTATAATTGAAGTAGGTACTTGTACGTCATCTTCAATTCAAATTAGAGAGGTCAGAGAACACATCCTTCGCTTCGAAGAGTGACCCCGTTATGGAACATCCAAATGGAAACGTTTAAACGACATTCTACTACATCGACGGTTTCATCGAAACAGGGAATCGAACGCTGCTCCTTCGTCGGAAATATAGCGTTTAAAGGAGGAACGTAGTTCTCACGTATCGACTAGACACGCCTGCGGCCAGGGTCGTTAGAATCGATTCGGCGAGCGTTATTTGCAGTTCGCAAACGACTGTTATCGCTGGGTGCTTCTGCAACTATCCAGGAACGCTTTGAAATCGACTACGAGTTAGGGCAGCGTTAAATAGCGACCGGATTACGGGAAAGATAAGAAAATAGTTGATTGAAAAAGAACCGAGGATTTACGATCGAAGGAATGCAATTTGCGGAGACTTCAAACTCGTTATCTCGACTTGACGCAGAAAATAGTTTAAATACCAAATGAAGAATAGCGATCAAAATGCACAGGGTGTCTCGGGGTTTAAGGTATCGGTATAGTCGGATGAAAATGTAGTATAATTTAATACGAAGTTTATACTCTTAAAGAATCCTGGAATTCAGGAGTCCCGGCAGTTCTAGAATTGCTTGGCCGTCCGGAAGCATGCTCTAAGGGTTTGTTTCAATCTAAATATAACCTTGTCAGCAGTTCTGAACTTGACATGCGCCATACGCCGCGTTAGACGTATGCACGAACTGGCGCAGAAACTACTTGGCGACCTGTTCAGAAATTCGAATGGGGATTTACACATCCTGCCGCAGAGAAAGAACAGTTACACGACGACGAAAACTCGTCTTGAACTTTGGGTAGTCTCGCTCCGCGGATATGTTTTCCTCCCAGCGGGAAACTACGAGTTCTGATAAGGCGTTTTCGATATTGAACTTTGAACTCGATTGTTGAAACTGCTGTCAGCATACGTGACATACATAGGCACAGCTACCGTAGCTACAGATGACGACTATTTAAGATTAATTTACAGCCACAACGTTGTTTGTTTGAATTTGTCTTGCTCTTTTTAACCGATTATAGGAATGCAGATTATTCGTGTCAACTTCTGCCAAGTCGAACTAGAAAAATGTTTCCCTCGTATCGGACACGCTTGAAACAAATTCGAATTTGTCTTACAGCGCGAACATTGTCAACCAGTTTTTGTATTTACTTCTCCAATTTACTACCGCAATCGTTGCTCGTTATTTATAACTCATTTTCTAGCTTCTCGTATAAATCCTATACATATATGCGCGATTAATAATATTTTCGAGAAATTAATTACGTTCCGTAGTTGTTTGGAAAAAACAACTTTATCGATTTCTAAACATGAAATTTCTCAGCAATCTTCGATGCGAAATAATTCAATCTTTTGTTATAAAAAGAATGAAAAGACGGAAGCATCGAGCATCGCAGTCGATGGATCCGAATAAGTTTGCCAACCTTGTGTCGTTCAACTGTTCTGCAAGAAATAAGCAAATAACTTCCATGTGAATAGACCTGCGAAAGGCAGCAGCAACTCCCTCGGACATTTTTCTCGAACGACGCGACGGACTGTAATACTTTCGTCGAAGGAACTTCGCGTCTCGGCCTTTCGCTCCAAGTAAATTTCTTCTGGTTACCGCTCGTTAATGGTCGCGAAATTTAATCTCTTCAATTTTGTGCTCGAACTCCTGACGATTAAGAACTCGATTTTCTAATTACGTTTAAACTGCATCGAGTACGTCCACTGAAATGTAATTGTGTTCAATTATATCGATGTAAAAGGAACGCGCGGAGGGTTCAATTTTTCCTCTACTTACAAAATTATTCCTTTCTCGTACAATCAACGATTTAAATGTGATCGTAGAAAACAACGAAAAAGCTACAAATGAAATGCAATCAGTAAAAAAAAAGAAGCAAAATTACACGATATACAAACGTACGTTACTTTCCTAATTGAATTAAGAAAACGAGGTCCGCCGCTATTTAACAAATTTTGTAAATTTATTTCTCCGCATAAAGATGCGAAAGTCGTGTCAACTGCAGCTTCGAGGTCTGTTTTATTACAGATAAATCTTTATGGTTTGGTCGCGTTTCATTCGCAGTCGCTTGTACCGTAGCATTTCCGATATTTCGAAAAGTTTTTCTATCGATCGATGTCGGTGCGCCCGGCTCGAATCTCCAGATTCGATATCGCGGGCCCTGAACTACCAT
Source organism: Bombus pascuorum (assembly GCF_905332965.1). Classification (NCBI taxonomy): domain Eukaryota; kingdom Metazoa; phylum Arthropoda; class Insecta; order Hymenoptera; family Apidae; genus Bombus; species Bombus pascuorum. The sequence goes on from NC_083493.1 coordinate 17,234,841, forward strand.
GGAAATTGAAATTTCTAATGTTGAACATTACGTAAACGGCGTGTACAGTGTACACACATATAAGAAGGGTTGGTCGAATCGAGTAAGCGGAAAAATCAGACAACTTCGGATATCCATATGACGTTTCTGCGTCGGATTAAAGACATACCTTAAAATTGAAATGAATTTTGAAATAAAAATCGTCAAACGAAAATCGCCAATGTGATATTAGAATAGTCTTTCTTCCTATATTTTGTGCTTAAGAACTGTTTTATAGAAGTTTGCTCTACGCACTACTATTCTCCTTATTAGACTGTGAATGTCTGTGCATTTGAATTTAAAAGTGCAAAAACGTACAGGAAGGTTGTTAGCATTAGTGGTACCTAGCGATAGGCAATATTTAACGTGTGTTATTTTCATAATTGTCAGCTGTACGGTATCTTATGATCGTTTCTTCGCGACACGAGCATCTATTTGCTTGTTTAGTTGCTTGTTAAGTATAATGTTATAGTCGTTATAGATATTAGAATAGTCTTTCTTCCTATATTTTGTGCTTAAGAACTGTTTTATAGAAGTTTGCTCTACGCACTGCTATTCTCCTTATTAGACTGTGGATGTCTACGCATTTGAAAAGTGTAGAATTTAAAAGTGCAAAAACGTACAGAAAGATAGTTAGCATTAGTGGTACCTAGCGATAGGCAATATCTAACGTGTGTTATTTTCATAATTGTCAGCTGTACGGTATCTTATGATCGTTTCTTCGCGACACGAGCATCTATTTGCTTGTTTAGTTGCTTGTTAAGTATAATGTTATAGTCGTTATAGATATTAGAATAGTCTTTCTTCCTATATCTTGTGCTTAAAAACTGTTTTATAGAAGTTTGCTCTACGCACTGCTATTCTCCTTATTAGACTGTGCATGTCTACGCATTTGAAAAGTGTAGAATTTAAAAGTGCAAAAACGTACAGAAAGATAGTTAGCATTAGTGGTACCTAGCGATAGGCAATATCTAACGTGTGTTATTTTCATAATTGTCAGCTGTACGGTATCTTATGATCGTTTCTTCGCGACACGAGCATCTATTTGCTTGTTTAGTTGCTTGTTAAAGGACTACGAGAGGATTATTGATAAAAGGCGCACTTAATGAAACAAAAGAAAGATTAACGAAGGAACGTGTAACTGAAACGATCGCGATAAGACCATTAGGTAAAGAGATGCTCTTTGTTCGATTCATTTCATATGGTATCGTACAGTGGTTAATTGCACCAGTTTCAATCCGCGTAGTTCCACTCGTTCGTCCATTAAAGTTTCAACTAAAACTTCCAGCTGCTTCAAGTAAAAATGTAATTGCTCATGGAAATTTTCGAACGTGTCGTCGGTATTCAGCAACGAAATATTCCATAAAAAAGTTGTAATTAATTTTAGAGGGAAGAGAGAAGAAGGAAAAGAACGAAACTAATGGAAGAAATTGATAGTGTTGAAACAGAAAAGTTTTGCTCTGAAGTAGAAACGTTTCCGGAAGATGAGGAAGATCAGAGAAGATATAGACGTTTCAAGCAACGAAATAAGGTACCTATACGAAGCGAGATTCTTTTCTTTTCAAATTAATATATCAGAGCTGAGAATCCGCGTTACTTAAAATATGCATTTACGATGCTTCGACTGTTAACGAGTTAGCGAGTCAGGAAAGATAAAACTAGTACGTATATATCTATATATTTTACCGCGATAATTTAATATATAATATCGAATATCTTTTCTCCTCCACTTTGCTGGCGAGAGAAAAAATCATTTAGAATTGGAAAAAAAGTCAACTTATTGGCATAAATATAATATTGTGCACTACGAGTGTCACGCAGCAGGCTGATGCATACGCAAGTATACACGGTAAAGGTTGGCTATCAAGGTTCGCGTAAAAGCTCGCTGCTGATGGCCTGCCTTCCGAGTCGACTGTTCCACGCTAGCAGCAAGTTTTCGCATAAATTTGCATGGCGTGTCGTTGATCGAGCCGCTTGTTCAAGCCGCTCAAAAAAATATCAGCGTAAAGGCGTCCCGGGCCAGTCGCTCGTGTATCAGCTTTTTCCACCTGACGCCATTTTCTTGCCGGTATTTATGCATTATTCCATCGGGCTTTCGCGTTTAAGCGGAGAACTGGGTCGACCACCGGTGTCGAATTAATAAATGGATCGCCGTAAGAAGTAAATGGAATGTTGCGCACAGAGGAGATAAACGATGCGGCGAGTGATTACGAATTTTTCGCGTCGCTCCACTTCCACGCTATGACCGATCGAATCCCGGTAACCGACGAAACTGACAAGAGATTCGAGCCACGAACTTCTAGCAATTTCCCTTCTACGCGATCGTTGGCGCATTCGACGTCGGCTCGAGGTGACGATTCCGACGAAAAATTTGTTTGCAGTTGGAAAAATACGGCCTTCTGAAGTCGATACGAACGTCACGCTTAAAAGCGGGAACACGAGAAAGGAAGTTAATTAGTTTCTCGACATTCTCGATGCAGTTTTCGAAATTGGCTTTGTTACTTATTCTCGTTAAAGTGATCTACCTTTGAAAACGCCACTGAAAGGCACGTCGAGGACTAACAGAATGGATTCTCGATTTCGCTGCGAGGTATTGAAGGTGACTGGGCACAAGATAGGAAAAAAAGAGACAGCATGGAAAACAGAAAAAAAGAGAAAGGAGGAGGAAGCAGCACAAAGAAAAATGGAGAAAATCAGAGAAAAACATCCAACAGGAAATCGATTCCCTTACCAACCATTTTTCTGAACGTTTCACCGAAGAAGATTTCGTTTTCCGATAACAGGTACGCGAACGGGATATTTCTGCGGGATAACATTAATTGCCTGGGACAGCTGCCATAACGATAATCGAGAAATTATTCGTTCCTTTGAAGCAACGGCCGAGAAGTCCACTTGGACTGTCGTTTTCTGTTGAAAAATCGACGATTCTGTTTATCGTAACGCGACACCGTGGATGCAGTTATCGGAAATCCTGTCTCGATTTATTTCCATTTTGCCATTCCAAATGTCGCGATGCGACTGCGGCTTGTTGTTCCAGCCGGGACCAACGTCGATTGCGGAAAATAATGGCGTGTGATTGCCGAATAATAGGGACCAAAGAGACCGTTGAACCTTGGTCGTATGTAGCGCAACACTTTCCTGTCGAGTCAGGAAAATTTCAATCGTAATGGAAATGCCACGTCATTATACTTTGGACGTGATTTTGACGAGGATTGACCGACCGTGGGCTTTTTCTTTTTCAATTAGGAAAAATTCCTCTAGCGACGGTAAAATTAATACAGTTTCTTCTTATTTTATCGCTTTCTTCCCTTTTCCGAATAAATCGAGATCGATTTTGTAAAGGAATGGACGAAGGATTTGATGGAAATCGATGAATTAAACAGAGCAATTAGTAGGAAATGACGTTTCGTTGGTGGCTTTGGAAACGAGACAGAGTATCGAAACGATAGCTGATATCGTTTTATGTAAATACAATATTTTAACAAAACTATGACGACTTACGTGTTTACTTCAGGAGACAGAGATGAAACATTTTTACAATTCACCATAAAGATATTACTTGATTAATGAAAACCAATATCATAAGTTAAAGTGAAAACGATTCTAGAGATTCTAATCTCTACACTCACGACAGTCCTAAGAAGCTGCAACGAATAATCCTCAAAGACGATTGCCTCTAAATACCTTTCATTCGATAATCCTTCGGTAACGATGTTGCTAACTCGACGAGTAGCTGAATCTTTTGCCAATAGCATCCGTCGACGAACAAACTATTTACCATCTCTGTGACAGAACAACTCGTCCCCACCTTCGACACTCGAATAAATCAGCAGGATCCTAATTGATAGCGAATTCGATGCTCGTTAACAATCATTACGGAAATTTCCCTCTTCTCGATCAACAGCTCCGAAAAACCTGGGGATTCTGTCGATTGCTCGTTAGGAACTAATTTCGCGGCACGCGCGTCGCTAATTGCCTGGGAAAGAAAGTTCGTCGTCGGGACGGGATGTCGTTGCTCTCAGTCAGCTGGGAGCAATTTTCAGAAGCATGGCCGCACTCGCGGTCGCTGGTTTCCCCGGTGGTTGATACGACCAAGAGAAAAATCGAGAAAGAAAACGAACACGCGACGGGCTGTGCAGGGAGGACGACCACAGACGGATCGTGAAAAAAGGCGACTGACTATGCCGCTGGCAGGAAAATGACTGTCGTTGAAAATAAAGAAACCGTAAACGAATTTGCAGTGGACTGACCTTTTTTGGGCTACCGTTTCGTGGTACGTGCCGCATATTCTTCTACCCTACCACTTAAGTTCTAATTAAATTTTCCTCGACCATTTCTTCTTTTTCGTTGGCCGTCACTTTCAAACGAGCAGAGGACCCCTGATCTCTGTCTAACGTTCCTCTTCTTCTTCCTCCGCTGTTTCTCTGCAGTTATCCCGCTAAGTGATTGTTGTCGCGGACGAACAGATGAGGAACAAGCCAAGTAACGTGGAGATCGATCGATTCGCGAGTCGCTTTCTGTCACATACTTCCCTTAATCGGCGCATAGTAGAAGATAACGAGGTTCCTTAGTTTTTCGTGGCTCGTTTATTGGTTGGTTAGTAGTCGCATGGAAATTCTCCGCTACGAGGAGCGCGAAAAATTATTCAAAGGTAAAATTATTTTTCAAGGGAATACTTGTTGCACGAACGATAATAAATCGCTCCCGATAACGATCGTTCTGTTTGTGAATATAATAAAGCATTCGGCTTTTTCTCGTCGATTTACTGCACTGAAACGAAGAATCGATGATTGTTAATAATTTAATTACGCTCGATGTATTTTTACCCGAGCGATTACACGATAAAAACATTTCAAATATTTAAAATAATTCCATAATGCTGCGAGCAAGTACCGCCGAATTAACTTGGAAAATCTATTTTGATTCATTTCTTCACAGTAAAGCGGTAGAGCTAATTATCACTGGAATTATTTCTTGATAATTAAACTCTTTAAACTTTGCTAATCTTTCAGAAGTGTCTACGCGTTATTCAACTTACAGGCTGTAGCTTTGAGCAGCAAATAAATTACACCTCTACGTTATGCATACGATTTCATTTTAAAAGGCGCATCACGAAGGTCGTTCAGGCGAGGCTTATGGAAACAAATTTTTAATTTTTCCTACGAATACATTTTCTTTTATCGCCGCAAAAAAATTCTCACTTTATCAGCTCTTTTAGAAAAACCCTGTTACGATAATATCAGAAGCCTTATTACTCTGTTACAAGCGGTGAAAATATTTTTTATTTCAGATTTCTTATTTTCCACGAAATGTTTTCCTTCGTGACTAACCAAGACTCTCTAGTATATCAGTTAGAAATTTCAAGTATTAATATCAATTAGCAGAAATAACATTAGATAAACATCTGCGATGTCAAGTTCGAATTAAGATCAAGTTACAGATTTGTATCGCGTATGGACTTGCGTTGCACTTGCCGTTGGTTTCGTTGAAAGCAAAGGAGCTGAAACGTTAACTCAACATGGAATCGCCAGACGTATCTTCTAGGCGAAAAATTGAAACAACATCCGATCGCGTTAGAAAGGAAGTAGAGCGTATCAGCCCATGAAATTGAACTTACTGTTTGCACGGGCTTTCCGATAAACTGATGGAATATCCCTTGCTAAACCCCCAAGGGGTGAAACGGCAGGCTATGGGCAAACTATAGGACCTTTCAACAGGCAATTAACAGCAATGTACGAGGGTCAGTTAAATATAAACCGAACTTTGTTTGTAACTTTATATTTCAGACAAATGTTTTGTTTCAAAAAGAATAATCGAGTTATTTTTCTATCTACGTTCCGTTTCTCTGTATATACTTTTGCCGTTGGTTTCATCATTTTTCCATTCCAGTTTCCTAGGGAATGGAGGGCTGGGTTAGAAGCCAATCGCACAGCAATTGCTCTACTACTTCGTTGCTATTGAAAAGTTGACCTCCTAACTGCTCTTTAGGTGGTCGTGATCTTGCGGAACTTGAACTCGTTCCGAACGACTGAGACCACTCTTCCACGACTAATATTAACTTCCGAGCAAATTTCGTCGATTGCTATGCGTCGAACATGTTCGATCAGTTGCCGAGCAGCTTCAATGTTTGCTAGCGTTACACTTGTCTTGGAACGTAGCGGATGCGGTGTATTTTGAACGTATTCGCGTCCACTAGAAAACGATTTATGCCACGCAAACACTTGGGTTCCTGATAACGTTTCATCCCCAAACTGTAGCCGCAACCTATGCAAAATTTCAGCCGGTTTCAGTGCTCTCGAATAATAATTATGCGTTGTGCAACGGAAGACGATACTGTTTTTTCCTTCTGAAACGTCTTTAAGATACGTCTATTTCAACTCCTACGCGACATCATTTTGATACGTCTGACTGTGGACACGTGCTACACGCAGTCCGGTTAATATTTGACTGACCCTTGCAGTATACCTAGGAATTCGGTGCTACGAGTAATTCTCTAAAGTATGACACGGGAACACAGGGACAATTAAGTTAGTTAACTTATTCTTCTAAACACACGAACTCGTTCGTTCGAGATTAAGAACAATTAATACAATACATCAAAGAAATGGGGGACGATAGAACCGTGCACGTTTCTCAAGGGGGTTGAACAACTCAAGTACCAATAATACAGGTGCCTAAGATATTGGAAAAATTAATGCTCTCAACTACGTAAATATATCTTTTTTAAAGGCTGGTAGAATTTCGATTACCGTACCTATATCGAGGAGGGTAGAAAAGAAGAGAGATATTTATTCAATTTTAATAAAATCCGATGCGAGAAAAATGTACTATTTATATAGGACGATTGGAAAATTCTTTAAATTTTGAAGCCAGTTATACGATTATGATCGTTACAATTTTATCGTAAATAATTTCCCGTCGTTTAAAAATATAGCGTACTATCGTTCCAAGTACAATTACTTGTCATTGCTTATATTATCTTTATAGATAGATGGCTTTTTAGGCAGCTAAGATTTTTGGTACTTGTCATGAAGTTACGTCATAGAACGGGGTAATAATCTAAACATTAATGTAACACAAGCCTATGGGGTTATTCTTGTAGAAGAGGTTTAGGAAGGAACGTTCAGAGAAAGAGAAGAGTCGACGCGAAAGAAATCATACGATCGTATTTTTGTTTCAACATTTCCCTGCTTGTTCCGCTTTTCGTTCTGAAATTTACGATAACGCTTTCGTTTGATATATCCGACCAAGAAATTAAAAGCTGAGAAAATATAATGCTTTTCGGATTATATTTCTTTCAAGAAAAATATTCATTATTATTCGCGTGATCAAAAAGGCTTTCGACTATTTTTTCATTAGGCGCTTGCGGGAATTTTTCAATTGCGCTTTTTACCTCTCTATTCATAAAGCGAAACCATCCAAAAAAGTTATTTTGTCTTTAAATAAAAATACGCGAAACAAACGTCCCTTTCGTTAGCGCGTTCTCTGTGGAACTACAACGTGCAGGAAAATTTGATGTATACAGTTTTCATCGCGAATAGATTAAGCTTTAAACGGTCGAAAAACGTTTCGAGTCGGTTGTTCGCACGCGTTGTCTAATCCGTGTGCGCACGTGCTTGTCTGTCGGAGAAAACAGTCCGAGACATTGCCGGTGTCCGCCTGGCCGCAAAAAGGATTTGCACCGAGCAACGAGAGGAAAGTTGTTCGACGTAAACGCGTTACAACTTCCGAAACGACGCGTCCCAACTACCTGAATGACCCTTAAAACTTGTACACGGACTCGTGCACGGGATACGATTCGATGACACAGGGGCTGACAATTTTGTCTTCGAGGAAGAACGTTCATGTGGCCGGGCCATTTTGTTTCATGATTTATCGCATGACGACGTCTGGCTTTTTTGGTAATTAAATTTAGAACGAGATCAACGGTACGCGATTAATCGAACGAAAATTAAGGAGAATCTTCGGTAAGTTAAATATTATTAGTACGCTTCGATCGTTTGTTTAAATAGCAACTAAAGCAGACTAAAAGTTATATTTTAAGAATGATGTATGATATTTTATATAATAAATATTTATTATTATAATACGGTTCAAGAGAAATAAATTTTGAAGAAGTATTTTTCGATAATTCACTATGAAAATTTTTCAAGGGTGATTGATCAAAAAGGAAAAACCAGACACACGACCAAGAAAAATATTCCTCGTATTCGCTGAATTTTATTGACATTTCCAGGTCGCGAACTACATACGCGTTAATCTATCATTTCTTTGAAATTAAAATATTTTGATTACGAAAGAGACAACAATACCGAGCAATTTTTAAATAATTAATATCGATAAAGCGATACGTTACTACGCTATTATTTTCAACCAGAAATAAAAATCATCTTCGATGAATTTCAATCTGGAGTTTCTTTTAATGTTTGTGTTATTTCACCGTCAATAAACAAATAACTTTAAGCGACATTCGATGCTGTATTTTGATGCATCACCACGCGCGAACTGTCATTTGCAATAACATTGATCAACATTTCATATTATTCCGATATTTAGTTTACGACATATACAAACAATTCTCTCTTTGTTTATACTTAAGAAATATTTTTAAATTTCTAATTCGTTGAAAAAATGTCGCATGTTTGTCTTTATCTTTGCAGTATTTCGTCATTCTACAAACTCGAGGTAGAACCAAAATTCGCTCTCGATTTTGCACGACACGATTTCAGCATTTTCTCTCCGCTCGGTTATTTTCATTCCAAATCATTGGGACGTTTCACAGCCGAGTAGGACGGTCATCTTTCGATGATAACACGATTTTCTATTCCGTTTCAGTTGGAAAAGTACAGAAAGTTCGGCGGTCCGGAACACGCGGTTAGCCAGAGTGTTTCGCTTGGCTACTTTCGTAAAAATTGAAATTCTTCGCGGCGGTTAACCGTGCGGGAAGAAGTTAAAACGGATATTCACGACGAGACGAGTCTATCATTGATCGTCAGACATGGTGAAAATTGCGATAATATTTCGCTGATAAATATGATTTAATTGGACGATGAATTTCATTCGCAGACGAGTAATTTAAAGATTGGCGCCAACTGAAGTGCAATCTTGTCGCAACCTACTACGGCACAGCTTGAGAAATCGCTCGGTCAAAAGGGCGTAAAATATAGACGAGTCAGGCCTGATTAACGTTTCAACTGTTGCTGGTGATATCCGTGGAACTCGGTCGTTTGGAAATCTCAATATCTCAATTTTTCTGCCATCACGCATCGTGAAATTAAAAAGGAAACAAACATTTACGTCCAGCTTGAAGATCTTTTTCTGAAAATTACATCTTGCGTGTAAGAAAAGCGAAAGGAAACTTTCGCAACGAATAACTTAAACACGCCGCACACCGCCTAAAAATTAGCAAACCATCGTCTTCTTGGAAGTAGATGCTTTCGTAAAATATCTTTAACTTTAAAATACCAAAGCGTCTGAGAATTATTTGCACAACCTTTCGCGTCGCTTTTAAACGTCGTCGTCTGACCTAATAGAAAAACAAACCGTAAAGTTTCGATGAAAGTTGCGACGGAACTCTGATCCTTAAAATATCCTTTCGTCAAATAACAAGACGCGACAGACATTATTCCGAGAACGAAAAGCCATAGAACAAGCAGGGCAGTCGCTATTACGACGCGTTAGAGCGGCGAGTAAAACCGTTTCTCGGTCGAAGGCAACCGTGTAATCTCGTCCAGCCGCAGCAGAATTGCAGTTCCTTGAACGGGGTCCAATGTTAGAGAACGTTTCGACCATTTTCATCGGTCGATGTTAACCACTTTGCCGCCCGCCCATCGGAAGGACCAACTTCTTTTCTCGCTGCTCGAAAATGGATCTCGAGGATTCGCCGGTCAATGAAAATGACAAAAATCGCTCAGTCTGAACGACCTTCGATGTTCTTACCCGTTCCACGCGATTTCCCGTCGCGTTTCTTCCGGGTCTTACTCCCTGAACAGGAACGGTTCGATACGACAGGCACAATTACGGTGCACGTGTACATATTTACATGGAAACATGGAGATAACAGAAACTGTCAAACACACGCTTGCGTAACTATCGTGATGATAAGCATAGGTACCTATTAGAGGGACAGCGTCCGAGGTCGTCGGCATGCTTTCTGCCACGAGGTTCAGGAAAACTGTCAGCGACAGCAGAATGGTCACTCCTGCGATAGTCGGGAAAAAAAAAGAGAAACAACACGTAACGTACATATCAAGATGAGTTCTTTGTCTTTCTGTAAAGGGTTTCTGCGATTTTCATCTAGGAATCCACGTGCGCCACGCCTGGCAACCAGGTCGTGCAACCAACACACCGAGACGATACGATCGCCTCTTCCAGAAATTCCTGGATAATATTGTCGTACGGTTCGGTTGCTTGCCTTCGAAAGCTCACGGTTCCTGGTCCTTCGGGTATCCATCGGAGAAGCGTTCTGACCTTTCGAAAACGTTCCAACGCGCGAGCACGACTATCGCGTATCGGTGCGCTTCGACGAATACTCGAGTCTGTTGAGTTTGCCGGACGCGAGAATTCCGCTTGTTTACCGAATCGAATCCTTGAATTTTGACGATAGAAGTTCCACCTTGCTGTTAGACTTTGGAGGACGATACGTCCGCTTCGAATCGATTTAGGGAAGTATACGATTTCATTTTTCTCTATCTTTTATTCTCTCTTCGAGTCGATAGAAGCGATACAAGATTTTCCGATAAATAAAACTCAAACCACTATTTTTCTCTATTACCGGTCCAGCTTGGTACTTTATGTTCCCGTTTTGCGCTATTCTCCACGTGGAATTTCAATGATCCGGCGTAAGGCAGGAGAATCGACAGACGGAAACATTTAACGATTTCGTAACGTTGCCGGTGCAACGTAAGTTTGATGATGGATAGCCGCGTTGTAGTTTGTCCGCGTTACGGAAACGATCGAAGAGATCGATTATACGCTGTGGTCTAAACGTCGAGACAATTTAACTTTTCTTGGCGAAAAGTCACGTTTGCGTGGCAAAACTCATATCCCACGATATTTTGCAAGGTACGTTATACTTTTAGAATAGTTAGGAGGTTTTTCTGTACATATATTTCAAAGATATACGTGAAAACTCCTCTTTCCTACCAAACCGAAAAATATAATCAATCAAAATTGCCGCGTCGCTGAAAAAGCTTGAACGCTGTACGCGCTTCAGAGTATCGTTGCATTAATCAACGCCGCTATTTCACTCTTCAATTTAAAACTTTATTTTTCCACTTGCTATATTTCTTCCAGCGATTATAACGCCGATGGAGGCACGATACAGATACGGCGAGGCTATAAATTAAGCTATCGCGAAGAGACATCCACCGATATCTTGGTTCACGTAGGGCTGTGACGCTGTTCACGTGAAAAATCACCTCTGCACGAATTCCTCTATTTAGGACTTTATTACGATACGCCTCCTATGCTCGATAGTTAGGCGGCATGAAATTGACGTGTGACGCGTGCTTTATTACAAACCACACAAGATGGAGTATATCGGTGCGCCGAAGGGCGCGTATTCGTAATTTCCGTAGCTAGCTTATGCGATTGCGTGATCATAATCCCACGCGTGAGCGAGTATTCCGGGCTGCGTAACTTGTTCCCATACTGCGAACACCGAGTCAGCTCAATCGTTAATAACTTTATGTGGTGTGGATAATGTGTTTGGAATTGCATTATTACGCGATAACTATCGTCGTTTACGGCAGCGTCTCGATAATTCGCGTCCACCTAGGCGTTTGTCGTTAATTTAAGCTCGTTTTGCGGGAAGAAGGAGAAAAGAAGATTTCATCGTGTCAACACTTTGCACTCTGAATTTTATTTCAATTTCGTTACCAGCAGTTGCCAACGCTTTTAAATTTATTTTAACTAAAAAATAAGACAATTGCGATAAATAGAGGAAGAAAGAAATTCACTTAAATACCAGTTTTATTCACAGTATTGTTACATTTTGTAATTTTTCAATGTGTGATATATCTGGAAAGAATTTCCAGGATGCAATCCTGCTTTTCTTTCGCACGTTTCACAAAATTCACAAAAAAGGTGGGACTGAAAGAACGTCGAGTGGGGTTCGACGAAAGAGCTCCTCAGATAAAAACTGATGTCGAGTCACACTCGACATAGGAGTGCAAAGGGTTAATATCGTGGATCAAATATCTTCGCCGTAGTTCTTTTTATAGCTTATGTTACTCGTAGAATAACTTTAACAATTTCTGCTTGACGTAGATTCGCTAATTCGACGAATCGTTGATTTATCGCTTGAACAGAGATATCGTAAAATACAGGCAAATGTTCTATACGATCGCATCGCTATAGAAACTTATTACACTTTTGAGGATCACTCTTCTGCATGAACGAGTCTGACCGAACATGAATGACGTTTATATGGCATATGGTAGATCATCGTTAGATCGCGTCCATTATCAGAGAATTTACATGGTCCAAGATAAACATTAGTTGCCTGTTCACGTTCAACAAATATGGCGGTTATCGAACACAAGAGACTACGTAAATTTCCATAGCTTCCATAATGGAGAATTTAGAAGACGGATTAACGCGTTGCGGTTACAATATTTTGATCGGATGTGTGCTTCGCATCGTCGATTCGTTTCGGGTTTTCGCTGTGATTGCGTACGACGAGCTTTCTCGAAATTACGTTTATTCGAACAGAGTTAAAATTTCCTTTCCTAATTCGTAGATTTTCATTTATTTAAATAAAAGCGTGATATCAGGTGTCTACAATATAGAAACACGAATAAATTTCCAGTTGAGTTTCAGCCTCTCAGCTACATCCTACTTTGTGCAAGGACAGTGTTGTCAGAATTTTCAAATATACTTTTTCCCACTACTTAGTATATATCTAGCGCAGTAGACGATTAACTACGAACAAAATAGTCGAAACTTTGCCAATACTTCGCCGCTGCAATCTTAACTTTCCACTTTATCGAACAGGAAAAGGTTTAATTCGTCCGACAGGGATTCCTCCTGGAATTTGGATCACGATTCTTTTCGCGAATATCTCGGTTCGTTTGCAGGGAGTATTCGACACGATCCGGCAAAGAATTCGGGATCACGTCTGGGCGAAATCGCGCAGCGGAAACGGCTGTAAGATGCATCGGTTGCAGGTGGCAAACCGCCAATAACATCGAAATTTGTTGGTCAGGAAGTCGAGAATGGGATCAGGGACCGTGGAAAGCGTAATTAGTTCCTTGCGATTAGACTCGAGCGTCCGTTCGACAGGCTTCGTGGCTATACAACACGCGTGCCGATGCGCATTCGATTAATATGCAAAGCTGATTCATAGAAGCTTCAGCTGCCACGTACATATTGCGAATTTAGCTTTTTCACGCCGAGCCTGTTGGCTCGAGCTTCGGTAAATTTTGTTTTCAACCGAAAATGAAAGAGAACAATTTGAAATTGCGAACGATTCCAATCATTTTATCGATTTTACTTTAGAAACAACTTAACTTTTACAAATTTATTTCAAAACTATATTAGAAATCAAGCGGAAGAGATAATTTTGCTAAAAAATTTGTGTCTCTTTTTAAGAAAATATGAAAAGTAAATGTTGAAGGAAAGTTCTTTATACAGAAGCTTGCGAGAGCTATTGAATATCCATAAAGGGGATTTATCGAAATTCAGGGCAATACGTTACCTTGCTCGTTGCAAGAAAATTCGTCGTTCTCGTCGCGTGACATTAATCTTTCGATTAATTCCGGCGCAGAAAGCATACATTCATTCGTAGAAGGGATTTGCATCTCGAGTATACGGATTTGCCAGAAGAGAAACGTTCGCTGTTTTCTTGGTCGAATGGTCGCGAACCATCGCCGTGTGCTTTGCCGATAAATCACATCGTTTGTACGGATCATTTGCGAATCGCATCGAGATCGCTAGTTACACTAACTTGGAAACAACCGGTGCTAGGAATTGCGCGAAACGTGCTACGACATCGAGCATATGCTGTTGTAGGTCTTTGTGCACGCGTTTCCAAAACTTTCGCGTTGACACTGTTCGATATTTGAGAAGCAGAGATCTAAATCAATTAAACAATCGCAGAAACTAGCTTTCCCTCTTCCATCGTCGTTTGGTGTTTTATCCGGTTTGAACAAGTACGTGTTATTCGATCGTGCAGTTTTAGTAATCGCTATAGTTCCTTCGAGATTGGAACAGAAAGTTCGTAACGTTGTTGCTAGTCGGAGCTTCGGAAAACTTTCAAAGGAACGTGAAAACGATCAAACATAAATCACGTTAGCCAAAGGACCTGGCTGTTATAATACGTATTGTACAAGGCTGAGGGACTGTTGTTAATTTCAAAGTTTGCCAAAGTTCTCCCAAGCTTTCTCCCGTTATGTAACTGAAATATATACACTGTTTCGTCTGGGTTTACAGAATTCGTTATACGTAGAGTACAGGAAATCAACAAAATTCGAATGAATTTCGCACATCGGAATTTGAACAAGCATATCCGGAATAAATCATTTAAGACAACCAATTTCATAACGTTACGTAGTATCTCGAAATTTCGTTTATAGATCGTTCGAATTAATATACAGCTTCCGGACGAATAAATTGCGATATGAATTCTAATTAGCGAGTCGAACGGTCCTATCGTTCTTAAATATTTTATCGTGTCTGTAATAACGTTTCTTGATTTACCGCGATAGTATGTTCGAGCACGTTGAGACGTGCTCGATGATTTCCTATTTCATAGAAACGTGCTTGTATTTTTCTTAGACTTCCGATATCATTGGAAGATCTACCATGTCTTGCGTCGAAGGCTTAGATGTGGCATCAACGTGAACGAAGTTTCGCCGTGAAAAATTATTTCGTGTCTTAATCGATATTTCTGAACTAGATAGCACGAGATAATAGTTCTGCGGTATAAGCACTTCGTTCTTCTGATCAAAATCCATTAGTTCTCTTCGGTTAAAGCGATACGAAGAGCCATGTTTCTTGGTTTCTCCAGCTCCAAACGACTACTTAACCAAAGTGTCCATAGAAATCGTGCGAGTAAGCAAAGTGTCCTGTTCTTTTAATAAATCACCATCGATGTAAAAGATACAACAGATACCGATACGAAAAATAATTCGCGTTTTAAAATTAATCTTCGAACAATATGTTCCTGTCGAGATACTATGCGATACGAAACGCTTTCGTTTGCTATTTCCAATAGAAAATTTCAATTTTCAAGATACGAAAATCGAATTTTGAACGCAAGCTGTTAAAACACCGCACCATCAAACACAATTTATCCGCGTACGATTTCCTCGAGAGAGTAGAATTTGTTCCGTTTCATCCGAGCATCCTCGAACGTTCGAACGTAAACGTTTGAAACAATCGTGGCTCGTGACGTGAAAATCGTGGCAAAGTGAGAGGCGATATACTCTCAGCCGATCCGGAACGTAGTGGATGCTTGTTCGCGGGCCTCGTCCCAACCCTTTGTCATGCTAATGTTCAATCAAATGCACTTTCCACGAAGAGGGTGGTGTCACTTTGCTCGGCCTTAACGCCAGTCCTTGCGCATGCATTCGCTCCGTATTTATCCGGTAAATGAAATTCACGATGCCGGTGGCTGGGCCGCTCGGAATTTACAGCGGCATAATATTATGGAAATTTCATTCATAGACGTCGCAATAATGCCTAAGAGTGCCTAAAGAGCTACATTTTTGCCCGTGATAATAAGCTCTTCGCTAGGATGGAAATTGTTGCCCGCGAAGGAAAAGCTTGCACGCCGCCTCCAGTTTTCTTCGCCGATATTCATTAAAATATGCTCTTCAATTAGAGCCAGATAATACGACACCTTTCACCATCGATTTCAATAATGATTTTCGTTGTGTATTTACTTGGATCAACGATGAAAACGCTTTTTACAGTACATCCTTGCTCAAAAATATTCGGCCACCTGCTCGTAATTACTTTCGATAGGCTGCGCGTTAAGAGTTCCTCGCGAAATTAAAAAAGCACGAAAGGACAACGTGTTCCTTTAGAAGTAGCATTTTATCGAATCGTATATGCCTCGTCTGTCCTGCTATTTTTTTTTTTTTTTTCTATCGAGTAGCTTCATGGTTCGTAGAAGCCAAAGCTAAAATCATTAAAACAAGCAATATTTCAACGATATAAAAAGCTAGGATGTCTAGCTACAAGATCAAATATACAGATAATTTTGACAACGTTGACTGGCGTTTTACTGAATTTAAAGCCGCTTCTCTGCAAAAATAGGAAATGCGACTTATCCTACTTTTCCTCTGTAATCTTCGCATAAAATCGATTTTACAAACGATATACAGATTATTCGTATTCCTCTCGTTCTTAAATATCGCTCGCGACAGAACATGGGAAATAAATAAAGCGTCGTTATTTACTAGAACGATTGGTAATTAACGTGAAATATACTCCTTCAAAAATATCGCGCGCTGATTTTGTCGTCGAAATAGCGCAGAGTATCGTCGATGGAATTTCGCACGATTCGCTGAAGCTGTTAAAATTCTGAGTACGTAATATCGACGTTTTCGAGACTGTAACGCGTTTCGACTGAACTCGACCATGCTCCCTGACCTATCTCGTCTAGGAAACTTTCAGTCGGCGTTAAACTAGAAAGAAAGCTCGCGCACGAGAGACCGAACTTGCTCGGTGATTAATTACGGAACAAAAGCAACCCGAAGTCCGAGAAAGAAAACGGGTTAAGAATGAAGGATGGCGCGTTCTGATAAATTGACTTCTGTCAAAATATTATCCCTAAAACTTTTTCTCAACTTGAAACTTTCGCCAAGTGGAGGGAATCCAAGCTGCAGCATTTGCAACGTCGTACAAATTTATAGATTCCAACAGTTTTGCACGATATCTGAGAATTCTTAAACAGCTAGAAATATTTCACTGGGTAGATTTTTTCGTACAGGTAGGTAACGATAGGAACGAGTTGTGTCAGACGTAATTTATCGGCGATATGGACGTTTCACGATGTACTCTATCCAATTTATTTAACAGAAGAAATGTCACGAATCAAAAGCTATCTTCGTTTCATTAAAGATGGAAACGAAAGTTCGCTATAATAATAGCGACTTTGCTTTTCCGCACAGAACACCGGTAAAAGAAAAGTATCAAATATAACGTTCAAACACCGCAAACATAACTAAACATCGGACGAAGGGAAACCCTTCGTTAGAGACGAACGAAGCTGCGAGAAGCGTGTCGCGCTGGAAGACAACGCGAACGTTAATTCTATTTAAGTTAGCTCGAAAAGCCTTGTTTGTCTTAACTTTGTTTTCATCCGTAGCTAGCTTAGATCAAATCGCTTTTCTCGCAATCCCGTAAAACAATTACCAAACCTGTTTAACGTCGACAAGAAACAGCACCGCCGGTATTCGTCAAGTTTCCGTGGGAGAACCGGCGTTTCTCGTTTCGTCGAACAGTCTGTTCGGGTTTCGGGCTTAAACCGACCGACGGATGAGTGAGATGCCGCGGGAAAGCGACAACAATGACGGAGAACGCGTTGGCGGAAGGACAAAGAAGCGATGGTCCGATAACAATGACAGGGAAACGGGAAAACGAGGCGAGCGCCAGGCGCAGATACCGCGAGATTCGATCTTTCTTATTCAGATTTCCTGCGGCAATTCTTCTTCCGTTTCCTCGCGAGACTAACTCGTAATTACTTGCCGAATGTGAATAGGCACTAGGTTCGGATTTCAGACTTTCAAAGAGACCCATCAGCTATGTTCAGATAGAACGTTTCGAGATAGAAGTTGGAGAAAGTTAACGAGGTGCGAAACAACCGAGTGTTTCCATTCCTCTTTCTTTTTTCTTTTCTACTATTACGTATTACCTTTTCATTCTACAAGGATTTAACATCGATTTTCAGGCTATTAGAGACGAAAATTTATACTCAACAGGATAAGGGAGCCATATAATTTGTCTAGGGAAAATAAATCCTTACTATGTTTCGTAATCGATAAATTCATCGTGGTAATTTTAAGGAGAGTAAACCCTTGATAGAAATATTTGGAACGTGAAACGTTATAAAATTGAAAGGGTAAGGAGGAAATACGTTACCGCGAAATTATGGGTTCTTCGCGTAATTGACGTTCTTTTTGTGCCTTTCTCTTCGAGAAAGTGTTCAAAGCTCGACGTTTTCTTCGAGCTACCTCGAAAAGGATTGCCACGAGCTTCCGCTGCGCTTGTGACGGAAATTGGGCTGGTATACGTCGATATATAATAATTGGGCACAATCAAGCGTATCAGTTCGAGACGTGCAACACGGAGAAGTCTTTCCTCTGCCAAAGGAGGCGCTCAAAAAGCGAGTCGCGTTCGTTCCTCGAATTCTTAATGAGCTTCCATTTCGTATAGAATCGCGATTCCAGATATAGAAAGTTGGCGATGCTTTAGAAAGAAAACTTACGTGATTTCCGCTATTCTATCGCCAATGCGTGAATCTGACGGTGGCTACCGTTAATTCTGACGTTTGTAAAATAGTTTTAACGCTTTCTGCGCAAGACGCGTTATACCTTCTTCTTTCGTACTCAGCCATATAATAAAGAAGACATTGGGTCAAAAATAAAGAAAAGGTCAAACGAATTGTGGAAGACTCTTGCGGAGTCTCGAAGACACATTCGCGTTTCGTTAAAATTACAGTAGACGGAGGCAATTTTTAATAAGTCCCACCTTCGTCCCAGCGAGCACAGTTCTGACATACATAGTCTGTCAAACGAGCCGCAGTTATGTTTTAATTGCGCCGTTCCGACCATTTCCCGACTCTATATACCTTGTTCTTTGCCAACGAGCGAACATCCACGCGACTCTGAAATCACAGACACGGCCCGTGTCACGGGCACACACCGACGCATTCCTCGCGTTCTCAAAGGGATTTGATTATGCAACGTTTCGCGTTTTGTTCCTCTCTGTGGCGAAAAGCTTTCAGGCCACTTTCTACGCGTCCGCTTCTTTTTTTGTCGTCCCTTCTTTTTCCAGAATTACACGTACATAGGTAGAAGGAAAAACGTTCTTTAATAAATCAAGACGGCACTGCAAGGGGCTGGATTTATTGTCCGTGTCAGATTTAGCAAGTGCCTGCAACCGGAGATCGTTCGATTTTCTTCTACTCTTGTTTTTTTTTCTTTTTCTTTTTTCTTTGTCGCAGTTCCCTCGTCTCGATCGTTCGCGATCACAGTGAAATAAGCTAGTCGCGAAGATTAATCGGTTTCAGCCTCGAATGAGTTGGAACGCGTTTTCTATTAAGTTTGGTCGATTACATTTTTGCTCGTAACGAATTCGGTGCGCGTGATTGATCGAATTGAAAAATTAAATGAAAATATGGTTCACGCGTGGTGGGAACGCTTGTTAGGAATGTAACAAAATGAGTTTTATTCGTCGATAGTCTTTTAATCCTCCAGCTTCTTCGTAGCGATAAATCGAGTTTCGATTAATTTTATTATTCGCTACAAAGACGGTTAATCGGTTACTTATTATATGCCTTTGATATGCCACAAATTTAATTCCCGTAAAATGCTTATTCGAATAATTTGTTTGTAAATCGAATGGCGTATCAAGTTTAGAAGAGATTCTACCAAATAATGGAATCTTTATAAGCAGCAGCGAATATAATAATTAACAAACAAATAGCACGCTATGAAATTTGGAAAATATCTCGTAGTCCAGTATCAACGTTTACCTACTTTCTTTTTAATTACTCTTTACACTTTCGTTATTTTACTGTTAAACATTACGTGGTTTGTGTTTTATCCATATCCACGTAAAGGACATCTTTGCAAGCTCGTGAATCGCAAAACCTCGTACAATTTTTATCTTCTATGAAGCAAGTTTACGATTTAATTACAAGAATCTTTGCTGCTGGTAAGAAAGTTAAGACGCTGAAAATTTATCAGAAAATCAGTTTAATCGTTCAAGTTGCTTCTTATCTGTACCTAGTTCGTTATGCTACTTTCCGGAACTTTACGGCCAAGCTCTTCCGCGATTCAATTGTTGCTTTCCGTATTCGTATCTACCGCATCGCGTCCTTATACGTGCACTATCGGTTGCATATCCCGCGCTGCCATGTTTCGAAACTGTTTAACTACGAAACTCAAAGTTGGAAGATTAAAATTTCGTTTCATCGTCTTATAGCAGGCAATTAGCAAATTCTGTGGACGCGATACAGAGTTCTCGATCTACAGTCTTAAGTTCCGAGACACGAAATTTCGCTTAAGAATTTTCCGATGTAGAATCGCACGGACCAATATCGGAATTAGACAGACGTTCGATCGCAATACGTTTCATAGCTGGCGTCAGGTCACGTTCTTTACCTCGTTCAATCGTATCGCGGAAATTGACAAGAAATTAGAGGATTGTAACATCGCCTTCCCAGCATCTCGATGCATGCACAGTCCGACTAATCGGAATTTCTAAGGAGAATCTTATTTCTGAACCGGGTTCGAACGGAATTCGTTTTACATCGAGTCTACCTGGACTAACGGCGATGATGAAACTCGGATGGAATGGAATTTCTATGATATTACACTCTCTCTCTCGTCCTCCTTCGACCAATGGTCTATAGTACTGCTATTAGGTAAGAGTAGATGCACGCCGGTGCAATATCTCGAATAACTTGATATTATCAACATGTTTGGGAAATTCGACGAATTACAGGCATTTGGGATATTTCGCATCAGTATTTACAGATGAAAGCTACGCCCCTGATAACTAGACTTTTCACGTTCGTTTTTCGTCATTAAACGCGAACGGGTAAAATTTTTATGTCCAATCGAAGTTTTCGATGCAAGAACCATGCAGCTGTAATTTTACTAATTTAACACGAAATAAAAACAAATTGTTTAAAATATTTCTTCTTGTCAATATATCAATCGTGACCTCCTCGTTAAATGCATTCTTCTACTTTGTAGCAAAAATTTTCAATTTTTAGTACTTATACACTGGTTATACGTCTGGTTCTTGCACCAAATTTGATTAACTTGATGTTCTCTATAGGTTTAGTTGAAAATTAATCGATTTAGTTACAAATACGAAGACAGTTACGGTTATAGGGATATTTTACAAAAATGCTGTTGCTACTGGTATTATTCAATTGTATTTCCATCTTTTGGCGATTATTTCGGCATGTTTTCGTAATACCACTTATCGCTAGGAGGTAAGTACATATCGTTCGACCAGGGTCATTATATCGTGAAATGTCGTAGGAAGCAGTTCGGAATACAGTCGTCGAGAAGAAGGAGGAAATGCTGGTTCGTTGTTTTCAAAAGTGGAAACTCCGTTAAACCGATCCTGAGGCATTCTGCGAACACATATCGGTCCCAGGGAAACCTTCGCTACGAAAAGATAAACAATACCTGTTTCAAGATATACAACTGTCCTTTATTTAAACCAATAACATTGTTTTAAAAAAAATCGTTCGGATACTTTTTTATCGTCCGGAATGCTCCGGTGAGCATTCGCAGAACTAAATTAATGCAAGAATCGGATAATTCTAATGCTTCCCTTGCACCAAAATTATAAAAAACGCTACATCGCCGAAGGTACAGGTAGCTCCGTTTCCACAAGACGAAAGAAAATTATAGAAGGTACATAGGTGTTGGACGGTAACGTGGGCTCGCCTTTTTTTCTCCAATATACATTAAAATCTGAATTTCGACGAAAAATGCCTGCAACCCTTGAATTTTCCTTCAAATTCCACGCTTTACAATTTTTGTACTACTCTATCGCAAACCGCTTCTATGCCCGCAACTAATTTACCAACTGTTCGTCAACGCGTTGAAATTTTATTGAAAACACACCGCCTCTAATAACTGCGCTGTTCGAAACTCTGTGAAACGCCTGTGGCTCGATCTCGATCGAATAAAAATCACGTCACCGCAGAGACGGCGTGTCCGTCGGCACGCGCGTCCCCAAATGGGATCGTGGACCGGAGACGAAGCATTTTCACGGTGTTTTCCCAGAACGGACGATGTTCGGAAAATTATATACCGGTCTAGGCTCACGGGACACGCGGCATGCAGACCACGTTCGTATTTGTGTGTATACAGGGGTTTGTGTGCATAGCGGCAATTGTGTACGGGGAATAACGTCGACGAGAGTCCGAATCCCTGCCAACATCGATCTTGTCCTGTCGTTGCCTGCGACGCGTCCAATGAAAATTGAATTTCCCCGCCTTCTCTTCGAAACTTCATTCTCAGAACGCTTCATCGTCGCATTTATATCGTTACGCGCGCAAGAAGTTAATCTTGTTCGCAGTATGGGTTCTAAACGATTCTTCTTGCTTTACGCAAATGGTTTATCAATGACTGTTTCAAGCGTATTTCAAATGATTATCTCGGTTCAAGCGTTTTTGAAACGGACAAATTATTTTTCCGATACCTTGTTGAATAAATTTCTACCATTAATTACCTACTGTACATTGTTACGTTTTGCGTACGCGTTTAGGATGTTTGTAGCATATGCAACGACGATTCAGCTTTTTCTACACTTTATAAGCGTTTGCATTTCGGAAAAGAGAATCGTCTATTTAACAGCGTAATCTCGATCCCTTTATCGTTTCCGTATCCAGTTTTATCATACAGGCTTGGACAAGGATGCCTTTTCTCGTAAGTACATTAATATTTTATATTAAAACTTTTAAAGTCCTCTTTGTATGCTCCCACGTGATATATATATGTTCTTTTCATTCCATAAATCGATACTAAAGCTCACGTACTCCAAACTCGAACACTTTCTTCTTCTTCAAACTACTTTTAACGATCTCACTGGCAATTTGACAAATTATCGTACATTACCATCGATCATCAAGACTCGCGTGTAAAGTACAATAAACAAGAAAACGTGTAGAAGTCTGTACGCAACGTCTCTCGCCGTAAATCTAAATATTGGAACCGCAAGCGTCGGATTATATCACGTGAAAAGTGTTTCGCTCCATTCGAAAAGGCAGAGGCACCAAAAGTTGTTGCGCGTCGGTATTAAAGAATTAAGGATTAATTCGACGGCTGGAAAAACGAGCACAACGTGTAGGCGAACGAGCGTAGAATTTTATTTGGTGCATATAGTTATGAAACGGTCGTTTGAAATCAATATTTCTATCGGGTCGTTTTTTATTTTCACTGGATGCACCGGCAGACGTCGTTCGACCTCTCAATTACGCGTTCTATCGAAAAGGTGGACGATAAAATGTGACGATTATTCTTGTTAGACCACTTCGATGCTCGACGTGTTTCAACAAACTAACACGACAGGTCGAAAGTTTATCACGCGTATCGCCATTGTATCGAGTGATTTATGCATTAAACGAAGACGACTCGATGAAAGTACCTTTATTAGCGAGTTTGGAAAGGAGATCGACTTCGCACGAAGATTGTTTCAGTTTTTTTTTAATTATTTTTAATTAACAAGCGTTAATCGTTGCTTCCCAGTGATAGCTTTTATTCTACGATATTTTCCACTTCAATCTGTTTCGCAGTCACTAAGCACATTATCCGGAACGTACCGCAGTGTTTGGATGGTTCCTCGAATGAACTACTCAAGTGGAACTATGATAATAAAGAAAGACATAATATTTTCAACTGCAGCTTTCCTTCATATTCTTTTATGTTTGCGTTTACGCGGATGCACAGGTGCAAAGAACATTTGTAGCTTCCCTTTACAGACACTACACTTCTCAACGTTTTCAGGCAATTTCTTGTTCCTTACACGAGAACGCACGAATGGCGTCTATAAAGAGGTAGCGTAAATTCCAAGGAAAATGACACCGAACGATAGTTTTATCCACGATAGCAAATCTCAAATCTGATTATCTATTTTCAACGAAAATTCCATAAGAGACAAAGATTCGTTAGGAAATAAGATTAAGGAAACTCGTTTCTCCACACAGTTGATAGAACTTTGTGCCGGAAAACTGTAATTTATTTCTGGGTTACCTAATAGTTAACTATAAGTCTGCGACCACAGAGCCAGCCGACCATCCCAGAAGACGTATTTCAAAGTCAACAGTTGCAGCCTCATCAAGCATAGATAGACCGTGGCGAACTTCAGCGTAGACGCGTGCATAATGCACGGAGTATTGTGCAGATTTTCCCCGTTGTAATTCGCGAGATGCACCGTATCCAAAATTGAGATCAGGCGACGTTCCCGACGGGAACATGCTCGACTGGCAACCGTATGGCAACCGTATGGCAACCGTATGGCGAACGAAAATACCGACGGAACACGGTCCCTTCATAGATATTGCCATTTTACGAGGGAACCTATCTCTGCCACTGACGTCGAAAGAATACGAAACACGGTCGTAGAACACTTTCGCGGGAATAGAATTAGCAGGAAAAACAACAGTCGATAAGCGAGTTATCAATCCAGCGAAGAATTGTTGTCAGGAATTGTAAAAAATCCATTCTTCTACATGTTTCAGCTTTTCTTCGATATTTATCTTCGACGTTATATCGTTAAACGAGGAGAGCTAAACGAGCTAAACTTGCAACTGCGTTACAATCTTACAAAAGGTTGGAAATTTTTGAATTACGAGAACGATCGAATTCGCAATTTATAAATTATGATCTTTTAAACAGCGAGTAGTTTTTTAATAATTTGTACACAAATTGGTAATTCCTTTTACTTATCCTGTGTTTTATTCTTATCGACTTCGTAATCAGAAATATAACGATACTTCTCCAACAAATTACTACATAGAATTCGGTAATATGTATAGATCGGTATTAACTGTACGTTTTCATTTGCATTAATTACCGAGAATTACTGCATTATTGATTTTGAAACCATTATAAAACACAGACACGTTATCAATGATCGATTTAAAGGAAATATCATGGAATTTTTTGAATTTCCCATTCCTCTTTTTCCTAACTGTAACCAATATAATGAACGTGTTAAAAGCGTTCCAGATCCTTGTAAATGAGAAAATATGCATCAAATTACACGTGTAATTCGGTTCGTGGAAATTAAACATTAAATTTCGTACCCCGAAAACTGAATATACGGAATACAAATCTGCGATGCAAATTTGACAAATTCCAGTTGCAATACGCTACATCCTTATATATTTAGTATTTGTCGTACAAGAGAAAATTTTGTGTGCAAGTAAATCATCCATAACGTGAACGTACTTTTCGTTGGAACTACAATGCGAATTTAGAGAGCGAAATCATATCTTGGAAAATACGTAGAATTTTCTTTTTTCTCGAATTATCTCGAAAATAATGAGAAATATCGAAAAAAGAAACTTGAGAAGGAGTCGCGTGTCTTTTTTTTTACAACTACAAGAGCGTAGATAATTAAAAAAAAAAAAAAGATCAATGCACCCAAAGTATCGAACTTTTTGAATTTCCAGATTCTGCAATTTCTCTGGTTAGTAGGCATTTATTAAAAATAAACCAGCGAATAAATAAACCATTATGACCGTAATATATATGAAATATTCGATCGATTTCGATGAATACTTTGATCGAATTTATCGGCATATTTAAGACTATAGCATCCCATTAAATTCCCCTTAAATTTGATGTTCGAGTTGCATTTAATACACGAGGTATCCTAGAATAAATCTACAAGAGTAAATTTGAAACCTGAACGACCATTATAAACTACTACACCGTAACTACCCTATAATACGAAGTAATATTCATCCATAATCGGCAAGAAGCCGTCGTAATTTTCGTTCACTCTGCAAACAAAAGCAATTAAATGGAAACGTTGATCAAACGGGGTGGAAGATCGAAGAAGCTCGATACCAGAACGGTTGCGTCGGAACGGAGATTGATGAAACGAAGCAGATGTTACGGAAAGTAAGCGCGAATTCGAGTGGCCGATTCAGATCTTCCATCGAATCGGAGGAAAGCAAAGATCCAAATGTTTCAATATTAAGAACGATTTGCCTCTTCGAGATTAAAAAGTCTCGTCACGTTCCAGCTTCGTCGCTCGATCTGGAAGTTCGCGAACGAAACTTTACAAGTCTCCCTATAACCTGAACGTCACTTTCGTCGATTCTAGACAAGGAGGAATCGTGGAAAATACGAGTTCTACGTTATAACCAGAGGAACCGTAAAACGTCGAAAATGTCGTCCGACGTGTTGTATTCGCAATGTCGTCCGGCTGTCTGCGAGATCGAAGATCGGTGGTCGATCTCGATCTTTAACCCGGCGCGAACGAACGATGCGACGTCGTTGCGATTTCCTAGGGATAACGTAGCAGCAAAATTTTGCAACTTTATACTTGACACATCCATGGTTCTTCCAGTTTCGATCGTGTTCTACGAGCGCACTTTATGTCGCTGTTATACGATAGGAAGAATTCAGAATGAACGACGTCAGGTGCATCGCTCGTCCGCGCCGTGTCTCGCTTCCTTTTTTCGTCGTCCGAAACGAAAGAAACGCGGGATAGTCAGCGTTCAGTGGCGATATGTGGTCAACGTGGTATATATCGTAGAAACATAATCCGACTAAATCAATCAAACAGTCGCAAGACTCCAAGTGTATGTGTACATACATACATATACAAAGAGAGATAGACAGGTAGAAAAAGAGACAGTATAAAGAACGAACGGAAGAATAGAAACGAAAAAGAACAAGGTGTATATTGTCTGGCTGGTGTAATACTGGCAGGCAAGGCATGCTACGAGTTACGTTACCTAAGGTGAGTTTCTCCCCGGAATCTGGCGGCAGGGTGAAGCCCAAGAGGGCCATGCTCGATATCAGCACGCACGGCACGATCAGGTTGAAAAAATAGTACAGAGTCCTTCTGCGGATCTGTATGGTGAAGGTGACGTCGACGTAAGGTTCCGGACAGCATTGGTACGTTATCGTGTTCTTCTTGCCCGGCATTCCTGCAACGAAAGCGCATCGAACCATGTTACGAAGCTGATACTCGTCCATACCGAGAGGAGTAATTAATACTCGTTTCGACAACGCAGAAATTCAAACCATCGCTGCAAAGCTTAATTGCTTTTGACCGTGTGCGAAAGCGAGTTTGGTTATTGTTTCACGCGACGGTGTAATTTGGCACGGCGCAAGTTCCGACACGAGTTTAAGTAGCCGTTTATGCCCTGAATACGATGATCGCGTTAAGTGTTTCCTTAAATGGGAACATGGGCTTCCTTGGCCTCGGAAGAAGCACAGGAAGTCGATATAAATTTTCCGCGAATCGCTTCTAACACGATTATATTTGATTTCTATCGAGACACGTACGTTATCAAGATCGATATCTGCAGTAACTTCGTGTTTATAACACAAGTTCTTTTTTCTCGTTCTTCGTCTTTTATCCGCTTTCTCTGCTCCTTTTCCTCTTCCCCTATTCTCTATTTTCAACTTGGCTAGCTTTAGACTTCTGATTCTGAACTCTGACTCTGATCGATTAATCCTTTCTAGCCACTTATCTCTTTATCTTTCCTCTTTTCCTATTTTCCTGCTTCTTTCGCTCGACGCAGACGCTCTGAAAAGAAATTCAGGCACGTCCATCAAAAACCTTTCTAAAACACTCTTCATTCGCCCGACAAGATTCAATTATTCCCGCAAAACAGAAAGCGCGCTGTCGAGAAATTGTTAAAATTTTCGGCTCGAAATCTCTCTGCTCACAGATTCCGCTATATCCTATAACTCGTGATCTTTATTCGTATATTCGGCGCAAACCTGCTGTTAAATCGATAAACAATCGTTTAGCTTAAATAAAATATCAAATATACGTATACGAACATCGCAATGATACAGCTCGTCTCGAAGCGGAAAGTAGAAATCGGCGAATAACGTTAGTAGCTTCCAAGCTGTAATTTTGATCAAACTGGCTCTGCCACTGGTTACACGGTTCGCTAATTTCGCGAGCAACGTACATCGCGAGCATGACACGAACTCTCAGACTAATTCCAAATTACGAGGCGCAGCGTGCATCGTCGAGGTAGCCAAGCTTAGTCATAGTAGAAGTAACCGCGGAAACACGAGCAGGTTACCTCGTGATTTCCGTTTAACTGCCTTTATTAGCCGGCTACGTCCGTTTGAAATCGTACGCTCTTGTTATAAACGCGACCTTCCCATTCGTCAATCGCCTCCAACGTTTCGTTCCATTAATGCCTAATTCGTGGTGTCCATATATTTTTATTACAAATTTTGTAATACGCACGCAAATACACGCAATTTATGGCAAATTTCTTCTGCAATGTGGTCGATAATTGGAGTCTGGAAAAAATTTAATGGTTGGTAAGTAACAGCCAGTCAAATTTAAATTTCAAAGAAACTAATTTCACATACACCGATCTAGTGTCTTACCCTTTCGACGCATAATTTCTCGTCGTTTCATGAAAAACTTTAACGTCGATCGCCGTAATACAGCTGATAAGGATGCGCCGATATCGCGAGAAATAAAGCAATGGAAAAGGTGCGCTTAAAAATTCTGCAGCGCGAGGAAGTCGATGGTTTACGGTGGCGTTAAGGGAATCGTGGTTTTTAATTACCTAAATTACTTTCAATCGGTAAGAAAATTCTAACTGGCGGTTTGTTCCCTCGTTGCCACGCCGTAGGAATTCTTTTGCCAGACATTTGCACTCGGACGACGTTAATTTCCCACGCGATGCGTTTGCCCTAATTGCAAACATTATAAAAGTTACATCTGTGACTGCCTTATTGTGGAAATATGCAATTTTAATGACCTCGATGACCGCGTCTCTGTACGAGACACGGGTGACTTTTATTGTTCGCAGTTTTATTCGAAATATATAGTAGCCATTTTCCCCCTCTTCGTGCTTTTTTAAAATAAATAACATAATGCATAATGCTCAACTTTGCTTTCTATTGTTCTGTGCCTTTTTGTACGCGAGAAAAGGGAGTTTGGGCATTAAAAAAAAAAAAAAAAAAAGGAATTAACCTTTAGGATAAATTGTTTCATACGTTAGAATTGCAATCTGGTTTGGCAAATGTTGACAAAAAGGGATCCAGTCCCAATTGCTTTGATCTTGACAAATATGGTCAGGCCCTTGTGTGACATGTGGACACTTCTGAGTAAACTTTGGAACGTTCCAGCCGTCGTGTGTGATTTTTTAAAAAATTATTAACAAAAACAAATTTGTAAATCTAGAGGATTTATTTATTTTTGTATAGTAAAGAAACACTTGCTCGTAAAAATCTAGTCCAATCCCGATACCAATCTCACACATGAGCGAAGCGAGCGAACGAGGAATTCTTAAGAAAAAAGTTTTCCGCCGAAAGTCGAGTGCCCCTCGTTGGCGTGTGGAATTGGTATCGGGTTGAACTAGATTTTTACGAACGAGCGGAGCTCGCTTCTTAATGGAATTCGGATGAACTTATTTGCTACGACTTGCAGCAAGCGCCACAAAAGTTGTGCTAATTCTACGCGAAGCGGTAAGTGAAAAATGTGGCATAAAGTTTTCAATAACAACGTTTGCAAAATTCCCAAAGCATCGTTTCGGGTTATTCGTCCATGCAGGATCGCCCCCTTTTGGTTTGTGCTGGCATTTGTATGCCAGCAGGTGGAATATTATGCACGTAGTCTTATGCGCCTCGACACCTATGTATATCAGGTCGCCCTACGTTGTACACGTTCAACAATAAACCTCCCATCCCCGAAACTACCTCGACTCTCAACGAATCACCTTAGCGTGTTTCTCGAGGCAAATACCACCGCTGAAAATTCCCTGTATAAGCCAGCAACCGTAAAAGAGGAAAGTATTCGGGTTACAGGCTCTCGAACCGAGTTTGTGTCGCTGAATCGCGAGGAAAGCTAAATTTATTAATGCAATTTCGCCCAGTCGCATCCGCTAAGATTCTCTCCGCCACTCTCCATTATTCATCGGTCGCATTTCACATTCTTGGCCTCGCGTTTTCATACGCGAAACTCGCGCTAGCATCGACAAAACCGTCGTACGTGAACGAAATTCGAATAACGCCGCCAAAGTAGCTTCGAGAAGATAACGAAAAAGATAACGGAAGTTCGTGGCGATCGCCGTCCTCGGAGCGAAAGAGGAATACCGTGGAGCCGCGAAGAGCAAACGAGTCGGGCGCGAAATCGAAGACTCGCAAAGCGACTAGGTGCTCGTTCGATCGCTACATCGATTCGAAAGTTTATGGGGTACGCGAGACAGAAACTCGCGAGACGTCTTTGGCAACATCCTTGGTAGCGTGTAAACGCGAAAGTGGCCGCCCTAACGATTTTCATCAACATTCCTTTACGCGCCGGTGACACGAATATCGCGCGAGAAAACCAAGTCCGGCGAAAAATGCATTTTACCGTGGGAACCTGAAAATTGGCTTCCCTGTTGAAACATTATTAAGGAACGCCATTTGCCGGAGTTTTGTTGTGGCGAGGAAGATTGCGAGGAAATGAGTTCAAGTTTTGAAAAGAACGATGAAAATTGCGTTAATACTTAAATCTTAAATATATACTTTCTTCTTATGCTTCCCACAGGGTTTTTCCAGCGTTTTCCAAACTTTATCGGTGTATTCTATGGACGTTGACGTGAACGTAATCAAAATAGGAAATACGAAGGTATCGGTAATGAATTTCCAGTTAACTACGATATCGAAGTACAGTGTTAAAGTCTATATAATATTTCTTTTCGTACTTATATCCATACAGTGTGCTACTGTAAGTTTTGCTGGGCAAAACTGTAAGGCGCTATAGATGTATAAAAATTCTTATAGCATAAGAACGTTGATATTGTAGAATTTCCAATGGAATTATAACGATCGTATTTAATAACAATATTAGAACATGTCAAATAATTTAATTACACAGGGATACTTATTTAATTGAATCGAATTGAATTGAATTTAATTAGAGAATCGCGTATTCAAAGTACTTACCGATCAGGTACCATTCTCCGTTCGTGATAAAGTCGGACAGGTCGCCGCCCTTCTCCGAGCTGAGCACGAGGTCGACCTAGCAACGACAAAGTTTCGATTAACACGGGCGTACGTTTATGGTCGTGGCATTTCGCTAGGTCACACGAAGCGGACACGCATGCACGTGCGACAGCTTTACGTCACTCTTCGTTTCTACGGTACGACTACGACTACTTTCGCAGCTATGCACACAGATCAACGTGGCGCGGCAGTGTCGGTATAAATCGTGCAAGGAGGAGGCTCAGAGGATGATGGCGTGTTGCGAAGGACATTTCGTGTGCGTATCTGGTATATAAAGGAGAGGATAAATCCGTGGCGATCGACAGACTAAGCCTGGGATTCTCGTCGACGATGAGAGAAACGCCTTCTGCCGCTGTCTAACGTCGAGCGACTCGCGACGTTTCAACAACCGCTTAATCCGCTTTTATACCGAATCTAATTCTCCACTTGTCTATCCCAAAGAGAAACTTTGGCGTTCAACGTGTTTATTCGCGCGTCTTTTACACGAAATTAAAGCAAAGCACTTTCGATATCTTTCATCCCGTTTCTCTCTTCGGAGCTTCCGTGCCACTCGCAGGTTCGATTCTACGGTTCCCATTATGAACACTCGTTCCCTTTAGAACGTGTATTTCGTTGCTTCATCGACGTCGCAATCAACCACCGTACACTGATATGCTATTTTATCTCACCTATACTAGTTCACCGGCCGGTGCTTGTTCACCGTGTCGCTGGCGAAATTTCAAAATATTCTTCGGGAGAAAAATATTACCGACATCCCAAAGTTTGAAACGCTATCTTGATTTTTCACTTCGATTCGTCTTACGATTTTTAGCTGGTCCGTTTGTGTAAGTTACCGATAACTTTATCGTTCTTCCCAAAATTTTAAGCTGTCGCGCAATACGTAACTCTACATATACGAGGTGGCCCGATTTTTCCCACCTATCTTTTTCTATGGTTATAAATAAAGAGTAATCTTATATAGACGTGGTGAACGAGTGCGATATTGAAAATCAAAGAATAGCTTCGTTCATATTTCGTATATCTGTCGTAGCATTTTAACGAACAACATTCGTATCCTGCCTCCGCGTATACTCGCAAAACGCGTTGACAAATTTAAAATATTGGCTCACACTGTATACATATTATTTTGTAAAGTTCTCCTTTTCAACGCGTTTCTTGCATCTTTTCTTATCTTTGGTACTCGAGCAGCAACCGGACGGAATACCGTAGGAATCCCTCAAAGAACACTTGTTCCATCGTAGAATGCTTCTTAAACCGTTTCTTCGGCTCCCTTTAAGCTCGGCGCTACCTCCTTCCTGTCTATCTGTTGCTCTTTGATCGAGAGCCAAACGAGATGCGGTTCGGCGTGTTCTAACTTTTACGACCGGCATTTCCATCCTCGGGGTCTGCCCTTAAACTACGCTTCCTGCTATTATCCGGCATCTCGATCGTTTAACCGGTTCGACATTGTGTTCCCCGTTTGTCTCGTATTTCGAGTACGCGGTCGAAGGATACGATTTATTGGACGGATTTCTGGGGATTTTTTTTCTTTTTTTTATTTATTAAATAAACGACGAAACTGAATATATTGCTGGACAAACTGGCCCGCAAGGCTATCAGAGACAAAACGACGGTCGAACCTAACTAACTTACCTCAAAGAGACGCCGATATTAAATCGAAATTTCACTGACTCGATTTAAGTATTTCTGCCGATTATGCGCATCGAAAGGCATTCCACCTTCGATTTAGTTGGCAAAGAACGAACTCTGCTTCTCCCGACGATTCAAAGTCGTTCGAATTAATTGCTCCGAGTTTCGCGTTTGAAATTTTGAAAACTTTATACCGGAACGAACGAACGGAGAGATTCTGGATCGTGACGAACTTGAGCGTAAATTTGCTTTTCAATACATCGACTACTTATTTTCGCAAAGTTAATATTTTATCGGTTTTGGGTCTTTAAATTCGGATATGGATCTTTCCCGATGAACTTTCGATATCTTAACAACTTTCGCGATTCTTTTTCGAACAGTTTGTCGTTCGTTTGTTGGTAATGAATTCTTTCAAGTGCAAGTAGTAGGCACTGATCGACTTCTGGAATATTAAATTTCTTACCATCGAAAAGATGACGATAAATCGTAACGATAATTATTATCAGAATATTAGGAACATTTGTATTTTCTACGTATATATAACGAACGCGAAAGTGCCTTGTTGAGGTTATTAGATGTATGCGAATACAAAGGAACGCGTGGATAAATTGTAAGGTAGAAAATATATTTTAAATACCGAAGTGTAAATACAAGCCGGAATATAATTGAGTCGATCCAGATCCGCACGCTAGCAGTGTTATCCCATGACTAAAAATCCTCAACGTCGCCTATCTACTGTTTATGGTCTGTCTTCGACCCAGTCTTTCGTCTATACGCTGTCGATGACTTCGGTGCTTGAGAAAACTAAAAGACCAGATGTAGAGAAGCGACGACCACTTCAACATGCCTAATTTCGTCTATGGACATCTTCATAGTCAGCCAAATTGCGACGTATAATCTCGTGGATACCGTTGCTCGGAACACCCGATATATCATGTCACTTTTTCAAGCCAGCAGAATTTCTTCCTTTTTCGATGATATTTTCGGGATCGCGTTCTGCATAGCGTCGCGCACAGGCTCGTTGGGCATTAGAACGAATCCGAACGGTTCCGAACGTTGGTCTCTCGTAATTCATCGCGAGACGTATATTTCACGGAGGTGACCCGATTCGAACGTTTAAATCCGAGGGATTGTGGCTTAGCACTCTGGCTGCTGTATCGGGACTAATCGTCGGATAGCAATTGCACATACGTGCATTGATATTTTAGTAGAGTTACGTATTGCAACATCGACGATACATGTTTATAATACGTTGCATGTAATGTGCATTATAAAATAACGTATCATTCTCGTACCACATTTCTTAAGTTATTGACCATTGCTTCGAGCGCGAACAAATTTTAAATTCGAACGTTTAAACCCGAGGGACTGTGGCTTAGCACTCTGGCTGCTGTATCGGGACTAATCGTCGGATAGCAATTGCACATACGTGCATTGATATTTTAGTAGAGTTACGTATTGCAACATCGACGATACATGTTTATAATACGTTGCATGTAATGTGCATTGTAAAATAACGTATCATTCTCGTACACCACATTTCTTAAGTTATTGACCATTGCTCCGAGCGCGAACAAATTTTAAATTCGAACGTTTAAACCCGAGGGATTGTGGCTTAGCACTCTGGCTGCTGTATCGAGACTAATCGTCGGATAGCAATTGCACATACGTGCATTGATATTTTAGTAGAGTTACGTATTGTAACATCGACGATACATGTTTATAATACGTTGCATGTAATGTGCATTGTAAAATAACGTATCATTCTCGTACACCACATTTCTTAAGTTATTGACCATTGCTCCGAGCGCGAACAAATTTTAAATTCGAACGTTTAAACCCGAGGGATTGTGGCTTAGCACTCTGGCTGCTGTATCGAGACTAATCGTCGGATAGCAATTGCACATACGTGCATTGATATTTTAGTAGAGTTACGTATTGTAACATCGACGATACATGTTTATAATACGTTGCATGTAATGTGCATTGTAAAATAACGTATCATTCTCGTACACCACATTTCTTAAGTTATTGACCATTGCTTCGAGCGCGAACAAATTTTAAACTTGTCTACGATTTGAAGTAATTTGTCGTTTGAAATGGAATCTACGTGATTTTCACGAGTCGTATTTTTCACTGAATCGCATATAAAAAGAACGATAAAATATTGGTCCCACAAAACGGAAGGTAAAATTTGTCTCGTATCCAGGTCGGATGATGAATTCTTGAGATTTCTGTGAAAAAAAGGAATTATTCTATAATAGATAAAGCTCTGCTTACAGATCCCTGTTTCGTCTTAGACGGGAAATTAAATGTACGGCAGTTGATAAACCTTCGTCGCGTTAATTTTGCAATTTTCTCGTTTCGATCGTACATCCTGGTCGAAGCTTGAACAATTAAACGTAATTCGTGCAAAATCTTGATTTCCCAAGCGGTTCCAAAGACGATCGTGGAAACGTCGCGGCGCCATACATTTCATTCGGAACGATACGCTCATCGTTCCGAATTGCCATTTTCCATCAGCCGGCAAGAAAGCGTGGACTCAGGTCTGCCTGGAATTTATCGGTCCATGCACGATTGACGATTAATCCTGAACCGGTGGACAGGTGACTCGAGCGTGATTCACGTTACTCGACTTGATCGTTTTTGTCCGGACACGTCCGTCATATCGGACGAGATATCGATTACCATAGACGAAACGGAATGCGTGAACGACGAGAAAAAAGAGACGAAGAAGAGAAATCATCGTGATTTATCTATTATACAGATAAATATTCATTGGGTCGATAATCGTGATAATTTCTGCGACATAATCGACGCTCTCATCCCAGAACACCGATCAATGTATTCAATCGCCAACTGAGAATTAACCTCGGCCGAATGTAATCGCGTTCGACGATAATTACCAAATTCCCAGAGTGATCAACTTGATTGAATAGAGCCACCGATCCAGGATCAACGCCGTGTGCGAACGTGAAACGCGATTAGCGCCGCACTCTTCGGCCAAAAGATTTCATCCCGCGAATAGAATCGTGCGTGTCGCTGCGTGGGAGGATGGAAAGAGCTCGACAGGCAAGTACGATCGCACTCGTTTATGCGGGCGAGCATAACGCGTACTCTCGGGTAGCATTTGCTACCGAATATTCGTCGAAACTACCAACTCGCGTAACCGAAGACTCGTCGACGAGGGCGATCGACCAGCCCGCGCCTCCGACGACAAATATACGCGCAAACATTCCCCACTCGCGTAGGGCTGCCAACATCTGCATACTGTTTCATCGACTTAACCCGACGGGTAAGTCTCGGCAAATCGAGCATTCGCGAAACGCTCGAAAACATTTATATCGATATCGTACCGTCTGGAGAACACGAATATCCACATTAACGAATAATACAGGCATTGCCGTTCCAATGGGGTTACATGTCCCAGGGAATATATTGTAAAACGTTTCGATATCTACGCCAGTACCGTTCTTCGTGTATGCAAGGATAGTTCGTCTCGTCCAGACAGTACGCGGCGATACGAATATTACGCATTATCGATCGTATTCGCAATAGCTTTCGACGAAACCAAATATCTCTCAAAGAACTTTTCAAGAGCACAGAGGTTCGTAATGAAACCAACGTAATAAATCCCGCGGCTCTAAGCATGACGCATTCGAGCGAAAGTTGGCTAAAATAACATGTGCACGCAATTTGATTCCGGCGTGCACGTACGCGAATAAAGAAAAATACATTTGGTTAGACGCGCGATAATAAATGGGACTACAGTGGTGTATGAATCACCTGGATCGTTGCTGGTCGGGAATGGAACGCATGCATCTACGTGTCGCAAACGCACGTTGATTACACATTGACCGAGTATTTACACGTATAACGTAGATGCACATTAATGTACACATACATATAGACACCGAGCATGCGACACACGCGCTGTACACTTATAACTAATCGCTGGATCGCGATCGAACGTTGATTTCTTGTGATGTACTCGAGAGGTCGATGGGTTTGGGTGTGGGGTTAGCCTATGGTTGTAGCAGGCTATAGAGCCAAGGGCTAGTGAACCAACCAGAATTACGGGGTTGTTGCGTGATACAGGGTCTGCTGTGTCGAAAAAGAACACTCTCCTTTCCTCTCTCCGTTTTCTCTACGAGATTCGACGGATTCGTTTGGTCGATGAGAACGATGGAGGCGGTAGGTTGTGTACGGGTTGGCGGTGGTAAGGGGGCGGAGGCGGAGGCGGAGGCGATGGCGGGCGCGTAATATGCGACATAGTAATCGATGAAATGCGCCCGGACTGCATTTTCCACGGGGTTCGCAATGGCAGCCGGTCGAAAGCTCGAGAAACGCGCGCGTGCCACGACCGTTTGTTTTGCCACCGAAATTTCTTGGCAGTCGCGGACACGAGCGTTTCCGTCCTGCATTTACGTGAGTCTCGTGTTTCGAAGCGTCGCAGCATCGTTTCTGTTTGCGCAGCTTCGATCACCACGTTCGTACACACTGAAAATTCGCGGATCGTTAATCTACCACGCGGATTCGCATCCGTGCTTCCACACAGTCGAGCAAGTTTATAGGGATTAAACGCCTTGTGCGCTAATTCGATAACCTAAACGTAAAATTTACGTCGTACCGTTCGAGGAGATCTCAAGGTAATCGTTTCGTAAAGCGACAAGTTTTGTTTGTACGAAGTTCGAGTAGCGTGAAAATCAGGTCGATCAATTTGTCACCGCACCATCTCCTATTATATCTGTAAAGAACGTGTAGAGGCATTTTATAATTTGCCAAATAATAAATTAATTCGTTCGTAATGAATTTCTTTTTCTTCGATTTCGTCAGATTCGGAGCAAGGTTTTAAGACAAAAAATTCTGTCACGAACTAAAAGATAGTCCGAGTCTATTTTTCTTAATAGACGTATGAATTAATCCGTTAGTAATTCTTTACAAACATCATGATTTATCACTGCGGCGAAACATGTTTCAACGAGGTAATTAATCGTTTTCTTTCGAGTCTGTCAAGTTTCACCGGATCGATCTATCGCGTAGAATAGATCTGCGTAATACCGAGAAACCGCTGCCACTACGTTCTAATATACGTACGTATAAAGTAGAGACAATTAGTTGGAGCAACTTTTACAGAAAATCTTCATTTTTCTCTGTTATGCAGTCCGCGAGCCTTTCATCCGATATGCACACATACGAAGAAAATCGTTCGTTTCGACGACGTCCGTTCTTCCTTTCAATTTACGCATATCCTACATATCCGAAGAACGATATTTCACTTGCTATTTCACTTCTACGAATAGATCGTTCGTCTGCGAAACGTTGTACTCGGTAGTCGTTATACACCAGTCGAGGAACACGTTTCTCGCGATTCAATAACTCCGTGTATTAATTAACGCGTACGAATGAAATAATTAACCATGCGACTGTCGCGATTATCCGTAAACGATCCGCTTTATGGTGCTCTATACGGATGTTTGGGAACGGATACAAGCAATTATTTCAAGCGTATCGGTTAATTAAACGTTGTAATCCGATAGTCTTAGACAAAGAGCCTGAAAGATGCGCGATTAAACGATACAGGAAAAACGAACGATCTTCTTTTATCGTTTTACCAACTTCTCCACGATAAACACTTAAGGTCTAAAGGGGTGAACACGATGCTTAATGTATTATCGAGGGAGGTTGGTAAATGCTCGGGCTTGGTAAATCTTACGCGAGTGCCGTGTCTCGAGTGTTTTATCTCGTTTTTCCTTGACTCTTTCTTTTTTATTAGTTTCATCATCGCGTGTGTCACCGGCTTCGCTTCTCATTTTTCCCTTTTCAGCTAACTCGATCGCAAGGCACGCATGTAAGAGCGCATCCGAACGGAATGAATTTGCTTCGCACACACGAGTAAGTCGGTTAGCTCGTAGCACGTTTGTTTTTCTCTTGTTCTTTGGACTTTCTACGGGAGTGAAAGTTATTAAGTGGATCGTCGTGTTATTTATAAAGCTCCTGTGCACACTCACGTGGGTTTGATTAATATCGATGGACATTTAATATAACGTATAATGAATCGCGTTTGATAAACGTTCAGCTATAAAATGTTGATTTTTTCCCGATAATTAGCAATTCATCGAATGTTTTTATCCTTTGTGGAATTCATCCTGGGAAAACAGTTGTAATACCTTGATTGCTAGCTGAAGCAACTTTTTATTGCTACTGTACGACATAAAAGTCTCCTATGTAGCAATTTCATTTTCCTGAAAGTATCGTGTCAAAATCGTTCGTAACGACAGCGATCGCATCGAATTCCGTTATGTCGATGCTATAAAAGTAAGGCACTATTTGTCTATCCGGGTAGTACGAGTTCTGAAATCTAAACCAAGTGAATCTTCTTTTCGTTAGTTTCTACAACTTCCGCATACCAACTTCCGTATATAACTTTTGCGTAAATTTTTAATTTTTATGTGTTTTGTATCCATTCCATGTATTTACGTAGAAAGGAACGAAGATATGAAAGATACATCGAAAGCAAGTGGAAATATAAAGCGATGCACGTACATAAAAATCAGATTCTACAGTATCGATTTTTAGATTCTCTATTCTCCATTCCAGAGATAAACTACACGCGGGGAAACCTATATCTAAGAAAATCGATGTCATTACGAGGCATCTCGTTTATAATAAGAGATCTTTCATAAATGCGTTAAACTATCTTTCTCCCGGCCTGTTAATTTCACCCATCTTTATTCTTTATCTTCACGCTGTAACTAAATTTCGCTCGTATTTTGAAAATCTGCGATTCACCGTTACGAATGCAAATAAACTGTCTGCAAATTGGTTTTACACGGGTCATTGACAAGGTAGATAAAACGCGCATACGATGTTTCGCCTATACGTATTCTTAAACTGATTAAAGATAGAAAACTATTATACGGTATATCTTTCACATTTCTATATTATTTCTATGTAACCTTCTATCTATCGATGTATTTAGTTGCAAAGTTCAAAGACTCGTTTGTTTCCCGCTCTGATTTTATACACCGTGCGATTACTTCACCAGGGCAAAGTTTCGTAACACGGCGGTTCACGAATTGCGTAGAAGAGGATACGCGACGAGAACAAACGGAGTTAGGCTAACGGCGGTGGCCTCGTCATTCTAACAAGAAAAGAATAGATCGGCCAAGGGTGAAGTATTTCGGAACGTCGTGGCGCTGGTAGGAACACACGTGCAACAGGTGAAAGTTAGGTATATCAAGTGGCTCGTTTATTTCACGCTATTCGATCCTTGGTCGAAGAAAAATTCCATCGAAGGACCTTCGAATGTTTGCTAACTTTGTGTGCAGGATTCAGGCGACGATGATTAACGAGGTATGTCGAGGAGATGATTAGATCTCGCTTTAGCATATTGTTCAGACACGATGTAGCATGACTTGTGGCTTAATGGAAATGAAAAAGTCAATTTGATGCCACATTTAAGGTGTTATTAATTTTTAAGAGTTTGGTTCGGTAACTCTGAGTAGAATCAGTAAGGTAGCGAAATGAATAGAAAATTTGCCGATCCTTCAGCAACAGTAGGACAGATCATAAAAGAAGTTCAAAGTTTCGTATCGCTACTCTGCCAGCGTAAAAGTACAGTTAGCAATATTTATAGATTTACCGTCTAAGTCTTTTAAATAACCAATGCTTATAATGTTAATTGCAAAGCAAATTATTGCAAAATAAAAGGACGAGGTTTTTCTAAATGTGGTGTGTACAGATATAGTCCTTTAATTGAAAAATATTTGAAGGTCAAGTAAAATTCGAGAAGCTGTTTCGTGATAAATCCCAATTGACATCGTTGAGTCGTAGGTGATCCATAAGAATTTGGATGAAACTTTTACTTTATGTCAAGTTCGTCGTGTAAACTGAACATTTCAGTTAAATGCCTGGAAATTAATTAATCCGC
The DNA here is from genome assembly GCF_905332965.1 of Bombus pascuorum. Taxonomy (NCBI): domain Eukaryota; kingdom Metazoa; phylum Arthropoda; class Insecta; order Hymenoptera; family Apidae; genus Bombus; species Bombus pascuorum. The sequence continues at coordinate 17,275,329 of NC_083493.1, forward strand.
AGCTGAATATCTTTAGCTGATATCCAACCTAAACTGTTCGGATCACCTATGACATTTTTTAACGTCATTGTTTTCGAACGTTAAAAATTATAAAGTAATAAAGGAACTAATAAAAAATCAAAACTAAAGATTCCAATTAAAAACACGGCGTAAGTTCGTTTACCGATTATTAGGTTTTAAACTCTTTTTTTCGCCTTTTATAGTTTATATACAATCAAAGGAATTTAACACACATTTTAACATAAAAGTTTTTAACTAAACCGAACTTACTCTTAAGAAAATTTAATCGCGTTATTTTATACTTAGTATGCATAAGTTTTCATACTGTACACAATCCACATCTTTGTAGATCAATATAACGTGGCAAACTAGTAGGTACCCATACTTCTATTTATCAAACATAACAAAAGTAAAAATGAATCGTATACTGATAAATACTTAAGCACGCTACAAAATATACAACATGCATTCGCTTAGGATAAAGACTGGCGAAATGAAACGCGAATTCACGTAAGAATATGTACTATTATACGCGTTTATCTTTTAAAACATAGTCTACTCTACTCGTATAACACAGTACATGATTTTTATTTATAAGACATGTTGTTGTACTTTGTGCTGAGATTTATTTCGTCATTATTGAGATCCTTTTTTCAAGACTAACTTCTCGTAGGTATATATTTAATTTAACTTTATTTTATGTCCACAGTTTTCTTCCAATCTTGTACGCAAAGTGATTAATAAATGTAGAATGTTTATACACTCGTGTTTTAATTATACGTAATCGCAAGTAGATAATGGGCGATAAAAGGCAAGAAAGATCATGCATTAAGCGTTTAAAGCTTCTTAAATTTCTAAATTATCGAATTAACATTATCGCTAATTAAATAACGAATAGATATGAGTTTTTGGAACGAAAAATACAAATCGCCGATTTCATTTGAAATTAAATTTAGTCATATTCTCCGTAGAAAGGCGACGGAATGTTAACGATTCGGTCGAAAGTAATGAGTTGGCGAAGAACAAGTACATCGTCAAATATTCGCGCAGTGTTCTTTAAAAATTAATCCCTTCGTTACAATTGTTATAAAAAGTAACAGCAAGAAAAGAAGTGTTCAAGCAAAGTTTCTCCGATGCGATGAAACGTAAATGTTTTCTCGAAGTTGGAAAATATTGTCGCGTTGTGTATGAAGCCTTTTTTTGTTTTTAAGGACCGTCGTATCACGAGAACGAGTTGGATCGTTTAAAAAAAAACATTGGTCGTTTGTTTCACCCGTGACGCCGACCGATCGTTAAGAAAACCGTATTCTTAAGAAAATCTCGAAGAAGCGAGGATCTATCGATCGTACTTACGAATTTGCGTGAAAGTCTGTGTATCATGTTATTATTAGTACGTTGAACGACTGAAGCAACACGCCGGAAAAGGATTGGTCGATAACGCATCGATTACGCTTCTGAAAGCGTGTAATGTGGCAAAAATCTTAAAGACTTGATAAAAGTGTGCATGTAAATTGTGAGTTACGTAATGCTCGCAATTTGACTTTGTTGGAATTTCTGCGTTTTATCGCATTACGTCTTAAGACAACTTTTTGATTGTTACGTGCATTTTTACTTGGTAACAAAGCAAATTCGAAACACTACCGAAACAAATCCGGCAAGTTTTATATGGAATGTCATTTTAACAAGTACTACGCGGAAGTGTTATAAGTTTGATGGAACATCGTGTGGTTAACGGTGCTCGTTATATTGCCACTTGCTAAATTAGACATATAGTAATGGAGGAATGTTCTTTTCACAATAATACAAATATTTCTTTACATAAACTTTATAATTTTCGACGATCCACTTGGTAAAGCTTCGATTTCTTCGTGTTTACGGGACATACTATTTCCTATTTGCATATGCTAATTTTTAATTAACCTTGCAGAGATTGTAATATTTAACACGCGTGTGCGAAACAAATACGTACTTAGCCTAAGCTTAGCCAGTGAACATTTGCTCTTCAAAATCTCCATGTAGCAAACGTTTCTCAAATTCCAAAAGCTTAGTTTAGGATATTTAATTGACAATATAGAGTAGAAACTTTATCTTGACAGTTTGTATCGCTGAATTCCTTCTCTTGTATCTGTCGAACGGAACAGAAAAGAAAAATAAATAGGAAACAATTGTTTAAATTACCAGACACGTTATCATCAAACTAGAACGGTTAAAGAACGATCATGTCGAAACGAATATAAAACTGAAATAACTGACAAATTAATCGAATATTCCAATATACAAAATCAACTGGTATATACCAAAAACAACGTACACTTGTAGTTCTTATTTTTCGTTTTTGATATTCTATATCGTAACAGAGAACGATCTCGTCGTGCAACAGATCATAAATATATGATAACCGTTTCGTTTCGTTCCATTTTGAGAATTTATGTACAAAGATTATGTTCTTAATTGTAGTAAAATTCTTTACTGTAGGAAAAATCTCGTGGAAAGTATTACCAGTTCCCGTGAAACTTTCATGAGTAATGTATTACATGGCGATGAAACTCGATCGTTTGGTGAACTGAGTAAGCGTCTTTCAGGTAAAGATTCTGATATTCAGTTTTATGTGGTGTGCTTAAGGTCCGACATGCTCGTAGACGTATATCTTGATATCTGCACAGACACGCACTTGTTACAGCAGCGCATCGATTTCTGTCCGATATAATCAGTTTATCCATCCCGAGAAACTGAAAGAGAGCGCGTACTTCTATTTTTTATTTTCCGAATGAATTGCTACGAATCTTACTTTCTTACAGATTTCTGACGAATAAATCTTTTTATGCGAAAGAACTTTTGTTTTCAAATAATTTCGAATATTAACGCGAATTCTCAGAATGTTGCAATAACATTTTCTCAATGTATGCGATACGTATTATCGTTTCGTTTCTATAGAGAGTATCGCGGACAGTTTGATTTCCTGTGTCCTAAATAAAACGTACAAGATGCTACGTATCGAAATAACATCTGGGATATATACTAATCATCGGAACAAGGATAATCCTAACGAACATGATTAGAAAAATATTTTTTCTCGGGGTTGTGTAATGTTATCCTTTAGATAATCGAATAAATATTTATTTAAAGACTGTAGAGTAAGAACTTATCTATAATAATTGTGGTATAACAATGATAATACACATATACACATCAAAGTACCTACTGTCTAAATGTTCATACAAATGTGAACGTACGATGAAACGTGCTCAACCGAGTGTTAAAATAAACGAAAAACACACTGAACATACGGTCTAAATAAGGATAACAAGTGGCTACTAGAACAACATTTTTAATTTTATTAAATATCGAAGACAATTATCTTAAATTTCATCAGACCTTTCATTGTTTTGACAAATTGAACATGTTTCTTGAGTTTAATATTATCCTGATCCCTTAATACTATTCTTCCGATTTAATACGAACTTTACGCCAGATTATCTCTTTTTAAAAATCACGGCACTAATTTTATTTTGCATCCTGTAATAATCGATCGAGTCCTAAATACAATTGGTTGGTGTTTATCTTGATAATGCTATTCTTCCGATTTAATACGAATTTTACGGCAGATTATCTTTTTTTAAAAATCACAGCAATAATTTTCTTTTGCACCCTGTAATAATCGATCGAGTCCTAAATACAATCGGTTGGTGTTTATCTTGATAATGCTATTCTTCCGATTTAATACGAATTTTACACTAGATTAGCTCTTTTTAAAAATCACAGCAATAATTTTCTTTTGCATCCTGTAATAATCGATCGAGTCCTAAATACAATCGGTTGGTGTTTATCTTGGTAATACTATTCTTCCGATTTAATACGAGTTTTACACCAGATTAGCTCTTTTTAAAAATCACAGCAATAATTTTCTTTTGCATCCTGTAATAATCGATCGAGTCCTAAATACAATCGGTTGGTGTTTATCTTGATAATACTATTCCTCCGATTTAATACGAATTTTACGCCAGATTAGTTCTTTTTAAAAATCACGGCACTAATTTTCTTTTGCATCCTGTGACAATCGATCGAGTCCTAAATACAATCGGTTGGTGTTTATCTTGATGATACTATTCTTCCGATTTAATACGAATTTTACGCCAGATTATCTCTTTTTAAAAATCACGGCACTAATTTTCTTTTGCATCCTGTAACAATCGATCGAGTCCTAATTACAATTGGTTGGTGTTTATCTTGATGATACTATTTTTCCGATTTAATACGAGTTTTACGCCAGATTAGCTCTTTTTAAAAATCACGGCACTAATTTTCTTTTGCACCCTGTAATAATCGATCGAGTCCTAAATACAATCGGTTGGTGTTTATCTTGGTAATACTATTCTTCCGATTTAATACGAGTTTTACGCCAGATTAGCTCTTTTTAAAAATCACAGCACTAATTTTCTTTTGCATCCTGTGACAATCGATCGAGTCCTAAATACAATCGGTTGGTGTTTATCTTGATCATACTATTCCTCCGATTTAATACGAATTTTACGCCAGATTATCTCTTTTTAAAAATCACAGCAATAATTTTCTTTTGCACCCTGTAATAATCGATCGAGTCCTAAATACAATCGGTTGGTGTTTATCTTGGTAATACTATTCTTCCGCTTTAATACGAATTTTACGCCAGATTAGCTCTTTTTAAAAATCACAGCAATAATTTTCTTTTGCATGCTGTAACAATCGACCGAGTCCTAAATACAATCGGTTGGTGTTTATCTTGATAATGCTATTCTTCCGATTTAATACGAACTTTACGCCAGATTAGCTCTTTTTAAAAATCACAGGACTGATTTATCTTGTTTATCTTGATAATAGTCTGATCGATGATAGAAAATAAAATTTATAACGATTGATGGCTTTAGGCGTTAGATACCTTGATTCCGATATAGGTACGCAGCATCAAGATTGCATTCGATCGGTATCCGAAAAGAATCATCAAGTAACCGTGGATAAACGCGATTAACGACGGCGATCAAATACGGTCAGCGGACGATGATCCAGCCCCGTGGTACAGTTTTGCGGATTTACGAGCTGTCTATCGGCAGTCTTGTGACAATCGTAAACCTAGTATCGAGCCCGAGTACCGGAATTCTCGTAAAACGCTAATTGCCCGCTCGTTACCGACGCACCAACGACCTCTCTAAATTGATTCACTCGCCAATTCTCTGCAGCTGGTTTACGTACTTTTCGCTGAAACAACTAGATACGATCGTTCAACGACACGACTTTGAATACGTAGTTTGTTCGCCGTAACGATTTCATTGGTCTTAGTTTGATCGTCGGATTAGCTATATTCGAAACGTTCAACATAATCGACGAATCGAGTTAATTTTTTAAAGCTTCCGAGATTTTACTTCGCGAACGTTCGTAACAATTTTGATGGAGCTGCTGTTAACAAATAACAGTGATAAAGTCACTCTTGATACTTAATAAGAGGATAATGATATAATTCAGGATGAAATTGGCGGATATGAACTGGTAATACCTTTCTCTTGAATCGGCTTGTAAAGTTATTGTTTCGTATCATATTGATTTGGTATTGTGCAATTTTATACCGTATTTATAATACTTATTTTTTGATGAAACGTTGTTATCGGTTTTCCCATCGAACAAAAATACCGCCGAATGCATTATACATCAACGTGTATCGTGATAGCTCGATTGAAAATATGAAAAACTAAAAAGGGAGAAAGCGAACGGTTTGACGAATTATCTGTCTATGACATCACATTTTTCGAAAGTATAACGGTGCGGTTGTAAAGAATCGTTAGATATATTCTCTGTCTACATATAAATCGATTTTTACATTATACTTTGTAAAGTATCTATTTCTCACCAAACGATTCGTATTTCACGTTTTTAACCATTAATTCCTTATAAAAGTCGCGCTGACACCTCGTAAATATTATATTGCAAGTAATTTTTCCTACATTTTTCTATCAATTTCGTAGTTCTGAATTATTAACTCGGTTTGACTTTTCAAACAGATATACATATAGCTAAACACACTTTATTTTGTATACTAAATAACATTCGGAGAATCGAATACATGCAAAGGAGTAATACTACCGACAACAAACGATGTTTCTCCAATCGGATATATTTGAAACATCTTCTGGTATATTCTAACGTTGTAACATCCAATTTTTTATACACGGAATAACAGAAAGAAAAATCGATTTATATATTAAAAAAGATACGATGGTTCGGTTAAACAGCATATTCAAGTAGGTACTGCAGGCGTATCGTTATACTTACAAAACCAGTGAATCCACAGAAAAGTAAAGCGTGTGTCATCCACCTCTCTCTCTCTCTTAATATTTTTTTATTTTCAACGAAACGGTAGCACTTTCCGCGAGTATATAATGCACTCCTCGCGTGATAATAATTGTTCCAAATGAAACGTTCTCGCTCGGATCAAATTGAAGTGAAAATAGTAAAAAACGAGTGTATAAAAAAAATACGAATATTTCCAGCGAGATAAAAGGAAATTAAATGAAAACAGTAGGTAGAAAATAAGATTAACGAGTTATACGCAAATGATAGAAGTGGAATAAAAAAAGCGTCGTGTCGTTTGATCATTGGTAAAATCGTTTGTTTTGATAAAAGTAAATTGAGCAAATGTCGTCGCGTGGAATCGATTTGCCGAACCAGGCCTCATGAGTGCCTAGCAGACCGGAGAATTTCAAGAGCAAAAGCTCGCTACTGGCTGGCATGGAAACGTCACTCAGCTATCGACTCCACGATGGAAACTTTACCTAGGTTCTGGACAACGGATCGACAGATTGCAAATAACTTGATCCTCGTGTCCGTCGCTGTTGCCGGTGTTGCGAGACACGAGGATCGCGTCATCGAGATAGTCTCGGCAACGATAGAAACATAAATGAAGAAAGAAACGAAATAGATCGAAGAAGCCTGACTAGTCTAGCTGTGGCTGCGACAGATTTTCTCCAATAATTTGTCGAACAAAATGATCGTAAAGAAGATCGAAGCTGACGAAGAATTTCGTGACGCGAAGCAAAGTCGAACGAGCCGATTTCTTGGAGGAAAGCGATGTTCCTGACATTTTGCGGATTGGCGCGTGTAAAATGAATAATTAGTTTAAATTTTCCTTCAGATTTAATTTGGCAATTATGTAAACCTTGTATGTTTTTGTTTTGCGTTGTTTATTATCCTCGCGATGGTTCGCGATACACTAAGAACGTTCGAGTTTTGTTCAGCTTTGAGCACTGACAGTAAATAAAATTCTTTCGGAATCAGAGAAATTCCATTGAAGTTTTTTCAAGAATTCTGTCGAAATAATCGTGGAAGTTTTGCAATAGAAATTCTATTCAGTTGGATCACGTTTACGTAGACTTTTGAGTTAATCAAGACTTGTAAATAATTCTGTATTAATAAATGTCAAAGATAGTATATCGATAGATAGCACTGTGTAAGATGTCCTGTTTAAGTTGCATGTCTGAAATATTCTCGTTTCTGGAGATTTCAAGAACAAATAGTTCGATCAAAAGAGAAACAGATTACATACGACGAAATCGACATTGAATTTCTCTAAAATCATTTTTATTGAAAATCCTTAGCTCTTCGATCTTTTATATGTTTTTCAATTCTACTTTTACAACCGATGAAACGCGAGTTTCATACAAATACACACGATGTCATCTGGATTACCTCGAAGAAAAATCCTGTATTTAATTAGAAAGCAAAATTACCGAAGCTTAGAGATTTTCATGCTCAAACTATACGCGCTAACAGTTACTTCTATCGTTGCGATTGAAAGTATTAATTAGTAGTTACATTCGCGGTATTTAATGATACCGTAGACTAAATTTTAACAAGTAAAAGGGGAATAATTACTTTCGTTTTATCCGAATCGAATAAAACGTTTCTTTCGAGATATTTATCTGCAGTTTACGAATGCAGGAACAACTAACAATATCGCTCTGACCATTTACTCGTAACAGTGTTATCTATTGCTCTATCAGAAATTTGTAAAATTTGGATCGCTTACTTATTTCGAAATTTGTAATATAACTGGCAATACCAGAATTATTTACAATATTTTCCGCTTATATAAAAGTCAAATTCTTATTTTCTATGAAATATCGATTATCAACTAACAATCTTAACAATTCTCATCTACTGAGTAAAACTTAAACAGCGCAAAACATACTACAAAAGAAGACAGTATCAAGTATACGCATCTATTCGCAGAAGTATCATAAACATGCTCTTATATTCCCTATAATTACTTATTATCCGCAAAAAGAAGAAGAAAAAAAAACCAAACCAATGCAAACCTCTAGTTTCAAACGAAAATCTTTCGTTTATTCGATCTACGTGTATTCAAATACCAATCGCAAAATGTATATAAAATGAGAGGCTCACCTTCCTCCGTGAAACAGCAACTTATTCGTATTCATGCACGCAACTATAATTACGCAAAAGGATTGCAAACATGCGTTCCGAATCTTCTTGATTTTTACAAGAAAGCAGCGACGAACCAAGACTCTGCGGCTCGAATACGAGTCGAAATCAGAAAGAAAGAAAAAAAGAAACGTTCGAAAGCAGATAGCAGGGGTGTATAGTGGTAGAAAATCCGGGAACAGGTTTTCCGGGGTGAATCTGGAGGATTTTTTGTCGTAAGGATCGTCGAGAATGATCGGTGCGGAGTCGATAGTAGAGTGACGTGAACATGTGTTCCATGCGAAATCGCAATTTCCAGCTCAGACATAATCACGTGGTCCCTGCTTTGACTCGTCGATGTATCTGTGTGTGAGACATGTATAAGTATATTCTGGGTCATTGTGTTCTCGGTCATCCTGTTTCCCTACGTCCGCTATCTCTGTGTTGGTTTTTCTTTTATCCATCTCCACGAGGGCAGGTTGTGGGGGGTGAGGGGGCAAGTAGTACATATATGTATTGTATATTCCCGAAGGGGGTTGGGCAGGGGGTGGGTCACGATATCTTCTTCCTTCATTTGCTCCCTTTCTTGTCTTTTTTTCTCTCGCGCTTTCCTCATTTCTTTTTTCTCTTTCCTTGTTTGTCTATTAAGTTCGCTTCTCGCACATGGTCGTACTTGTATATATCGTATACGTATGTACGTATATAATATCTATATGTATATATATATAATATAGTGGAAGCTCACTCGATATGTTTCGTAGTTATAAGCCCGTGAAAGCAAGAAACACCGGCAAGCGACATCAGCCCATCGTAGCGCCCCTCATCTATTTGAGGGGTTAATTACGACACCAGAGTACGTATATAATGTTCAACACATTTAGAGCCAATTTATGTGCCGAGATTGCGTTCGTCGACTTGTTATGCGTGTACCCTTTGTGCGTTAGCGTACAATCGGCTCATAGAGTACCCGCGGTATGCGCGTTCATGGTATCTCTATCACACAGAGTCTATCGCTCTAATAATGATTTCACAAAATTTTACATAACTTTGTATAATCGAGCGTACCATGTACTTTCTCAAGCTTCTCTTTTCCTCGCTATACTTTGTTATTCCTTTCTGGTTTCTACGCAATATAAGTAGAAATGTCTTTAAATCGTATCAAGGGTTACATAAAACACGATTTCGTACTGTCAGTTAGATACGATTTAATTTTAGGCTTAAACTCCTAAACAAAGTTGAGCAACATCGAAGTGACGAATGGTGTGGCAATTTCTTTTCTGTTTTAATTGTAGCAGTATCGTAGAAGCATAGGAAACGAAATCGTATTTCGAGGAAACCCTCGAATCTATAATTTCCGCTAAACATCGTTAAAACGTAAAAAATTTTCTGTAATTAATCGAAATAATGGTATTCGATGCACGTTTCTACACGCATAACAAATCGTCCGAAACGTTAAGATGTCGCTAGACATCGCTTTTAAGCAGACCTTTCACGCTTAAACGAGTGCACATTACCGAAATTTGTATTCCAGCCAATCGTGAAGCCTTCGAAAAGTGGGTGGAACGAAGCCATAAAATATCTTTCACTCTGCTTTCGTCTCTTTTCTTCCGATTTAACAACTTCTTTTACCGATGTTATCATCGATAGTCCTCTCTCGCATTTAAAAACTATGAGAAGTGAAACTACAGTTTGTCAATAATTCGAAGTGAAACAGCTACCGATAATCTTATCTTCCAACATTAAAGATTTTGTTTGTTGTACGATTTTTCCTCCGACGTCCTTAAATAACGTAAGAAACCTATTCTTAGCCCGCCCCTGAAGATTTTCACAGAAAAGCAATTTCAGAGATGTTCGTCTCTAATTAGATATTTCATTGGATCGGTAATTTTGTCAGACATCTATGCGAATCTTTTTATAGCTCGTATTTGCGTGATAGTTTTAGCTTCGTCATCTGGCAAATATTTATTGGAATCTTGTATCTCGAAACGAAGTGGTCGAAATCAGACGTGTATTTGATACACGTCCAATCATCGATAAATAAATTTATCAAATGAATCTGCGCGAATTACATATACGAAAGGACAAACGTTTGAACGTGAATTTAAATGCCGAATATGAATATTGAATTTTGTTTAACACTATTGACTTTGCGTTATTCTCACGATAATGTATTATAAATTGAATTAAATGCAGCCAGCAATAAATAATATTTGCAATAACGAAGTATTTATCAGCTATTTCTGAATCAAAGTCATTCATTAACGCCATATCGTTACATTGACCGTCTTTTTAATATGCTATCAAAGTTTTGTAATAATTAATAAATATCGAATAATAATTATTCAGAGTAATACGAAGCACGATTGTGTTATATACGATACTATTATATACAATAATGCATTATATACGATAAATGCACGTGTTTACGCGAGATATTAGTAGCTAAAGTCTGCGCTAATCGGACACGTGAAATACGTCAGTACTGCAAGTTTTCGAATGCAAATCTCGATACTTCGTTTGTAATATTCTCATCGTACATAATATCTATCGAGAAAGAAAGTATTTATAATTTTCGATAGCAGTCGATAATAATTCGCAAATGTAGGAAAATCGAAACGCGTTAATTTTAACAGGAACAAAATGTCGAATAGCACCGAGTAAGTATAGAAATATAGGCTCGTATACGCCTTTATATAGCTATCAGGTAGATAGATTTTTTTTTTATTAAGGGAACATTAAGCGTTGCAAACGACAAAACTCCAATTCAAACCTGATCCACGTGCAACGAAAACCTATGAATTTCATGTGACGCCGAACGAAATAACTCAAACATTTTTCGGTGGACGCACGTCGAAATACCGATCCAAACAATAAATCGCTCATCCTTTATGCTCTGTACCGCTCGCTTCCGGTTCCCGTGTGTCATCATCACTGCGAGTCCGTTCTTTCGTCGCTTCCAATGATTACCGAACTTTATGGCATGCTAGTCATTTCGTGGTATTGTTTCGAGATGAAACGTCACGATTTGTCGTCCGTTCGGTGTTTTTGACCGAACGATGAGTTCGATCGACGTAAGTCGAAACGATTTTAAATAAAATGAAAGGAATCAATTATTCGAAGCACCTAATCTCCTCTATGCCGTTGAAATACTTCCAATGGGCCGAAAATATTTCGATTAATTTAAAAAGCTTGAAAAAGGAAGTAAGATACGTTGAGAAAATCTTGTTGACGAAATTCATTTTTACGAACTTCATCGTGGCAATTTCACTGCTTCTATATTCCCGACACGATACGGATAACGCTGTAACGCATAAAGAACCAACCGTGTGATTCTTCAATGTATACTGCGAAACGCGAAGCCTGACAGCCGCTGCAAATTGTCCAGGTCAAACGCTAAGTGAAATGAATTTATCATTTCATGTCTGAACAGTAGGACGTCACGGGACACGACAGTCCTTGCGCGAATTTGCGCACGTTATAAACGACTCGAGAGCGTATTTTGATGAAATGTGCGGGCCGATAGTTTCGTTGAAATTACAACGAAATTTGTAGAAGAACGTTACGTATAAATGGAAAAATTACGTAAAATGAAATGAAAATAAATTGTAGAGCCACTGCGAATGCGATTTAGCCAGCTGAAAATATTATTGTAACGAGAATTATTTATTCCAAAGTTATCATTTAGACAATGAAATTTTTCACTTTCGATCGAGCGTTTCTAAAAGTTATAATATAAAATTACAAACGCTAACGAGTTAGGACGCTTTATTTATAATTTACTCGCGTTTGATACATGACTTTTGTTTGCATATTTCGTGAAACACTTTGCATTTTATCTCTCGGATCGACAAACACCTATATAGAAACCTATAGGGGAGAAGTGTCTCTTTGTAAGACGCGCACCAAATCGAGAGTAAAATAAAGCGAAGTTAACGGAGTACCCTTCGAATCACGAAACGAAAATACCGTAATTAACGATGGAATGCTGTCGCACGATACAACATGCAGACGTCGTTCCATTAACGGCGATTATCTCAACTTCTCCGAAATTCGGATACAGTCGGGCAAAGCGCGTTTAACGAGGTTTAATGTCGCTCGGGTAGAATCTGCTACGCTCGAGCCTCGTATGGCATGAATCTACTCGTTGAAGAAAATTCCTGCGCCATCGATAACGCCATCGATAACGCCATCTACGGATAAATTATGCTACGATGATATATCAAACGCGTTGTCAATAATAATTTAACTTGGACGAATCTGCGATCTTGCTACTGCGAATCTGAGGTTTTCGAACTGTACTGCGTTACCACGTGGAAATTCATACGCGTCGTTGATCGTCGCACGAAAAATAAAAGTGGTAGAAAACAGACAAGATAAATAGGCTCGCAATTCGCTTAGAAAATTGGAAAGATCTCGTACGATGTGTCGGAACGAAAGGACAAAGCGAAAGTTTTGGTAATATTTGAGGAGCATACCCTGGAGAATTGAAACGTTTCCAAAGAGCGGGTAAGAGATTAATTTTATCAGTAACATCGTTACACGTCCAATGAGACTGAGCGATCAATTAATTATCTGGCTCGGCACGATAATCAAACGAGCGTCTTACAGCTCCAATTATGGCAGCCAATTAACGATCAAGCGGTAACGCGTCAATAACAGCCACCGATCGTTTCGTTAATGACGATTACCTCAAGTTAGCTGCAATTTCGTAATAATTGAATGCGACGAGTTCCAATTCGGTGTCGCGATGGTTCGCGCTGTTGGCGCGCTTCCGCGCGGTAACCAGCCCTGAAAGTGGAATACAATTAACGGAACCGCGACTGCGAGTACGTGCTCGGGGAATCCGCTCGCCATCTCTCTCTCTTACCCAACCTGTGTTCGACCGAGCATGACGACAAATTTCGGCATTAAATAATACTCGCGGCTATTTCACGCGGTCCGCATAACGAATTTAATTATTCTACCAACCGGGAGCGATCGTTCTATCCGTCCTACCAACAGGAAAATATTACAACAAAATGACGGCTGTGCAAACTCACATTCGTCGGCTTTTCGATTAGTCGCACGTTCAGCCGTTGATCTTTTCTCGCGACGCAGCTTCGTATACATACGTCGTTTAACAAATTTGGAGCCCAACTTCGAAACCAAGTATCATCGGTTTCGGGATTACAGGAAGTTTTGCGAATTACGTAGCACCGTCGCGAATATGCCCGAATTTGAATTTTAGATTTATATACCTGCATGCTAATTGCTACCAAAACTTGTCGCGTTTAAAGCTTTATTCGCTGTTTCTTTCGTCTAAAAACCTTGGCCGTGTGATCGATAATCGGCGTATTATTGCTGATTTATCGGACTCTGATTAAGCGGCTTTCTGCCGTATATCAGCGAGAAGCAATCGGGATTCGAACCTTCAATCGGTCATAGTTTGAGTATGTTTCGTTTGATCGAACGAATGCTATTAGTCTGAAACTATCGATGCATTCTCATCGACGCGATATAAAGTTGCTTATTAAACTTCTTAAACGATCGTAGTGTTTTGGAATATTCTTTGAATGCTTTTTCCCTCCGAACGTTGTCGTATCGACGTTCTTCCGCATTTTTCAACGTAGAAAGAAAGGAAAATGAATAAGAACAGCGAGAGAGGACATCGCGTATCCCTAACCACGCTGATGCTATCACGAGCGCTTTTCTTTCACCACCCCTTCTCTTCCCACACTTCTCGATATTTCACATATGTTGGTACATGTGCGTGTTACATGTATCATATATACGTAAAGAATATAATATACATAATATCGTATCATATATATGTAATATACCTATATTATATATAAAGATCCGAGCTGAAGCTACGAAGCGTGAGAATGAACGGCTATCTATGGAGCGTTGCTATTGTGTTGCACTGAGTTCTTGTGTCGGACAAAGAAGCCTCGGGAGGCAGCTCATGGGCGTATAGCATCAAGAGGACCTTTTTCTTTCTTGGGATGTTGGCAGGGAGAGAGGGGCTTGGATATCGTGGCAATCGGGATTCGTCAGTGCCGCCACCGGACTCCAAACGCGTTTCCATTAACGACGCATCGCCGCCATGGAGAGAATCGTCGAGCTATTCTACCGACGCGTCAGACTCGCGCAATAAACGAGACGTTCTTCGAGAGAACGTCGTTATATTGCCATTGTCGTCGACTCGTGACACCGTACTTGCCGAGTATATGAATTACTATGTCCGAGGAAACGGCGAAAGATGCGACGTTGATGCTGACAATGCTCGTTATTCTCTGTTTCTTTGCCCGACGTACGAATGGCAACGTCAAGGGAATACGTCGAACCTTTTTCCGTCCGTAGACTCGCTACACGCCTAAAGTAACATTCATCGATAAAATACGCGACGCTGCTTTAACAGCAATTGGAAAATCGTTATTAAATTGGTATCTTCATCGCGTAGTTTGTTTTGGCGTTACTATCGATTATTAACAGAATTCGTTCGATCCAAATCGCGATAATTGATCGAGGAATCGGTGTAACGATCTGGTAAACTTTGTTCCTCCTGAATGGAGATAGATCAACGTCGATGTAAAGTATAGTAACGCGAGAGCGAACGTCGTACGTCGACCTACCGGTGTCAAATTTTATTCAAATTTTATTTTTATTTTATTTTATTCGGTAATGGGACATTTAGCTCGTTTAATATATTCTACTACGTGTTTCGTATATCATTACCTGCCACGCGAGTACGAACTCTGTCGTACACAAACCAATTTCGATAACTTAACAAAAACCTACTTTCGTATTATTGCACGAGATGATCGTTTTGTCGTACGGGAAATCGATTCTGTTTGATTTAGATAGAGAACGAAAAGCGTAAACCAGAGAACCTAAACGTAATTTCTCTCCACGACGACGTTTCATACGTCTGAACGCTCGCTTTTGAAGTTGGTAGGCGACAATTTCGAAGCCACGTTTGTACCGTCCAAGGAAATGGCGCGTTCGATGCGCCACTCGAAGAATTCGGGACCAGTAAAAAGACTTTCTTGGTGCTTTGTGTGTACTCTGAGCGTGTTTAGTGTTTAGTGGAGACAGTAGTGTACCTGGTTGCCGTCGTAGGTCCAGGATCCGAACTTCATGTCACAGTGTTGGTCGTCAAAGGGGAACCAAGTGATGTCTATCTTGCAAGTGCTCTTGAAGATGCCCGGAGGAACGTACAGGCAACTGCCG
This sequence comes from Bombus pascuorum, assembly GCF_905332965.1. NCBI lineage: Eukaryota > Metazoa > Arthropoda > Insecta > Hymenoptera > Apidae > Bombus > Bombus pascuorum. The sequence goes on from NC_083493.1 coordinate 17,290,989, forward strand.
TTATGCGTGACCACCACGTTTGTTTGGTACGTCCCGTCGAAACCCTCATCCGCACTAACGTGTTCATATGATATCATTAATTAATCATCGTCAACCTCGATCGCGTTGTTTTCTTCTATTTTTCTTCCTTTCCCTAGCCGCGATCTTTTTATTACGTTTATTCGACCGGTAGTTTCCACAGTTTTTAATTTTCCTCTTTTTCGACGGTGTCTGTTTTGTTCCAGCAAGAACAAGGTGATCGATGTATACTTGAACGGAGCAAGCGAAAGTTTCTACTTCGTTCCTTGTTTTATTGAGAGAAAACGTAGTTATTGAAATAACATTATATTTTTATTTTCATAGGTAGACAATTTTCTGAAAATTATCTCTTATTTTTTGGAAAAAACGAACGTAAGTAAGAGAAAACTAACGACGTTTAAAACGTTAATCGCTTTGAGATATCTTTTATTCGAAAAAAGAGAAAAGTGGAAAGAAAATATATGCTCCGAGTCCTATACTTTCAAGCTAATTCCCCAAGAAGAATTGGGAGGGACGTTTAAAACAACGACAAATGGTAAAAAGAGACCTTCGCGAACGAGAAATATTCTTCATCCCCTGTATATTTATCCATAAAAGCAGCTTGTTAAGTTGCCAGAGTGAAATCTGCTTGTGAACTACTAACGAGTAAGCTCGAGTGATTTTCCAGTGAAATTGAAACCCACCATAGATAAAGAGTGATTCTGACTTTACATCTTTATCACATATTGTACGTATATGTATCATGTATTATATGAAATGTTTGAATATTTATAAGAACCTTTCGTAGATATATTGTATTTGTTGTACAAGATATCTTAAAATTTCATTAACGCTGTAACGAGGTCCGATTGTCATGATTATATCGACAAAGTTTAAAATAAATGTGAACTCGTATATGGAAGCTACAAGTATTATTTAATGCATGCGTATATTTCACAAAGATCATAAAAGTATTTAAACGCTCGATCATCTGGTATCTTCGGTCCTGATAGTATGTTTAAAACGACTGTTCGTGATGTATATCGATTTTCTACTAAATATACGTTTGCGGTAAATGTCTTGTAACTTTTATGTATATACATTTTCAAAATGGTTTCAAATTTTACCAATTTAATCGTCATAAGCGTTTCTCGTTGCAGTGCCAATGAAATTATACAATTATATTACATATTGATGTTATATATCACGTATAATATCGACGTAAAACCGTTCTATGGTTAATGTTTAAATATTTTCAATTAGCTACTGCACGCGTCGAGTAAGAATTCACTTTTCCGCTCTGGGAAAGCAAAGTAGCAGAATCGAATCAGTTTAACAATTTAACACTGCGCATCTTCTATTCTGCGGGAGATTTGTCTGCTAAAGCAGCTTATCGTGTGCTTCCCGAGAATGTCTCAGATAAGACGCGAAGAAGAAGCTGGGGGCGTGATATGCATTCGTGAGAGCTTGAGGACATCAAAATACCCCGGCGCTTTTATTTCTCGTAAAATGTGCACCTCGCGAGAGTAATTCCGGCGTTATAGCACGCCTCCTTTCCAGCAGAACGAAGAAGGTGAGAAATATTCGAACGATGTTGTCGCTACGACAGGATTGGAAACGACTTTCGTCGGAATATACGAGACACAACGGGTGACCTTTTTATCGAAAGATCTATCGCATGCACGTTTAATTCGTGTCGAATACGTTTGAAGAGAAAAGATACTTTAAGATTAAAATTCTATGATGAAGAAGAACGATCATGTCACGACACTTTGATTGTTTACTCTTATTCTTTAAGCTGTGTTAGAATTTAAAGTTAAGATTAATAATCTGTGGAAGCCACAATGTTTATGTTGAAATAATGTTCAGTGATATTTATTAAACAGAACCAAATGTATACAAGCGAGTGATATAATTAACAAAGTATGGAAGAATCGTTGATCGTTGGCCAATTACTCTTAGACTATAAATATTTTGAACCCCACTCTCTATACTATAATGAGTATGACCTGTGTAAGTGTCCTCTTCAAATGCCTGTGTGGGTGTCTGTGTCAGAGTATTTGTGCCTATGCGTGAAGTATCGTTGTATTCCAACAAGCTGTATATGTTTACTCGAAGAGAAAATATTTCTGAAGATTTGAATCATCCATAATAAGTATAGGTATTATGCTGATGTAAGATTGTTATAAAATAACAATAACGAACAAAATAATATCCTTATATCCAAAATATAACATCCTTATCCAAAATATAATCCTTCGTTTCGATAGAGATTGGAAACGTGATTTTATCGAGCAATGGTGAAATTTAAATAGTACAAGATGCATCGGTAATTAATTAATATAGACAGTATATGCTACTACATCGGTAGCTACATAATCAAACATTCCACTTCCACAAACGAATCAACATTTCGCTGACTTTTCGCTGTACCAATGCATGTAAACGGATAAACGCCTGTCAGAGACTGATCAATTAACTACTAATAACTTAACTCAAGTTATTATCGATTCGATGTGATCATTATTTACTCACGATACAATGAAATCATTACCAGTGCTAATGATTAAAAGCAGAGTAGCCGTAATTTCAAACTATGTAATGTTGTTATTGGCTTCAAATTAACTGCATACGTCTGATAATTTTGACACGCTATAGCTGACGAACTTGTCTCACTAATCAGTCACATTCTGCGCAACTTACAACGTTGATATTATTATCATGAGACGCTTCTTTAAAAATATGGAATAAATTGAAATATTTATGACATTAAAAAACGAATATTATTGTTTTTATGCAATTGTTGCCTATATGCCTGTTACTTAATTTTACTTCTAAAGTTAGAAATTATAACCTCGAATAGGTTTCAAACGTATTAAGATTCATGGAAAATCTATCTAATCGAATATTACGAATATAAGGTACGTCAAAATCCTAGCCGAGAGAAGAAGGGTCGGAAATAAAGTACAGGGGATAGTGAAGAGACGGTTCAATTAATTGCTCACAAGGAACGAAGCGTACTGATCCATTCATTTTTTACCACCTTCAGCTTGATCTTGCCATACGTCTCTGTCTCCGATTGAAACGAAGATTTAACGAACTTGAAGCTAAGATTATATCGCGCGATACTTTATTAAAAGTACAGTTTAATTTCTCAGTGTTTTAAAAGTCGTCGAACGACGCGTTACGCGTTTATTAAATGCAACAATAGATTCGCGAAATACCGAAATTATGACTATCGGTGCTTATTGTGCCGATTTAGTGTGTCGATTATTATCCGTTTCGTCTCTTTGTTGTCGGATAGCACGTCGCTCTGCGAACAGCTGCACGCGGTTTCCGTTACGGCCGCTTAATAAATGTCCACGATATATTACAGACCGAGATTTATTAGCAAATCCATACGGTTCCAACTACCGTTCCTTCCTTTTTCCCTGGCTAATTCGTCAGTTACAAATAGAGGCTTCTCCCGCAATTTGCAGCCATTGAGAATTGGAAATAACGTGTCTGAATAGTCGAATGGCTTGATTTACAGGACTAAAATTCCGCGGGACGAGCAAGTAAACATCTTGATACAAGAAACTTATACATAGAAATTCATATACTGGAGATTGATATTTCGCAACACAGAATATAGAAGTCATCCGATCGTTTAACGAGATTGAAAGTATCATAGTTTAAAATCTTGTTGCGGCAGCTGCTTTGTCCTATTTATACTTGCGCTATCGAATAAGAGGACAGTTTATTTAACTAACGAACATTAAATAACGCGATAGCATTTATAAGCAACGACATACTTCCTACTCGTCGTATTTGCAATTTCCAATTTTCACGAATATAGACATACGATCAGCATGATCATTAAAATATCAAAGCCTTTCAGATACGTGTAACAAAGCAATCGGGCAAGGATCCAGAAAACGCTTTCAAATTGCTTTGGAAACCTTACAAAACGTTGCCAACAATACATCACAGGTACAGTGATATTTTAAATGGATATCACTAATGATAGGTACAATCGATATAAATTGGTTTATTCGCTCGCATTTATCTGATGCATTTGAAACTAAGAACTTAAGGACTTTCAAACGTGTTTTATCCGATAGATTTTTGATCGATAGACCTCAAAGATCTTTACCGTGTCTTTAAAATTTATATTAATAATTCACGCTGTTCGCGTAAAAGCGATAAAACACGAAGACAGATAAATCTCAAAGAGGAAATACAGTTGTGATATTCTTGCAAAGACAAAAGAAAATGAAACCAACCGTAATTACATCCAAAATTGCACGATAAATCTTCGTCGAACTCGAACAAAATTATGGCCATTTACTCAGCAATTAAACCAGAAAGTGTATGGCATGGCACTGTTTCGTACACAGGTCGCTTCATTGTTCTCGCAAAGAACAGCACCAAAAATACAACGACGCAGAACCGGAATAAGCGTCACCATGTCGCGATAATTTCAAAGCGAAACGATAATTCCCGAATTAGTAATAAAAAGCCTTAATTTCAGCCTTGGGACGTCACTGTTCCACAGATGTGGAATGTTATATTATAATCAGCCGTTCTCATATGCATGCAAATTCGACGGATTTCCCAAGGAAATAAGGCGTCAAAGTTTAAAACACCGTCGCTCGGCTCGCCGTTCAACTCTGGGAGTCACTGGGAACTTCCGAATTTCGTTTAATACTTTCGATCGTTGAAATAGTAGCGGAGAAGTGTGCCGAACGGGTATTAAGTACTTTCAACTACTTCCGCATCGTAGAGTTTCGACATAGCCTGTTTAGCAAATCGGCTTGATCACAGAGTGTTAAAGAAGAAGACAGAAAGAGAAGATGCAGGAGGGATGTCCAGAATCGATAGCTGCGACTGTACTCGAATTCCATTAAAAAGGAAATTGGTATTATTCTTAGACGATTTTAGTTTTATTTTGGCTGTTGATATTTTTTAAAGGAATTTATCGTTTCGTGACATGACAATTACATACGAAAACAATTAAATATGAATTGGTATCTCAAATAGAAAGTCTCCAGTTTAATTACCGCTTATCGTATTAATTACTCTTTACTTGATTCATTACACTTATTGAAAGGAAATCTATTATAAAGCTATGTGTGCGTGTATATATATATATACCATAGAAACTATACCATACGTCCAGACCAGAAATATGTATGTACACGAGAAATTTGATGAACCGACCGAAGCACGGACGAATCGTCGTCTCGAGCGCGGACAATACCTCGGAATTTCCCAGTCCACGTTCCTTCATCTCGCACGACAGACGATCAGGCGAGGGGAGAAAGTACGCTATTGGCGTAATTCAACGAGAAACATAGAAGCGTCTGTAATTGAGATCGGCGAAATTCTCGCTTTTTTCACAGCGACGCGGTGTCTGTTATACAACCGGCAGTCTTCCTCTTTTGTTCGCGCTCGTTGCGACGTCGCGCCGCCGAACAATCGCAACGCCTCGCGTATATTTCGAGCGTTGCACGGTTCGAAAACCGGGAGCGAGTAAACGGAAAAAGCACAGCCTGTTGCAAGAACGTTCCGCGAGTTAGTCGCAACGCTAAAAAGCAAAGCAAAGTAATCGACAACCGACGGGTGCTGTCTCTTAATTTTATTACGACTTTAACCTGATAACGATAATGAGATTTAAACAACGCTTTGCATCATTCTTTTAAATAATTCTGGGGAAGCTATAATTAAAACAAGCGTTGAAATTGTGATATTTTGATAATATCCTTGGTATTCCTCTAAATAACTAACTTATAACCGATAATTAATTTATGAATATTATGATAGTTCGTCAATTTTCAATTTTGTATTTAAATAGAAAATGATATTCTCTTTAATTCATGTATTCATCTATTACCGCAATCAGATCTATTTATCTCTCAAAAATATCTGTAGTATAGTGATATTAATAATAATGACAATTCTGAATTATATTCGATTTAAATCTGTGCGCAAAATGGCATTATTATCATACATGTATCAAACGTTACAATCCTGTCTATTTGATGTTTTTCAAACCTAAACCAGCCTCAAAATCAATTCCGTGATAATCAATAATCAATGAATTAATTAGAGAATAGTCGGTTCCAATCAAACCGGAAATACGTCCAATGCAATAATACAAATCAATAGGATGGAGGCAACATACTCTGAGCGTTTGCAACGTTTCTCGTACTAGTTCGACGTTCCCCTTCGTCATTCGCTATTACAAAGCGTCGCGGTGTACAGCGTCGTTTATAAATTCTAAGGAACGGCTCCTCGTCGATTGTTCCACACCGCACAAAGACGATCTCTGCACGGCAAGCATTGTCTACCTTCCGAATGAATCCTGTCCTCTAAGATCGCTGATCCTTCCCATCCTCTATCACTCTCTCTCTCTCTCTCTCTCTCGCTTTAGGATTCTTCCTTTTTGCAACGCGAATGTCGCGCTTGTAGATGACGATATTCAAGAGAAGAAGCGTGGACTGCAGCGAGCAACAAGTAAGCTGGAGAAGAAGGCATTCTCTCCTTTTGTTCCGCGAGTAACGACCACCCCCCGTTCTCCGTTACTCGGACATTTCAACGATATTAACGCGATGGCCACTTAGCATCGATTCGCTACATCCGTGATCGCGCATCTTGGCCTTCTCGACAAAAAGGAAGGGTCGACGAAATTAATGACAGTTCCTTTGGTGCAGGCTTTTTGCTAATTCGCTCGATGCGACTCGAGGTAGGACAAACTTCGATCGATGGAATTTCACTCTTGTATGAAATTTTCGTTGATCGATGTAGAAAATGGGGTAGGATAACTTAGATCGATTGGCAACGTTTTAGGTTTCACGTAATATCTAAAACGCGTATCCGTGTACACGTACGTATTGTGTTTCATCGTCTATAAAATCAACTCTGTAGATTGGTGGGCGTGAAATGTTTCTCTAAAGATCCAATAGTCAGATTATATTTGAAATTTTACGCGACTTACGTTTGGTACGAGAGAAACCTCGGTAAGCTGTTAATCATAGTACTATAGATTTCATATCTTATACGTTATCATACGTAGCATAATTATTAATATTTAGTTTCTACAAAAAGTTAAAAGCGTGTTGCAATAAAATACAATTTCCTTGTAATATAAAATATCTATCTGATACGCAAAATCTATAAACTCGCTTCGTTACTCGTCGCGCAAACTATATTTTGTGCTTTTTATACTCAATCGTGATAAGCCACTTATGTAAGTAAATACACGCGTTCTCGTCGTGAAATACGTAATCTTCTAACCTGATTCCTCCAGCTTCGCAATTAACCAGGGTATTGTAAAACTCTGCGAAACTCGAGACACCTGAAAGTATTCGTCCCGAGAGATAACTTCTAAGCAACCACCGTAACAGCGATCGAGAAACTCGGTATTCTCGAGCTTTACTTGTCGACGGCTAACAAGCCAGCTGTCCGCAAGAGCGTGTTGCTCGCGATAGAGTTACCACGTCCGATCCACCGGAAATGGCCGCGGGGTCGCGATCGATCAACTCTTTCCCCTTGACTTCGCTTCGCTTTACGTTCGCGATTTGTCGCCAGTTTAGACGGCACGGTCAGGGATTTAGTTTCCTCCAACGTCCCTATCGAGGAGGATTAAATTCACCTTCGGCGACGGAAGATGCGTAGGGTTTTAAGTGGGCGTCTTGCATAGAAATTCAGGCGGTTGAGGTTTCATCGACCATGCCACGAAACCCGCTCTCTCTCTCTCCACGCTTCTTAAGTACTTCCTACTGCTTCTACTTGCTCGTGAATTTTCCTCCGGCATCGTTCGCGTTCCTCGAGCTAGCCACCTTTCTAAACACGCGTCTATGTACGTACGTGTATACGTTGGTTCAATTTAAATATATGGTAATTTAATAATAGAATATCGTAGTTTAGTCTTGAAAGAGTTATCGCAGGTTAAAGGAAATTTATTTTTGACTGGTTTGGAGGTGAGAAAATTTCGCTGAACGATACCCACGCGCCACCTTCCTATTTCTCAGAAATACTCTTTCTGCTGTAAGAATCCTGGATAGTGGGCGCAACGACGTTAACCCAACCATTAATCTATACGTTATTTTAACCTATCTGGGCTCTCCTTCTCTCTCTGCTCGGACCAAAGATCGAACATTTCCGAGAATTCTGCGCTTTAAATCGCAATTGCTGAGAATTATATTTGGAAAGAATTTCTCTTAAAATCTCTTCCTTGAAAGTCTCCTTTAGAAACTTCTTCGATAGCGTCGAAGTAAGCGTTATAAAATTACGAATAAGCATGGACAAAGGATCATTGCGGAATTACTACGTATAATTTTATAATTGATTTTAAAGATCAACGAAATCGAAATTCGCAATTCGATCGATAAACATAAAATGGCTATTCCTAGGAGAATTTTTACGAGAATCTTCGTCGTTGAATGTTTCCTGTATCTCCAGTAATTTCACGGTTGTCCATGCGCGCGTGTACTCATTCGGGTTATTATACAATCATCGGTAAATAGTGGGAACGATGCAACGAGGCGATGGACCGTGTTCCAACTCGACCATCATAAATGTCGGGCAAACTGTCGGAAAGTTAACGGTGCCAAATCACCATGAGCGCCTATACACAGTGGCGTAGCATTAATTTGGTAGAAGCGTGCTCGAAACTCGACGACTCACGATGTGCCCTGAGCATTGCCTCGAAACGACTGCCGGGATATTTTCTGGCGAAAATTTGATATTATACGCTCCTCGGATAAGCACTTTACGACAGAAACGCGTTATTTAGAGCGGAATAATTTCTGATGGAATGCACTCAGCGATCGTATAACCCGTGATCCGCGAAAGAACATCGTTTTCGATTCGATTTCAATCCAACTGTATCTTACGATCGAGGAAATTTGAAAAACTTAAGTTTAATCCGAGATCGTTCCATGTTTCTTCAAACATTAATATTTCTATTATTTTAATAAATATCACAAACTGCCGACAAAATATCTGACAAATATTTTTATACAATTTTCTCTCACTCCACAATTTCCAGTTTTTCGATTCTCCAATTTCTCTTCGCCTTTTCCATAATAGATATTGGCGATTTATGGCTTGGATATCATCCAAACGAGTGTACCTATTGAATTGTAAATAAATCTCGCTGTTCTTTCGCCAACTACCTGAATCTATTTCGTTGTCTGTTAATCGTCTGCAATTAATCAAACCACAGGAGATCTTTACGTCTTCAAATATCGATGACTCTCTTCGAGAAGGAGATATTTATACTCTATGTTTTAAGAAACCGATTGTTTTATTTATACGTCATTTATATTTTTGGACATCGTCTAATTTACGTACATAAACGACGCATGGCTGTCTTTTTCATCGAAACAGAGTTCTCTTTGTATAATAATTTTTAATAATTAAATTGACATTCTCAACAATTGCCGATAGATTTACGCGATACAATTAGTTGTTTAATCGAAAAGTATCTTCCCAATTATTGCGATCGAGATATTAAATTTATCAAAGACAATATTAATAACGTTTTTCGATTACGTAAATTATCAAAGTATTCTTACCTTTGTAAATCATTTGATAAATTATGGAATTATCAAAATAAAGGATATTCGAAATTTTGTAACCCGCGTAATGACAAAATTGAATACCATATAGTATCCTAACATATTCTGTAACAGTACCAATTCCGAGAACTTTTCCTTAATTATACAAACAACCGCGACGAACTAATTTCACAAATTACGATCGAATATTAACTTTATAAATGTAACACGATCTGGCTACATTGCGAACGTAGGTGGATTCTAAAAATGGGCGAATGGAGAAGTAGCACGATTCGAGAAAATTATTCACGCGTTTCAAATTGAAAACTTTATTAACAATTCCTTAACGTTACCTTACGCCGCGAGACTATTTATAAAGTGAAATAAAACATTGTCCGGACTTACTGCATTTTTATTTCGACGACGGTTTAGACATTTGTCCGTGCAACCAGTCAAATACGTACATTCAGCCAGGAAACTGGGAAATCGATTCCCCCAAACCAGTCGCGCAATTTCAATCAGCCCGCATAGTCTGTACGGGTGCGGCGTGTTAGTTAAAATCAGCGTATAAAATTAACGCGTTGACACCGCGAACGAAAACATCGTCTGACCGGTCGAATCTCGATCGAATCCCGGCGACGATAGTTTGCATAGCTCGGAGAGCTGACCCGCGCGTGCACGTCGAACCGTACGTGACCTGCGTGTAGATAGATCGGTGGCTCGGTCTGGCGCGATCGCAGTGCTGGAGTAGTTGCGTTCGCCGGTATTCTGGTCGTTCCGCAGGAATGCTAAAACGTAGCTACGTGTTGCGCGTGTTTTGAGGGGGCGGGTTTCGGGCCCGGTGCTGCGGTGGCCCGCAGTGACGGGGTGGCCTGACGTCGCGTCTCTATTAATTATTCACATAATTACAGCCGCCACCCGCTGAGAGCCGTATTCGCCAGCGCCGCGTCCAGCAACTTCCGCCGCGATCTGCATCCTCATTGGTACGTAATAGACGGTATCGTGGCGGTTCCATCGATTCGCGTGCGAATATAAAAGACGCGTGTAAAAGAGCGTGTTCATCCTGATCGATCTCGACCAGAGTTTTAACGTGGATTCCTGGGATCAACGATCTCCAGATTTGCCGCTGCGACCAACGATCCTATTCCACCCGCGTCCTTAAGCCGATTAAGCCGAGTGATTACCGCAGAGAACAGCGTGTAACGTGATTATGACAAATTCGTGATCGTATTAGGGCGCCACTCGATGGACTTTCCACGGAGGATACGTGACAAGGTGAGAAGATGATCTCTTGATTTCACGATCGCTCTTGAACAAGTTAATTTTTTATCGATTTCAGCACTTACGCTTGTAATCTTTTATTCCTTTTTAAATTATTCCTCGTTAAATTGTTAAAACGATCTTCATCGTATACCTTATTTATATCCGTTTACTCGATTCTACAAGTACGTAATAACTTTCTTCCAAGCACTTTTCACGATTCGTTAAGATTCTTGATTGCTACTATCATCTTTTTCTCTTAGAACGTACTGCTAATTTCTCCCTAACATCGCGTCGTTTATTGTATCGTCTCGCGTGTGCAACGAGGCATTTCGCAAACTACGCGTATGCCTGACACTCGTCAAAAGTTCCGAATTATGCGTATCGTTGTGACTGATCTTTTTCTTTCCTTCCGTTGATCGTTCGAAGAGAATCGTTCGACGGAGATCGAACACGATTCGAAATATCGATTATCCGTATGCATTTCGAGTAGCAGAATTTGAAACGCATTTAATCGCGTGTAAAAACGATTGCGTTGCGACAATTGTTTAAAGGAAGAGTGTTTCAACAAATATTATCAAAAGCAACACGATGGAACGATAAAATTTTGGTACATAAACCCGTAACATTCCCCTAACGAAAACGACAGGTAGAAGTGGAAATTACTTTGACAAATGTGGACGGTGAAATTCCGTTGACCAAACATCGACCATATATACATCGTTATGTTAACGTTACGGAAATGTTTTCCAGGTAACAACACATTCCGAGTGAATTTCGCAATGGATAGAATTCGGTATTGGCCGATTGAATTTCTATTTCTCTTTGCCACGAATGTCATCATTTATCATCTGTACACGGACTAGAAATAAATTATTCGTTTGGCGTCCTAATTTTAAACCATGTTTATCGGACCTCTCTATTCCGCGTGAAAGATTATCAGATTTTGTTAACAAAGACGAAAAATTGAAAATGAAACGTTAACGAAAATTGTTCAAACGAAAGTATAAAACGAATAGAACCTGCAGAATGAAACTTACAAAATTAAACGATCGCTAATTTGAGTAAATTCTAGATTCTCGACTCGCTTTGAATTTTCTCAATGGTAACAAAATATAATAATAATATAATAGTAGCTTCTTAATATCAATAAACGACCCTACAATAAAAAGATTGAAACCTTTGGACCTTCAAAATTCATTCGCCCGATAATTAAATAATGAAATGTAACGTTATCGATATATAAAGGGAATCGACTAATCTGGTACAAATTTCATAAGGACCTGATCAATTCATGGCTGTGGTAAGGCAGTGCATTACGTACATTCGCGAGGGTGTTCGAATGAAACGGATTTTACGAGTTGCACGCCAGTCTCGAAGCTTTAACCTCCAGGTTATAGCAGCTTAAATTCGGTAGTACCGTCTAAAAGTACCTCGGAGCGGGATGCTCGGGATTCGCTTTACGGTTTCGCAGGAAACACCTTTCTTTTTGGAACAACTACTCGTAGTAACTGTTCCCCAGGGTATGTACACTGTCTTGCTAAATGGGCGCATGCCCTGTTCCTATTATTTTCGTTCTACCTGCACATGATAATTCGAAAGTACGTGCGAATGTACCGATGCGTTTACATTTCATATTGTTTTATCGATCGTTCTTTTTTTGATCGAAACACCCGGTATCGCGTACGAACGTGTCCAGAGATTTTATTAATTTTTGGAACGTTAATCGAATTGCAAACGAAAAGATGTATTTTTGGAGGCGACGTAATATTTCGAGGATTCGAAAGATCAAAGTTCGGTTTACTTAACAATGTTCAATATCGACTATTCGGCAAACACTTCCATGTTTGCATACTCTGTGTTTCAAATGTGATTTTTTCAAACGTGGAAGGAACGAATGGAGATTGGAATTACAAATTGAAATCAAGATATTATTAGGAGCGTTTACGCGTTAGCAAGTTTTGATGTGGCTAGCGTATATTCTATTTTATTTGTCTCTTCTTTGTATACCGTTTCGTTGGTATTTCATTTGCGTTGGAATCTCTTCCTTTACGCATAGAGTTCGTTCGTTCCGCTAAGGCATTTTTAAGCAAAAGCTTCCCTTTCTTTACGTAACAAATCTTACGTTATCGCTGTACCGTTATTATATACAACCGTTATTGGAATTAAAACATCCGATTGAAACAACAACAGGCCGAATAGAATCACTAGAATAGAATTCACGATAACGTTCGGTAATCAAAGTTTCTCTACTCTGCAAAATCAATTAATCGAAACGATCTGACACGCTTTGCGGAGGTAACAATTCACGTGAAATTTCCAGCTCTTGTTAGCCCCTGGTTGACCAATGTGGTCAATCGTTAGGTACTGTTGAAAGAAGATTCAACGCTCCTCTTGTCCCCTCAAACACGAGTCGCACGATCCCGCCATTTCTCTTCTTACCTTCTACAACGAGCTCGATACGCGTCTGCGCAATCCTCGACTATCTCTCTTCCCGCTGTAGTCTTTCGTTCTTTTCGTCTCTTTTGTTTTTTGTTTTTTGCTATTCGCATACTGGAACAGTTTTGCCGGATTTCCTGCGAGCCACCGAAGTTCGAAGGAGTTCCTCTCGGAATTCAGCAGATCAACGCGATTACGAGAATCAAGTGATTTTCAGATAAACTGACGCAGAAACGCGAATAGGGAGGGACTATCGTCTAACCTTGCGGTTACTAATTACGTCAAATTGGACTTGACATGAAATTCCGGTTTCTTTCGTACGATATACGTATTATTAGTTGACTTTCATTTTACAGGGGTAGGGTAATTCTGTTTGTGTAGCAATCACTCGGCTGCGATGATTACAAAGATTCGTTAGGACAAAAAAGGTTGCCTTTTCCGCGTATCTCGGTTTACTATAATCTCATTAGTAAGCTAGGATTCATCGTGCAAACCATTTCTCCATTTCTCCATTTTCGTTTACGGTTGAAACACGAGCCATCGGTGTCTGTTCGTCTACGATCGATCGCAAATTTCAAAAAAATGAACGTACAAGCTTTTCAAAAACTGAAAGAAATTGCAACGAGAGTTCTATCTTTGAACGTTCGAATATTTGATAAACGATCCTTATTTTCGAATTAATACGAATTATAAAGACCACCAAACGCAAAGCCTGTTATTTATAAAATAAATTTGAATCTCTAAAAAGCGGAAACCAACGCCTAATCCATACTTGTCAGAGGAAAGGAAAAGTTTTTTATTCATCTGGTCGTGATCATGGCCAAATTTCACGGGTTCCGTGGCCGAATCCCGATGCAAAATCGGCATCGGATTTCGCGTCGCCGCGAAATAAAGTCTCCGCTCAAACGTCAAATCCCATTGATCCGAGGGTTGGAAGCCGGAAAAATATAGTTCACGTCGGAGCGCGTTATCCGAAAGGTCCGTACCGTCCGTCTGATCGCAGCGGCTTAAATCGCGGCCAGCCTCGCTCGTTAATCCATTATTCAGCAAGCGGATCGGAAACTCGCGCCACTATGCAACGCGTAGTACGTGACGCGGTATCACTGTGAGAATGTGTAATAATTCGCTGGAATGGCGGGTGTATTCAACGAGGGCGATCGATTCCAGCGGCGATGGGAATCGGCTGACAGCCGAGTAGCGGGCGTATCAATATTGCGGGCCAGCAGAACGTGGAACGCGCCGGGACGCTCCGCGTGTTGCTTGCTCGCGCCTACCATATATGCAGAGAGTTGCTGCTGCATTGCCTATTAATAATCTATAACTAATTAATCTAGAAGGCTGTGTGAGCAAGTGGCTGAGAACGAGAGGAAGCCACGGCGTTAATCATCGAGGAAACTAGACGGAGAACGCTCCATCTGCTTCGAGGATTTCTCTCTCGAAATCGTTGCATTAGGAAATCCGCTGCTTCTTCTTCCTCCGCGGTTCCACGCGATCGCGAATGTATGGCGTACGTTTACTTTCGGTACTCGAATGACAATGGAGAAAGAAAAATTGACGATTCGGAAAACACGAAGGCAGCTACGACTTTCTGATTTACAGAGAATACGATTTCCTTTGATTCCCCACGTGTCACTTTCGAAATTGGACGATTTTGTCGTTCAAGCAGAAATAATCTTCGATACGCGAAGAATTGTAATTGGAAGGGAGAACGCAGCGATGGAAACGTAAACAGAAATGCTTTTATCTTCTAACGTTACTTTCTACTTCTATCGGAGCGTCTGAGTACCCTTCTGTTCTTATAAATAAACGACGTAACACCGTGGCCCTCGCGACCTTTGGAAAAATGAATATGATCGAAATATATGCGATTAATGCCTCTGCGTTATCGCAATTCATGTATCAATATGTACGAAAAGAACACGCACGAGCCGACCGGTCATTTTATTTCGCCTCTAAACACTGCCGCGTCAAAAATACACTTTTGCGAAGTAAAAACGTCCTCGAGACGTATGTACACACCTGCATCGTATCGAAAAAATGGGTAAGAGGCGCCAAAGAGAGATAGGAAATACCAGGCGGCTCGTCCCAAAAAATGTATCTACGGTTAGGATCGAAATATTCTGCAGGAAGAGTATGTGCATAGATAGATCTATCTATAATGTATAAAATATGTACAAATGAGAAATGTAAATATACAGGTAGTACGTACTGGATAAGATAGTGTATTGCTGGGACTCAAGAAAACGCATGCACTTCAGGGAGACTTCGATATATGTATATGTATATATATATAACCATAATGTATATGTATGTTCGTGACAGAATGTGTATATAGTAATCGAGTATGTATAGAATTTTCGTAAGAGATGCGAAGCAACACTGGGATTATGTTTACGTACCCTCGACGCTTTAAATCTAAATAGTCGGGAAAATCGTCGTGTGAAAATGAGGGAAAGGTAAGCGTCGTGTGAAACGTATGTATATTCGTTTTACGCAATCGACGACATACATAATGTGTAGCCGCCGTGGGTTTCTGAAACATTCTGAAAATCTTAGTTCCTCTCGGTTCGGGGCATCGAACGCGCAGCTTTTATTCCGGGCTTGTCGACGCTTTTCTTTAGCCAGTGATCTTTTACGTTTTATTCGATCCGTTGTTTTGCCGAGTTTAGCGTCTCGAGTTGTAAGTTTCGCTCTGAAAACGATTTTACGCTTCCCCATTTTACGTTTACTTTTCTCTTCTACTCCGTTTATTTCGTTATCACGCGTCCCTTCTTGCTTCTTACGCGGTCGCGGTCGGGCACGACTTCGGAAACAAAGAACGCAGTTTTACGGCGGAACGGAAACCTTGGTTTCCAGCGAGTTCCTATCGCTGCAAGCTCTCGCTTAATTCGACCGAGGAATTCGACTGTAAAATATTGACGACCCGAATTCGGCAACGAGCTTTTAAAGTTGCACGGCTTAAACTCCGCGGTCGACCAACCGCGTGTAATTGCAACCCGAATGTATCGGATTACGCGGACGTATTGCGTGTACCACGAATTAACTCGATTTTGTCGCTTCCAATCCCATTGTGGATAAAAATGCCACGGGTAGAATTTCGATTTGTGAATTGCTTTGATGCAGATTACTCGCGTACACGCCTTTGAACACCGTTTAAAATTATTTTTACGAATCACCGATGCCTGTACATTTCTGACAAGACTGCATTTTTGCTTTCGTTTGATCATCCGATGTTTACGAGAACACGCGGCATAAAATAGTCGACCTTGCGTCTAAAAATAACGCGTAGCGACATTTTGCATCGGAGCTCTATTTTGACTGCACAAAATGACATTCTAAAGTCCATCGGATACACGAGCATAACTAATTCTAACTTTTAGTATAGAATCGTGCTTCACCCATTCTGTTTCTTTATCGACAGCATCG
The DNA here is from genome assembly GCF_905332965.1 of Bombus pascuorum. Classification (NCBI taxonomy): domain Eukaryota; kingdom Metazoa; phylum Arthropoda; class Insecta; order Hymenoptera; family Apidae; genus Bombus; species Bombus pascuorum. The sequence continues at coordinate 17,307,656 of NC_083493.1, forward strand.
TTAAAAGCATTTTAAAACGATAAAGAGTGATTTTTAGTGAGAAAAGTTTGATAAGACAAGATCGTATCCGAAAAATTAAAACAGACAATAGCTGCTATTCTATAAGTACTAAAATTTATCACGTTCCGTGCTTTGACGCGAGAATTTACGAGCATGATTTTTCCAAGAAAAAGGAACAGCAAGGCCTCGTGTACAAAAATTTGATTCTACGCCTTGAAATTTGCTTTAAAAGAAAATCGAAAGACGGCAAGTCAAACTTTATTCGATTGGACGTTAATCCCATACCGCACAGAGCAGGTTTGTACATATAATAATAAGTTTAGAAACTTGTTTTTTCCTAATGAAAGTCAACAACAAAGCTGCTGAACAAAGAAAGAAGCGTAATTGTATATTTCGGACGGTCGCCTCGTTCTCTCTTTATTTTCACAACAGTTGGCAAGGTAACGATATCTTTTACAAATAAGAGTCGTACGGAAAGCGTTATTTATATGTTTTTCCACTGTAAGCACTGGTGCAAATATTAATCAGCGAAGTTTGGCTAGGATGTAATAAAATCGAGCGATTCGTGATACACGATACGCGAACGATATCGGTGACGGTTCGAAACGATCAAAGGTACGTTTATTTTTATCGACGTTTCCGGATGTGCAACTTTTCATGAACGCTGTAACGACCACGGATTAAACGCGTGCAGGTAACATGACGAGTGTCGCGGTGCGATTCGAATCCTTTAGACAAAACTCGCGATTAAATTTACGCGGGATTTATTTAAAGAATGCCCGAATTCGCGTTTGATCGAGTTTAGCTTTTACTTTTAGCGAAATAACGAATTTAATCGAAACTCGAAAAATTCTCTCTCATTTTTTCTTTCTTCGCGTTTCATTTTTATTCCGTCGATACTTTCACCGACCACGAATACTTTAACGAAATAAATTTAACCGTTCGTCGATCGAGTTTTCGTTCGCGCAAGTAACCGTATACGTTTTTAACGAGGAGTCATTCATCGGGGTTTTACTTTGTCACGCGCGATAATTAGGTTTGTCGATCGATTTATCGTGCGAGACCAAATTACCTATGCAAATGCAACAAGATTCTGTTACCTGTTGTACATGAGAATGTCTGGCTTCCAAAGCTTGTTCGGTGTAATTCGAAGGTCCTTCACGCCACCGTACTCGGACTCGTTCCATTGAAGGTTGTAGTCCATCCATTCCTGAAACAATGAACAATTATCGTAAATGAACGAGCTTCGATTATCAGCTACATACTGCCCATCTCCGCTGGTATATTTTAGACGTAAACATTTTGTATGTACGTTTATCAAATCGGAACTTTCTTCTTTGGCCAAAGAAAAGTAGCAGTTCTACTGTAATTATCTAATTACAGTCTGCGCAGGTGGGTCCTAGATTCTCGATCTGTAAGGACGAGTAATTTTTATATGATTTGATTCTGAGTCTGCGCGCTGCTACTTTTCCTTTTCTTGGTAATTTACTTCAGTTGGTTAGGTTTCGATAATCAAAGCAATCAACTTTTCTCACAAAGTTATTATTTGCAAAATTATTTAGTGTAAATGGTGCAACAGAATTATGTCGTGAATATGTATCTATTGTATGTGTCCATTGAAGGTGTTTTAAAGAATGCATACGACACGTTTTCGATGAATTGTTCGGTGCAACTTTTTGCACAGATATATAATATTTTCACGAACGTTAATAATTCATTTCCTGATCTATCGGTTATCCAAACACGAATCAAATATCAAATAACAATCTAGATCGTTCAAACAATGTCGACATGATAATATATGTATTTAATTAACTCCAATGGAAAATCAATTCACGTTATAACTTGTAAATAGAAATTATAACAGCCAACGTACATTATAATTTATTTAAAGAAATCACTAAAATTGAATCCTGCGAAAATTGAAAATCCGTTATCAGGGACAACTTCAGCTGGGAAGAATATCAATTTTCCATAGTCTAGCGAGGATAATGAAGCACGAAAAGTCACGAGAACTTCGTTGGGGCATGAAATCGGTAAAATTAATTAATCCTCGTTAGGTGGAAAATTAATTATTCGTGGAGATATCCTTCTTCGAGCGATCTGTATAAAAGGCTTAACGCGGAACCAGCTCGAGCGTGCCCAAGTCAAATTTCACGAAGAAACAACGAGTGTCGACCGTAAGCTTCGTAATTGAATTCGTCGAACTGTTCGCACGAAACCGTAACAACTTTCGTCTTCCTTTGCTTTCGTCGTTGTCTCCGTGGCTGAAGAATAACTCGCAAAATAACTAGTCTGCAGGCACGCGCAAAAGTAATCCACAAAGCACGGTGTTCAAGGAGATAAATTTGCCAAGAGCTCTAGAATAACGGAAATCGGTACTGGTGAATTACGGTCGAGCGACAAGACGCTTCAAAGAGCTTGGATAATTGTCATTGTTCCTTGAATACACCGTAGTAACGTTGGATGAAGCACTTTAAATGCAAATTGTCTAAACATCCCCTTTGTGCATTTTTGTTTGCTTCACAGGCAGGAACGAATTTAAGCGGAAAGTAATGAAAAATAACACGACGATATCGAGCTTGAAATGACCGAACGAACAGGTTACTTTGATCGGATGTTTGCATGATTCTTAGCACGTGAGTTCTCCGTAAAGGAAGATTTCTCGCAAGCTACCTATTAATTTTACGAGTGACGACATATACCTTCGGTTGCACTCTGTCTACTCTACGCGAGAGATATTTATGGCTGACTATACGTACCTAATACTACTTTGATCTCCCTACGGTCTTCGAACTCTTGCGATCTAATCTCGCTCTCGTTTCAATAAACACGGAAGCTTAAGGTTCTAAGGGAAACTTAAACAAGGTGAAGACGGAAGATTGCAACTATTTCTTCGAACGTTCTCTAAACTAAAAGAAAAAAGTCTTAGCGATCAAAGAACACAATCGAATCGGGAAATAACGCAGAGGAACGTAGCAGGATGAAAAGGAGAATCGCGCGAGATCGTGCGTTAGTTATTACGTTACACGATACTGCACAACATCTATCGCCTATATCGGGTCGAATAAAAAGCTACACACGCATCTCTCTAGGTCAGCGTTCCCTCGTTAAATGTACTCCGACAAATTGGATGAATTACGAATTGCAGAATCAATGCGTGCTCGGCCGGTAAATTGCGGCGAGTTTAACGTCAGATTGAGCCGGTGCGCGGCGTCAAAATGAAAACCGCGGCATTACTAAGCCGGGCGAAGGGAGCGGACAGAAGCAAAGAGCCAAGAGCGAACTGCGGCCGGTAGTTGTGTATATTTTAAGCGCAGCGACTTTCGAGGAATGCGCGACCTGGTTTTATGACGGCGGTGTGCAAGCTGCATAGAAAACGCGGTGTTCTATAATGTATACTTCAATTTCCGGGTCCGGACGGCCGAGTCTCGACGTTTGCTCATTAGATTACGCGGCTGAATTGCACAAACGAGGAATTCAGAGGGTGAAAGTTCGCCTTGCCCGTTTGCGTGGGCGCAGCGGGGAGACGCGTCGTGTCTGCTTGGAGATTTTCAAGTTCCTTTTCCGGGCGATTCGAAACGAGGCGTAACGAACGCTCTTTCGGCGTTCCCCGGTGAAATAAAATTTCGTCTCAACGGCTCACCGAGTGCTTTCTATTTGCTGCCAGCTGGAGCTTCCGCAAGGAGTTCTGCGCTTTCGGAGATTAAAGGATCGCTTTCGCTTTTTTCCCTCGCTTTTGTTTCTTTTTCCCTCTTTCTTCTTCTTCTTCTTCCCTTTTTTGGTATCCGGTTTTTATTCCTCGAGAACCATCGAAGGACTTTAACCTTTCGAAATATAATTCGAGATATTAGAAGCCAATCCAGTGCTACGGTGGTCCAGATTTATCCCGTTTTGTCTTTCTCCAAATTAGCTTCTAACTTACTGACGCGTTAGAAAATTAGAACGACGGCCAAATAACGAAATCTTGTTAAGTATACCTCTTTCATATAAATTTTTATCAAATAGTCTCGTTCCGTTTTTGTATAAAATATGCAAAGATTGGAATCTTTACGACACGCCATACCGTTCCAATCGCTCTTCGAGTTTCTCTCGTAATCTTTCGTTCGCGATTCACGTAACTTTTGACCTCGATTTCTTTCGATTATTCCTTTATCGTACCGCGATACAGCCCCTTATTAACTTTCATCGACGAATGGGATTAATATCGCAATAACAGAAATTTCTTAATATTCTTCGAATTCAAAAGGTACGTAGTTTTGTCACATGATTTATGTGCTTCGTGCATGACTGTGCTGCATGATAGTTTTGTGTATTGCGATGGAGAAGATAGATGATATTTTTCGTATAAAACGAGTAACGAAAAAAGAGTTTCCATATTTCACAACCTTTTGAAAATCAACGCGTAAAGAATTTGGTGATTGATCATTTTCATGACTTACACTGACAAGTTTGCGGTGCAATTTATACGAATATAGGAATTCTTCATTCGCATATTCATTTATGTTAATTTTACGAAATCGACGCTGTAATAATAGGCGATACGGAAAAAGTTTTCAGCCGAACTGCGCATTTTAAATTCATCTTTAGCTGCGATTTTCCAAGATGCATCTATTATTCGATGTCACTTAACCGTAATATACGTTTTCGTGAAAGATCATTTTACATTCATCATAATTACTTCTTTTCTCCTCATCATCGAGCGAAATTGCTTCGCTACAGCCCCGATGAAAGCCGTCTCGCTAAATTTTATATCGCGGATTTTATTTTCCGCTAGTCTCGTTACATTCATCTGCATCGTGTGTTTCAAATTTCCTTGTCCAAGGATATTTTCTGAAAGTCGATTTTCAATTTACTAGTAAACGTCGTAAGCCTTAAACGTCGTATACAAGATCCTTCTGTAATCATGGCAGCGTAGGTAGCAACATTTAACAAAGTATAGTATAATCCCTGTCTTACTTTAGAATCTCAATCCCTTCTTGATTCTTCTCCGAGCACACGCAGGACTAGTCAAAGAAGACCCATCGAACAAGAAGGGAAAAGAACGCTGCTAACAATATACGAGATTTGTTCGGAGTGTCTTCGTGTTTTCTACTTTGCGCTTACCCTTATGCATGAACGCATTTCTTAAAAGAGCACAAATCACTCTTGGAGGTAGAGAGAAAATTTCTAATAAATACTTTATCGAGCAAGATCGATACTAAAAATAAAGGAATCTCGATTAAATCTACGCGATTTTGCAAATGAATATTTACATAATTATTACATACACCCCCGTTTACGAGTGAACGATCGATTAACCGTGATTTTATATTCACGCAGGATGATCCTTTCAGGAGGGTGGTAGGCGTGTCTAAAGTATTTTCTCTGTCGGAATACAACGATGTTACACGCATAGGCACAAATACTCTGACACAGACACCCACACAGGAATTTGAACAGGACACTTACACAGGTCATACTCATTACCGTATAGAGAGTGGGGTTCAAAATATTTAAGGGATCATGGGTCACTACCTACGTCTGGTCTGAGAGTAACTGACCAACAATCAACAATTCTCGTATACGTTGTTAATTATATCACTCGCTTATACACATTTGGTTCTGTAGTTCTGTTGAATAAACATCACTGAACATTATTTCAACATAAACATTGTGTCTTCCACAGATTATTAATTTTATTAACTTTAAGATTAAATTCTAACATTCTCGTGTTGATCCGCGTATAAAAAATAAGAAATCAATAAATTTCGCTTCGATATTTATTCGCGACTTAATTTGTCGATTGCCAAATAGAAAAGTTCGTTTCGTTGTTTTATTTGAAACTTCAAAATCGCCATTGACGAATAAATCGTTTTCTTTTAAAGTATTAGAAAACTTCTGGTCTCAGGTGTTTTCCTCTTTTCGTAGAATGCGTCGAAAAACTTTACGAGAAAACGATCGAACCTCAAGGCGGATGATTATAGGGAAGAATATTATAAGTTCGCATACCACGTTCTTGTGCTCCGTAACCGAACTTCGGCAGAGTATCAAACGACTTTCATAAAGTTTGAATTAAACGTATCCCTGTGTAACGAGCGGAGAACGTAATTGTATTTTTAATATAAAGAAATTCCTAGGTAAGCACATCTTCAACTAAACTAATTTTTTCTGCAGAAATTTTTCATATCGAGTTTCATAAAATAAAACTGATACTTTTGATGCATTTCAAATGTACAGTAGCGGACAAAAGTTTAAGACGAAATGGAAGAAATAAATAATTGATTTACTTTCCATAAAAAATATAAATACGGTGTTCTACTTTTGGTATTAACTAATTGTACATTTGTTTGTACACTTAGAAAAAAAATTTCATTTTGATATTTTGCTCAATAGCTAAGTTATAAAAAAGGAACGAAATCTGTATAATATTTCGTCGGTCAAAAGTTTAAGACTATACAAAAAATATTAATTTTTGGTTAAAAAATATACACAATTTTTGTTTAAATTCAATATTTTGTTCAATATCCGTTATTTCTTATCCCTTCGGTACATCTTCTTGGCATAGAATCTATTAATTTTTTATATTAATCTACCGTAATATTATTCCAGGCTGTTTCAATCGTAGAGTAAAGTTCATTTAAATTTTTCGGTTTATAACCTTGTACTGTCTTTTTTATGATGCTTCACAAATTCTCGATTGGGTTAATGTCTGGTGATTGCGACGGCCACGGCAGCACGGTGATATTTTCTTCTTGAAAAAACTGTTTCACAACCCGAGCCGTGTGCTTCGGATCATTATCATTTTGAAAAATAAAATCATCACTCATATTGTTGCGTGCAAAAGGTAACATTGTGTTCTTGAGTATGTCCTTGTATTGAAAACGGTCCATAATTCCATTGATACGACATATCGGACCAGGGCCGCTTCGAGAAAATCACGCCCACACCATAACGTTGCCACCACCATGTTTAAGAGTTTTTAAAACGCACTGTGTTTTCAAACTTTCGCCAATTCGACGTCTAACGTACCGTATCCCGTCAGAACAGACGCGATTGAATTTCGATTCGTCAGAAAACAATACCTTTTGCCAATCTTCACTTGTCCAATGCTTATGAGCTTTAGCAAATGCAAGTCGTCTTTTTCGATTCCTAGAACTCAGCAGTGGTTTCTTTTGGGGTTTTCGTCCTCTTAAGTTAAAGTCTTCTAATCTTCTCCTAACAGTTCTAGCACTAATTTGTGTATCGTTTTCATAGTTTATCTCCGCAGCAATATTATTTGCACTACGAAAACGATCCTTTTCGCTCAATCGATGAATCCGGCGATCCATTTTCGGTGTTGTTTTCCGTGGTCTTCCGTTTTTCGGTTGATCGCAATACATGCCTGTCTTTAAACATTTATACCAAGCTTGTTTACAAGCTGTTTCTGACCTGTTCACTATATTTGCTATTTCGGTGAAGGTTTTACTTTGCTTTCGCAGCCTTACGATTTGTTCCCTTTCGTTTTCAAGTAAATTCTTTGATTTACCCATAGTCTGTTCCTACCTAAATGAATTTTAAGCAATAAAAGGTACACTAAACAATGATTTTGACATTCCAGAATCAAAATGTTCAAAAACTGTACTCGTACTCACGTTTTACACAGATCGTCTTAAACTAATGTCCACTGTTTCCAAGTGCTAGGCGGTAACTAACTGTTGTAACTCCTACATTGTTTGTATTTAACAACTGACTGTCTGAGGTTACGAAGGTCAAACATACAGCTACGTTATTCCAAAGAGACAAACCGAATAGAAGAACAATATGCGTATAAGATGTTTGTAATCCGGTTTACAAATCATCGTCTTAAACTTTTGTCCGCTACTGTAGTCTTTTACATAATTTTATTTACCGTGATACGTATAAGGAGATGTAAACTAACGCTTAAGTAAGCAACGGAACGAGTCCTTTTTCTAAACACTTGAAATAATAAATGTTGCGTTACACAGCATAGCTCGGGTTACTATGACTCATTGTAATATAATTGTAATATACAATTCCGAATCGCGTCATTAGCACTTGTTATCAGGAGGAACAGCTCCTTGGTGTGGAAAACCTAACGCACCCCTTAGGATTATCTAATTTTAATCCGTTCAAAGTATAATATGCTTCTTAACAAGTATAAAGCGAAATCTCTTATTAAAGATAACGTGGAAAGTAAATGATTACATTGTTAGTCGATTAGCGTAGAAAATTATTTTATATGTAACGACTATTTCGTCAAATTTCTTCTTAGCATACCTGATGAACGATCAAGGGGATTTTTAATAATTCAAGGTAAAAATCTGTGGAAAGGAACAACGAAAGTAGACTCGCGAAGGAATTCGTTCGGGAGAACTTGCCATAATACTTTTTCCATTCGACGATATTTCTACATTTACGAAGCGCACTAGCACTTGAGTTTGTGGATTATGTGGTCCTAGAAGTGATCAAGTAGCAATGTTACTATCCCTCTTGAGGGCTTACTCGTCCCTCCGGCAGAACGTGATCTCGAGAACTAGTCAGCTAGTGGTTTGGAAATCCACAAATATTCTGTTGGAGTAAGGGGGAGAAAGAGAGAGAGAGTTAGGGAGAAGAATTTCATAAAGTATTAATTTAAAAATCTAGTGTGAAAGTTGTGTTTCAACTTCTCTGTATTTAAATACATACTGTGCTTGAAGCAAATGAATCGACTAATTAGGACGTAAAAAAATACTTCAAACGAAATAAAAAACGTTGGAAAGGTAGTTTCAGAGTATTGGAATTCGACTCGCTTAAATCCAGATAACTCGGTTAACCCGAACCTGGCTTGATATAGTTTACGTATAGAAATATATAATTGCAACAACACTTGTGCTCGATTAAAACGTACAAAAAAGCCGAGATTTCTAGGGAAATTATTGTTCGTGTGAAATTTAATTTCGTCTGAACTCGTGTCGTTTACAAACAAAAGTCCAAAAATTTATTGCGTCACTTCTTACCACGTGCACGGTGTTATTTAATTAAAAAATTTCATTAGTTTCCAGAATTTCAGAGCTATGTAGGTACAGCAAAAATATGATGAATTTATTATTTTATTATTATTTATTCCAGTATCGTAAAAACGATACAATGGCACAATATCTTGTATATATATATATATATTTTTTTTTAGAATAGAAACATTTCAAATTTTTCGAAAGAACGAAGCTTTTGAATGCATTTCCATATATTACGGTCGCTATCGGGAAATGGCTGACATTCATATAGGAAAAAGAGACATATCTCAATCGGATTGGACTCTGCAAATGCCCATCGTTCGAGCTGCAACGGATTGCCGCATCTATCTTCGGATGACCACAATAGTGGGTGCATGCACTTGACCGGCTCTCTCACGTGCATTAATGCAACGCGTGCTTTCGGTTAAGACTGAGGCTGGATGGCGATCTTGCGAGACCACAGTGTTACCCTGAATCTACATCGACCATACTAATCCGGGCAACTCGTCCCAGAAGACCTCGTTTTTCGGTGACGTTGGACTCAATCGGTTCTGCAAGATCGATACCGATACGATGTTGTTCGAAACAGTGTTTCTATACGAAGTAAACGCAATCAATTTGGTTTGAGAACTACGGCGAGTAACGATAAATTCTAAAAAAACGATAGTGAGATTTTGCGAGATTATGACGTAATTGTAGATAAACATTTTTCTATTATTAATATTCACGTCTCATCCATTTGCTATGTAAATCGCGATAAAACGTTAGTAAATTAGTGGAATTAATTGCCTAGAAATTTTTACCGCTTATCTTTCCTTCGTTTCAAAAAACATGTATATCGCACGAAGCTTACATATTAATAAAGCTGCCTTTTATGTGCTATAATACACAATGGCTAATTTATTACAAACTTCCAATTCAAATCGAAATTAATATACTGTGGAGATTAAACAGCCGATTATTTCAACCGATGCAAGGCACGATATTTTCGAAAAGCATATTGCTCCAAGTCTTTACCTTAATTAGTTTCCACGATACATAATTTCGTATTATTAAATCATCGCAAATGCATGGGTATGTCGAATGGCGGTTGAAATTCTGGGCGTGACCTACTTTTTTTCTTGAAAATACGCATATCTCAGCCAAATAGTGGTGGTACTAGTACTACTGCTGCTAAAAAGCAACGACCAACGTCTATTGCTGACCAGCGCACAGGTGCTACGCTTAGGGTAGGGCAGTGAATGCATACGAGCGAGAGGTCCGACTGTGCGAGAGAGAGGCGTACAATGAATTATTTGGAATTATGATTCGCTTTAAACGGAGATATCTCGACAACGAGAAATCGTATCCAAGTAAAACAAAAATTCTCTTTAAAAAGCAAGTTTATTATCCCTAACGACATAGGTAATTACGCTCTAGAATGTTTAAATTGTAGAATGTTCTAATTTAAAACGATAGTTAAACCGATAATTTGTCGCTTTAATTTACTTTTAATGGCATTCGTAGTTGCGTCGTCGACACTTTGGGCTGTAAGTATAAAATTACATTGAAATGCTTATTAATAATAATTTAGGTGTGAGAGTTACGACTTTAACCGACATTAACATATAGAACGACGCTTCGATGTAAAATAAAATGTGCGCGATAATAACTTTCCGCGTAAACTTAGTTGCGATTTCCTTGCGAAATTAACGTTTGTTTTCATTGCAATTCATATTTTACAGCGTTACGTATTTACGGGCGCGCGCGCGCTCCTACAAATTCTTAATTATAAGTGAAACTTTAATTTCATAATTATATTTACTTAACAAATATGAAATTAAACATTTGTTACATTTATCACCTCTGTATAGCTTTACGTAAAAACTTTACAAATTTATTACACCGTAGCAATGTTTATTGTACGCTATGTTGTATTTCCTATTTTATTTCGTGACAAAAGTTATATGTTTAATATATTTTAAATATACGATGTTGTTACAACGAAGTAAACAATGTCGTGTACACGTATTATTCATACGTGAAAGCAAAGAACATCAAGCAATACGGGCTGTTTTATATTCATGAAAACTAAAACTGTTAAATCATATACATACCTCGTATATATGTATATATATATATATAAAAGAAAAAAATACACGAGATACTTTCATAAGTGATTTATGAAACCTTTAGATATCAGTTATGAAAACTTTAGTAGCTATTAACACGAGAAGCAGTTACTATGTATCGATGATCTCTCGCGTATAATAAGTAAAAGCTGGAAATCCATCGTATTACAATATAATTTTGTACTAAAATTTCTCTCAGTTTACGTCTATTTCCAATGCATGTTTCTCAGAAAGGAACTTCCACTTTGAGAAAAGGAGGAACTCCGCTCCGAAATTCAAGTTCGTGCGATAGAGGCATCGATAGAAATCTCACAGAACGATTACGCGTCACGACAACGCGCTCAGAAGCCGCCAGAAATTATTGATCTTGTTAGGATAATTAGAATTATCGGGTTATGCGGCGAAGGAGATTGCTCTGGCACGGGGTAACTTGTGTGCAGCTTGGTTCGGGATAGATTATGGGCCGACGGGTTTCGGAATGGGTTAGAACGTTGGGACATGCCGTATGTCGCTTGAATTGTTCATTTGACGCCGTCCTGGCCCTTGTTCCTACCTCTGTATATATGCACATATACGCAAACACAGATATACATAGCGTAGTACTCGGTTCTCTGGCCCCTGGATTAAACGCACTCAAACGTGAAAGATCTCTGAAGTTCGTTAATTCGACAAAGACAGATAGGGAGATGGCTTGTTACTTCGGTCGCAAGCCACGGAATTCGCTCGGCGCGATAGCGTCCGACCATCTCACTCGTTGTACGATCGATTGTGCACGTCGATGACAATAAAACGTTATTGGAATTCGAACGAGGGTGGCGAAGCCCGGCTTATAGATTTTGTTCCAGACGAAATTAGTTTTCTTCAGTTTTTGGCAGACTCTAGCTCGCTCTACGTTTTATTGCGCTGATGTTTTGACGAAAATTCGCTGGCCAACTTTTTCGAATACGTTATACGAGCGAAAGTAAAGTAACGGTTCTGCAATAGTTTGTATGCTCCGTGGAAATGGGAAATGAAATGGGACACGACCATGGGAAAAGAGGTAAATCGTCGCTTAGTTTGATCATCTGCTTTTATGACCATCGAATTGGTAAATTTACGAAAATTCAACATTTTTTAGACGAAACGTTTCGACGATGATATTTCGCGCGATGAAAATATGAAAATACATCGAGGGTCTAAGATTTAATTTCTCGCGCAAACATCGTTATTACAGGGGTCTCTTATTTAAGGTTAAAATAAAAGAAAGATAATGCTCCAAAAAATGTTAATTCGTCGTTCGTAACTTTTAGCATTTGACTTCGTCTTAAATTCGATAAAAAGTAGCGGATCTCGATAATCTAAACGGACAACGGACTATTTAGATATTAATAGAACTTGCTCTCATTCTTTCTGATGCGTTTCAATTATTACCTTCGTGTTATTAATTACGCTAATTGCGCCACGAACAAACGATGAACCTCCATTTGGGATATTATCCAACGTATGGGATACGTATTAACGTATTGGCAGTTTTGTCTAAATAAAATACTATTCTTAGATAATTGAAATTTGCTCTCATTTCATTTCCAAATTAGGCATTGCCTTTTTTATTTCATAGGATATTTTCAACCACGATCTATGTCATCTCAACGAAAACACGATTCTAAGTAAAATTTCTTTACCTTTCGTTCTAAACGGAAAAATAGCACGTTTGCTGTATTTCTGCGACAAAGATGTTTCAGAAATTATTTACAACTACGCTTTTACTAGAACTTTTTCGCTTAGAGTTACATTTCCTCGGGAAATTTCAATCTACCGTGCTCGTGTTTGAAAATATCCTGTATGTCCATCTGATTTCTTTCTCATCTGGCGTCTTTATGGCGCGCTGAAGTCCTACAGCTAAACAGAAATATCGTTGAATGACTCAAGACCAGGTCTTTTAATTAAAGTAACGTACCGACAGAAATAGCCGGATCCATTTCGTTGGAACAAAGCCGATGAAAAGAAACGATAACGACCTGGTAGCAATATCATTGTTGCAAAGCTAACACGGAGGAACGATTCTCCCGAGCCATTTTAAGGTCATCGGAAAGCTTCTCCCTCGATCTCGGCGATTCCTCCGCTTTTTAAATTATTCGCGTCACGTCTGACGGACGGACGTTTTCCTCGAATTCGGTCGTACAAACGGTAGTCTTATTGAAATCTCGTGATTATTGTTCAGTTTATGAACGAAATGTGTGAAATGGAGATCGAATAGCGAACGCTAAACGAAAGTAGAAATGGATAAAAGTAGAATCGAATGTAAAAATGATCGTGCGAGCGGGTACCAAAACTCGAAAGTCAAAGTTGTTTTAAATCTGTACGTTGAATAATATTCGTTAAAATATTACAAAGAGTTACGATTATAAAATATATAGGATAATGCTTATTTATTTATTTAATTATCTAAAAATCGATGCTCGATGCTCATGTAGCTTAATTACTAAAATCCGTAAATATGTCTTATTTCATTTATAACGTAACTCTTGTAAGGATGCGAAGGAAGCAAAGAATGCGAGAAATCACGCGTTAAACAAAATCACACGTCCAATCAAGCGGTAAATAACGGACGATAAAGTCGAGAATTCGATTCAACTACGAAAGAAAGTCGTATCTTTTGTTTCGGTTATTTATCGTATATCGGGGTGCGTTTATTTCGACGTCGGACGATCGTTTCCCGTCTTCCTTTGAATTCGCAACACCTGTGACCAATGTTTGTTCGGTAATGTCATCGATAGCGTGGATGTGGTACACTTGACTGAATGTCTCCTTGATAACACGCGCGAAACCGAATCTTGTCACTAATTGCGCGGAATCGTAGTCAACGTAGCGTGAATTCTTGAACGTATCAGCGTGTGCGCGTTGACAGGCAGTACGCTAGTAATATCATTCGACTGCGTTCGGATATTTGGCAGAGATCGTGCTTCACTCGATATATATGCTTGTGAAAACGTGTTATCAAGGAGGATCAAAGGATCGGTGTCACGATTAAATTTCAACGTTGATCGATCGATCATTTTCATATGAAAACTACAACGATACGTTAACTCGCATTTCCTATTCTTCGACCGAAAGCAATTTTACATTTCACCACGTTTTCGATCAATCCCGCGACCAGAATTGCCTCTTTATGTGGTATTTCGTAAATCGAACAGTTCAGCTGGTCGAAACATCGTCGAATAATTAGCCGCTGTGATAAATAGCTATTTTTATACGGTTAGTACCAGCTGTGATTATTCTCGAAAGTAATATTCATCATCATCGTTCATCATATATGTCTTCGACTTCAAATCCTAAATTAGTTTCAAAGTTTCACTTACTCGGCAAATGATTAAGGGAGGAAATCAGTCTTTATCTATTAAATGGCCAAAATTCCGGCAGAAGTGCACTTTTGATACACGAGTTTAGCGATGTTCGTAGTAATTAATGGTGCTAGTTAGTTCATAGTTAGGGTTAGATACATTTAATTTAATTACCGTAATTAACACACTGATTATATATGTTATATATATAGTAATAACGAATCAATTTATGCTAAATAAATATTGGTAGAGGAAGGAAGTAGGGACAAAGAGAGATATAGGTTTCCCTTTTTTGCGTTTAAGTAAATTACTACATGTTTGCAAAACTACTTCTTTTCTCAGAGCACCTGCACTAGCATTATATATTTTCGCACGAAAGCATATCGTGTTTTGTCTGAAAAAAACGGTCGCGTTTCAATGCATTAGTCCGACGACTACTTTGCACTTTTGGAGAACACAAAAGCTGCATCGAGCTCGAAACAGTCTAGCTGTGTTGGTACGGTATCTTTTAAATCCGGATGAAATTATGATATTTCATTAGTAGTTTAAAATAAGGAAACATTAATATTTCCTTATGTTTTGTATATTACGTTATAAATTGAACGCTACGCGTCATGCTTCCGGGAATTCGCGGCCAGCTAGCGAGACAAAGCTTTGAGGGCTTAATGACCAGCACCCGAGGAGGCGTGGAAGGGATGATAAGGATATTCAGTTGAGAGAAACATTTATGTTTCCTTATATTTCATATATTACAAGTTGAACGCTTCGCGCGTTACTCCTGAGTATTGGCGGCCAGCTAGCGAGACAAAACTTGGAAGGCTTAGCGAGCAGCGAGCCAAAAGGAACGGAGGGCGAAACAGGTCGAGAATATTTATATAGATTCGTTAAAAGCAAACGGTGGAACACACAAAGTGTGCGCGAACGTGAGTTCTTTAAATCCGTGTACACGTTCGGACGAACGTACGATGTAAAATTACTTGCCCTAATCCGATGCGTACTTTCCTCTCTTTAGAATTTTCCTTTCCTTCTCCGAGATCTCTGGTAACGTTACTTCGCATTTTTATACACTCCGATAAAAATTTGTCGCATTACAACTGACGACTATATGCTGTCAAAATGTTACATAATTTCCGCAGTAGGATATCACGCCTCCAATGTATAAAATTTACAAATTTATTATTTTCCGTGTTTCAGGCACTTTGTGCGTATCTTTGTTACAGAAATTACCATCCTATAATTCTTCATCAAGTATATGCGCATAATGATGTTGATGTTAATATTCACCTGTGCAAATATACGACGTGCAAACAAGCAGGAACGAGTGCAATCTGCGTTATAACGGTCGCAGACGTTGCGTCGTGCTATTAATTGTAACATTTTAGCACCAGTATCTTCGAAGGTTTGTTTATGTAAATTAAAAGAGGAACTTCCCAGTTGCCGTGTCATTTGCTTCCCTCCAGAATTTGCTCAAAAAGCATTTGTAACAGATCTGTAATGAAGTTGAGTAGGAAGCGTATTTGAAAATAAACAAATCCACAAAATGTTTTTGACGGGACCAACGGGAGAATCTCGCAAGATGCGAAGGGAATCATCCCGATTGGTCAAGCAGTTTCGGACAAACCAACAAAGATACATAAAAAAGGAAAGGAAATAGAAATATATTCGTCGAATTGAGATATCTTCCTTCTTTTCCGAAGTCGATGCGATAGAGAGATTTTATTGTTCATTTTATTTTAATAAATTTATATATCCTGCCCAGAATTCGTAATTATCTAGTGGAACGTGGGCACGAAGGGTGTAGCATATTTCAATTTTTATTATTAAAAGAAAAATCTAATATCAAATCTGATAGTCTCAAATACAGTGAAATCATGACTATTGACACGTAACCATTGACCACAGTTGCGAAAAAATTAATTAGAAAATTTCATAACCAAGTTTAACATCCTCACCCCAGCTCGTTAATTACACCTCGACGTATCGATAGATCGATGATTGCCTAACAACACGTCGCAGCGTCTAACGTCATTTACTTCTCTTCATTTCATCACATAAAGATTATGTCGTCGTCACACTTGTACGAAAGAATCTTGACATCATTTCTTGATCTATCACACTTATCTATACGAAAACGTATTGAGTACTCGATACAATTTTTTCGTACCAGTGAATCTACATTTTTGAGTTGATATTTTTTGCTAGTTATTTATACCATTAAAGTTTCAGTCTTTCGACCAAATCTACGAGGAACCTACATATGCTAATCTCCAAAAATGTTTCATATAGTTGAATCGACATTTCTTGGAATTGTACCACACGTCACGCTAGTTACATATTATTATTACCATAGATAGAACTTCGATCGTGTCATAAATCTACGACAACGAAGACTATCCATTTGTCGAAAAAATGATTAATAGCGACTACCATACGATAAAGCCAAAATCTATTTCGAGTAATGTAACTTTCGTTGAACGTGAAATGTAGGAATTATACGCCTATAAATCCGCAACCTCTTATGCGCTAATAAAAAAATATTTTGTTCCTGAAATAATAAAAAAAAAGACGCAAAAACTTTATTTAACATCTAATCTAAAGTTACTTAACAATTTTTTCCATATTTATTGAATTTAATAAAAATTAAAAGAAACACACCCACATCTTTAATTTCTAGATTCTTTTCTACAATTTTTGTTGCTATACATAGGTACCAAAATGATTAATAATGTTTTACAATATAGTTTGACTACACGCTACAATCTACGTATTTTATGCATGTATTTCGTATTTAATAATTTGCAAGCTAAATTAGCTGATGAAAATTTTGCCCTGCTTTTTAACTTTAACCACCAGATAACTTGCTATCAAACTACAAATTAGTTGAAAATCAACTGTTTTGAAGTACGAAATACGAATTAAAATGAAATATTTTAAAATTACATAACGACGAAAATTGTTTTGGTTTACCCACAACACAACGATACCAAACGATGGTTAACGCAATTAACATCAATCACTTACAATTATTTCATTCTCGCACGCTTCTTTGCTCCTAAATAAAATTTCTCTTCTTTCTCTCTCTCTGTTTCGGCTGAGTTTATTTTGTCAATAAGATCTCATCCGGTTTGTACAGGAATCCGATGCTCCGAGGGTGTAATTGGGAAACACCAACAGCTATCAGCCCGCGAAATCGGTAGCCACTCGGAATCGTACTTCGCAAGAGAGAAGCCAAGTTAAAGTTAATTAACTTGGATATAACGAAATAACTTCAGGGAAGCACAAAATATTCATTGTTTTAGAATAAGTTTAATACGAAAGGACGCCGTACGAAATCGGACGCAGATTAACACGCTCTTCGATAGAATTCTTCAATTATGAGAGGAGAAAAATGCAATTTTCCCAAGCTTAGGTATATCGACGTTCAATATCGTTTTTCTTCTCTGTAATATCCTAGAAATTTCGTTTGTAAATCTCTTCCAAACGTGAAGTTTCAAAGCGATAGTTTTATTGCGAATGTTTATGACAGATGCCGATGAATGCGTTGTAATTATACCAAGTTAACACGCTCGATGCGACTAAGGATTTAAGCGGTTCTGACAATTTCCTCTCGTTTCACGATACCCTGGCGACTCTTAGCACATTCTCGGGCGATTTGCTACATCCTTTTACATGCATGAAAGAATCCTCCCTTGCCTATTCGCTCTCATCAGGCTATTTTCCAAATAACCCATGCGCTCCATCCCTCGCAGCGACCGTTAACCAGCTGGTTCTCCCTATGGGACTAGTTTCTTTCGCTCGTTGACTATTCTCGCTTTTACAATCTCATTTCAAAAGGAAATTCTTTTACGATATGGCGTCGACTATCGTGATTAACAATGTCCTCGCAAACTATTATGTTTAACGCTCTAAGATTAAACCGTTAATTAAGTAGTAAATGTAGCAATCTAAGCGCAATTATTCTTTATACGTGTTATTTATATGGTGTACCGCAATTTCTTCATCACATTCGTTACCTTCGGTTTTAGAGTAGCCGTTAGACGCAACACACGACGGAGTAATTTATTAATACGTCGAACGTATCCACATCGTCCATTTAAGCCTCCGTAAATAAATTGGGTCGTCAACAACTCGAGCGAAGTTTCGCCCTTGAAATTTTCTCCCCCCAAATATTTATTTTTACTGAAAAAAAGCTTCGAAATTTTGACCCATCGAACGATCGTACAACGCTATAGAGAAGTTTATAATTATTCTACAATTTGTTAAGTGTTCTGGAAGCCTGGAACGGAAATAATCTAAGGAGAGTGAAGGAATATTTTTACTTATGCCGAGGTTAAGGGTAACTTTCTAAACAGATAAAACTTTACAAATCATTCGGAAGAATATTTATCAATAACAGCGCATAAAAGTACCAGTAGCTGTAATTTCGAAGTAATAGACGGTGCGTAACGAACGTCAGATACGAAGCATAGAGATACTGGACATGATAATAATGTTT
Source organism: Bombus pascuorum (assembly GCF_905332965.1). Taxonomy (NCBI): domain Eukaryota; kingdom Metazoa; phylum Arthropoda; class Insecta; order Hymenoptera; family Apidae; genus Bombus; species Bombus pascuorum. The sequence goes on from NC_083493.1 coordinate 17,326,557, forward strand.
GTGACAATTACTACTGTTGAGAATTGTGGATCTTTGGAGCCGAAATAATGTTATAGGAACAGTGAATATACACTGAGGATTAATATTAAAATAATAATATATTTATTTCAAGGACGATTTCTCATATATTCATCGATACACACTTGCACGCGTCTCAGCACTTTCTTCTACACTCGACTGTTAACCGACTCTTCCAGATGCTTCTAAACTACTGCCAATCGTCTTTTGTCCTAACACGACGCCCTCTGACGCTTACACACATGTATCCATACACTGATACTCACATACAAGTAACTCTAATACACATTTAACTCAGTCCAGCACAGAAAATTATACATATCTCCATAAAAGACATAACTTAGAAAAAACGAAGCTGGCACCCCGCTGGGGGTAGCCACCCACATGCCATATTTATTTTTATTTTATTTTTTTTTTTCACCAATAAGATATAACACTTTACCAAATGTCCATAAGGACAAATTGTAAAAAAAACTAAAATAAAATTTAAAAAAAATAAAAAAAAACATATCTCAACAACTACGTTCAACGTTTTTATGGAAAAGTACCAAAACCTGCGTGTTTATTCAAGCAATTTTATTTCTTGATCGCTTTTGTGAGAAATTTCTCGTTTGAAAGATCATCAAAATTTCTTTTATTTTAAAAGGATAAGGGTATATACGATGTACATATTATTTCGCGTAACTAGTTGAGAAACGAGGATAATGTACGAAGCTCGAAGTTTGTAATTTTTCTGTGGAAGCTCGAGTGCCGAATTGCTGAGATCGGTGAAAAAATTGAAAGACGCGGAGAAGAGCCGTAAGTGAAATTCAGCGTAGACGGTTTTAATTCAGGCGGTGAGTCTGGAAGTCTCCTATCGATATCCGCGAATTTATCGATGTCTTAGAAAAATTGACTACCTCTCCCCTCCCCTCCTTGGTTCACGGTGAATTACAGCTTTTTCAACGGAACAAATATTTGAGGAATTCGCTTGCCTCCGTTTTAAGTAATCATTGTTCCTTTCTATTCGCGAGCAAAAAAGGATTTCTCATTTTCCGGCACGCTGTTTTCCTAGAAAGGTGGTTTTCCAGAACGGAAATAAATCTTGGTTATCGCCGTATTTATCCATCCAAACAGAAACTTTCCGATTTATTCTTCTTACTTCACAAGAAAGGTTTCAATGCGTGTACATATATTTCTAACGTTATTATCTATTTTTATTTCGCTAAAACTCTGTTACTCTTTTTACGTTCGCAATACTTTTTCACAGATCGTCAAAGTATCGCCGTAATAAAGTGAACTATCGTTACCATTACGTTCTCCGTATATTACATCGCGGAACATAATTCGCAGCAGAATATTAAATGAAAATGTATTCAACACAGACAGACGGAAAAATGAGAATCGCCGTAAAAAATAATATATTAAGAGCGAAATAAATAAAAAATCAATTATAAATTAATCGAAATATTTGAACTGTGCATTTCACAATACCGTCTATCTTTCAGGAAATTTTAATTAATATTTTGTATTAAACGGTAGAGCCAGATGTTAAGGGTGGAGAAATTATTGTATAGAAACATAAAAGCAGCATTTCTGTGTATATATTAAATGAACGACTAGGGCATGGCGTCAGCACTGTCAATAGCCACCGTAACCCCCTGACAGGACGCAGGAGTATATAATTTGTGGGCACGAGAGATCCACTTCTCGTTGGACCTCGACTCCCGGTTGACCTGAACAATCACCTTGTTAACCTCTCAGTTATTCAGATGAGTGGTATGCACGGACACCTAAGAGGACTTCCCAAGTTGGAATTATCCACTGATTCGATGGTGATGTTACCGTCTGCCTCGTACTACTTATAGATCGATCCAGCAAATATATTGCAAACAAATAAATATAATTCGATCGAACGATAATAAAGTAGGAAGATTAAACCGACGGATAAACTCGATTCACAGCAACGCTAAATGCAACGATCTACGAAATATTTTCATACAAGATTAAGTCGGTGTATTAAAAATGCAAGGGCTCCAGTGGCTCTCTTGGAGTACACCTGAGACTAAAAGCACGAAATATTTCGTATCGCTACTTATATTCTGCTCGTTTTCGTGAATCAGTTATTTCACGATCTTTTTTCGAACACGTTTCGCTTTACGTCCGATCTAATTTACAATTTACACGTATCTATATCTACGTACCTAGACCGAATATTTCCAAATTATCCGACATAGTTATAATTTATAGTCAACGCCATGCATTACATGCAAAATCTCTGAACTTGGGAAGAGTTTCAACCATAAGAAAGATGATGAGAAGCAGCAGCGCTTAAGATTCTTGCGCCCTGAAAATCAACGTTAGGAAGTTCGCGAGCTCTTACCCGACGCTGCTATTTCTCTAATCTATTAACGCTGTCGAAACAAAAGGAAGGACGAGATCGTAGCATCTAGCGACGCTAATGTATGTATCTCGTAACTGATCGCACAATCCTCCTTCTGAACTATGTATACGACCGTGTGATTCAAAATTCTATACATTGTATATTGTATATCCGATACCTTATACTCCAAACCTATGTATAATATTTAACATGAAAAGCAGAAAGTTAATAATTTCTCAAAAGAAAAAAAAAATAAAATAGGAGATGTAACATGAAATAACGAGATGAAGCATATTATATTACGTAATTTTTAAGTTGGATACAAAATAATAATACGAGTGAGGGAATAAAATCATATAAAATAATGGCTAATACGTGTTACGAGACACAAATTACAGGAAAGTTTTATAAAAAATAATATTTGGTATAGTTTTCTATACCGCTTTTTTGCGTCTTATCGTATATCTGTATTTTTTAACAAGATTATATATTCCATTTTTTATATTCCAGCATTAGTTCGGGCAGAGCAAAGTCATACGAGATGGACTCGTTTTACTGGAAGAGTGCGAAGCAAAGAAAACTTACTCAAGTAAGTTTATTAACTATCGATACATGCGCATAAAAACGACGTATATGTATATGTATATGCATTTGTATTCTCTTTAAACGTTACGAACTCCTGTCGAACTGTACAAAGCAAATCGATGTGCATATTCTCTAGCAACCACGTCATTATGAGTGCATACGTAATTTCACGGTAATAACAATTCAATGCTCTATTAGCTTCATCAAATACCATCGTTAATGTATGCATTTACGATGGACGATACATATAACTCCGAACGTGTCTTAACTTACCACCTGATTCTGCTAAGTTATAAATTTTAATAAAGACCGTGTAGAATTAAATATGTAATTTTTCGCTATTCTTTGAAGGATTTCGTTCATAAAATGTGTGTCCCAAAGATGGAAGAGAGGAAGAGGTGGAAGAAAAATGAAACTTTCGGACTGCATCGTGTGAAATATTACTTGTATATGTAATAATTCCTCGATATCATATCTTGCTCGTCCTAGTATTTTCAAAAATATAATATATCGCATCTTAGAAATCTCTAATCTATTCTTAAATATAATTTACGTTTTGAAATAAGAAATTGGATTCAGAAATATTTGAAATATAATAAGATTTACAAATTCTATCGATACAGCAGATTGGTTTTCATCTTTTATTATTAATTTCGAAAAGTGATCAGCAACGATAAAATAGCGATTAAAGGAAACAAAGAGGTTAATACTTCTCATTCTGTAAATTCAAGTAGGTGTACGGATGTTAATGAAAAATTGTACATTTGCATCTTACTGGAAATAATTAAATTAACCAAGGAATATATGTATGTTTGTAATCAAGATTATGTAAATGAAATGGAGTGCGCTTACAGTTAAATTTCGATGGCTGCCGCTTCTATTTCGAATTGCACAAAGTTTAACGAAATTATAAGGCGGGACAGTTGGCGAATATTAATTAAGAACAATCAAAACTATAGATCCGTGCAATTATGAATGGATAGTACAATTTCCAGAAAACAATAAACAATAAAACAATATACTACAAACAAAACATAGGTAACCGGCAACTAATACCAACGCGTGCACTGTTACAGATGCAAAATTATAAGCAGAATTTACTGTAATGGCATCGCTAGTTTTTTGCGAATATCTCGGATACCACGATCGTACAGCCGACCGATAGTTATACGCACAGTACGTATTGGCAAAATTTTGTTCTGCCTGCGAATTACAAAAAGATTCTTTATACAATTTTGGAACGAAACTGTAGAAAAGCTACGTTCTCTCCGATCTTGAGGATTTTTTAATATGTTGTAAAGTATCAACATTTTGAACAACATTTTCCAGCATATGTAACTGTCGTTCAGCCATAGTTCTCGAGATATTCGCAAAAAGCTATCGATTCAACTATAGCGAATTCCGCTTATAATTGTGCGACCACGGCAGCGTATGCACCTGTATTAGTATTATTAGTTGCCAGCGACTGGATAGAATGACCTGGTCGAGACCTATCTTATCTTCTGTTTAGGTACGCAGACAAGGGTAGGTGAATTTGGGTAAAGCTCCGTACACAACTGCATATGCGAGACTGTACGAAAAGTCTGTTATAATTCAGTTAAAAATGAATATCACCGGTGTATGTATTGGGTTTGGGTTGGCTTCGTCGATCCGGCTGCCACACGGCGGCTGGCAATGCTTTCTTGAAAGAGTAGATTCTTCTATTTCGTAAAATAATAGCAATTATTCATTCTCGTACTATCTCTGGATTTAATTTGTTATTATTTTACGCAGGCGTTACGCCTCGAGACGCTCGGATTGGGAAAGCTAACCCAAACCCAATACATCGACGATATTTTTAATAACCAAGATGTTAACTCAATTTCTAATTGGATTAAAACAGACATTTCTTACAAAAAGCCCCTTGCGTACACGGTTGTGCACGGGACTTTAAGCTCGCCCAACTCTCATTTACGTGTATACATGTATACTACAAACAAAACATAGGTAACCGGCAACTAATACCAACGCGTGCACTGTTACAGATGCAAAATTATAAGCAGAATTTACTGTAATGGCATCGCTAGCTTTTTGCGAATATCTCGGATACCACGATCGTACAGCTGACCGATAGTTACACGCACAGGAAAAAGTTGTTCGTAATTTTGATTTCTACGATATATTCGAAAATCACAGTTCCACGCAATTTTGAAACTCATCTGATTAAAACTAAGTTTTAGGATAAACATTGAAAATCGTTATAACTTTTTAAATATCTCTAAATAGTATGAAACAAAATTGCCTGATCTCGAGAACCACCGGACGCATCTTTCACGCGATTTTCACCATTTCAAAGAGCGTTTCTCGAGTAAGGTTTAGGCGTGTGAAACCTATGACAAAAGGAAGCAGGAGTCAGCAGGATTCAGGAAGAATCAGCAGGAGTGGAAAATATGAACCACGGACAATTTACGGATATTCGCAACGCGATAGCGACCTTCTTCACTGTGATCGTGTTTTGTTTAGAATCGCTGCCACGATATTGCGGCGAGGCGATATAATGCCCTTTCGGAGCAATATCTTTCTCTTTTCGGTGCGCGACACGTCGGAAATTTCACAACTTTGCCGTGATGTTTCACCCACTACCGAACGTTTACCGAGCCAATGGAAATTCACTAAATCGACAGCTACGTTATTAAAAAAGATTATCGTATAAAGTGGCTGACAAAGGCCGGATATACCAGTTAGTTTCAAATAAAACGAACCCTCGAGTCAAGTTTGCGCGAACTTCGTTATAATAACATCCTCTCTATAGTGGTTCGCGCTATCGCCAAATAACTTGAGAACTTCTTTCGTTCTAAAAACGACGGATCTGTTTGCATCTTCTTACAAGGCAATTTTGCGATTTAACGCTCGTGATGTCGGCACAAAGGTCTCCTCGGAGGTTTTTTTAAAAGCGTTCCTTTGAAATTGGCGTTAAAACGCGATCGAAATTATTCGCGTCACGAAACGCTAAACTTTAATTGCCGTTATAAATATCAAACATTACCGAGGAGGCATAGAAGATAAAGCGTTACATCGATGAGAGATACTACGCTATTCGTTTATGCGTGGTAGAAAGTTATTCGTACAAATTGCATATTTATGGAGTATTTGAATATCGTAAAGAGACACGCTCGAAGCTTCGCAGAAAATTTCGCTCGATTCGTGAATTCGGTTTCGATCTGTTAAAAATTATTGCACGGACTATACCGTTACGCGTAAGTATACTCGAACAAAGAGTGACAATTTCGATGGCGCGCAACTAACTGGTGTAATAACTGTAAACTACTTAAATGTAATTTCGCATACAGTAACTTAACGCCATGAAAATGTATTAGCTTTGTGGGTGAAGATTCCCCCATAATCTTCCGACATTAAACGCGGCTCGCGGAGACATAATGCTAAATCTTCGGACATTCCACTGCTTGGGACTATGCTCCAGAATTTAGAATAAACAATTATAGCATAGAACTCCGATAATCCGCGCTAACGAGATTTCACCGGCAGATTATCGGATATTCTCGACTATTCGGTAATGCCCCTGGAATATATCGACGCGAATTTAAGGTCCTTTGCAAGTGAACCCGCTTCCGTGAACGATATTTGTAACTACTTAGCATACCGTGGTGAGTATAATTATTAAGCTCTTTGGAATTGTATTCAGGGGTTTATCCTTCTTCTGTTACGTTTAAGCAAGGTAACCACACCTTTAATTTCGAGACAGTACGAATTCCGTATGAAACGTATACGCGTGGGTAACAGAGTTTCGAGCATTAGAAGCGAACCGTGTGACTGAGGTTAGGGTGCGAAAAGAAAGTTCGCGACAAATCAAGCTTCTAGACACGACTGAGAATATATTCGAGAAATGTCCGCGCCTCACTGAATAAGCGAGTAAGCGAATAAAAGGGAAATAGTGTCGCGGGATAAAAGGTAAAGTAAAAGTGCGCATCAAGTATGAGTCGAAGAGTCGAACTGAAAATAAAAATTTGTCAAGTATAGCATGTGTTGTATTATATATACAATAAATATACGTACACTTGCATCTATTTATTTTAGCAAAATATTGGATAGAATTTCGTTCACTTTGGTTTATCCTTCGTACGACGTTCTATACTTTAAGAAGATCATCTTTTTCAGAAACACGCTTTGCGTAGTATTATAAAAAGTTTTCCTACTACCGGTAAGGACTATTTCCTAAAATTAGTTACTTTTTAGACGTATCAACTTTCTATTTCAAATATCGAGTAAATATTAAATTCGAATCAGTAAAAACCTTATTAAACGTTCAAGTAGCTTTTGTTTCATCAAACGCGTAATCTATTTCCGATTCTTACAATTCCATTAAAAATTTGCATTCATAACAACATTTCGTTCGCGTTACATATTCATCCAGTCAATCTAGTTTCAAAGTTCCGTAATAGTTCGTGTTGCAACAAGAAACTGCCGCCAAACTATACTTTGCTATTCCTAGCCAACTCTGTTTTCCAACGTTTTGCTTAAATTCTAACAAACTCTTCGTATTATCCGAATTAGTGTTCAGTTCAGTTCATTGAACTAATTATAAGACCAACACGAGAATCACAGCATACGAGAGAAACGTACAGATGCACAAACTCAGGAACGTTTTACTTCATTCCGCGTCGATTAATCAATCTTCAAATTATTTGGCCACTGATCGCCTTTCCGTTCGCTGGTACGTTCGTACTACGTTCGTTGCAAAAGAAAAACTTCAATTTGGAAACAATTTGAAATTGCACGCTCCAAGCTCCATATTACGAGTCGCTAACGCTCGGTTTAAAAAATGGAATTACAAATGGCGACAAAGAATACAGGAAGTTGCTGATTTTCAGCGCTACGAGCTTGTTGGGTGAAATCGTCTAACGAAGGATTTCCGCGGTGGAAAATGGCTCAAGATAATCGGAAGCTACATGTCGGGATCGTCAAGTACGATGTTACAGCGGTACTTTCGGCCCATGGTAAATTTGGCGAGTCGTTAAACGCAGGACGATCGAGATTATTGTCCTATCGTTGCAGAGGGCCGAGTATAAAGCCGACCACGGCCCCGTGAATGCCACGTAAATCTCGACGCGACGCCTCTTAGCTTTTGCACCGACTGCCTGTGTTCCCGCTTTATTTGGGTGGATCTGTTGTGGTTCCGAGAGCCAATTTATCCTTGCTGCGCATACGTCTGCGATTTCGTTACACGTTGACGGGCTAGCAGCTCCAGATATCGACCTATTTTGCCAGCAAAAGCGAAAAAGTTCAGCTTTTTTCGTCACGTGCACAACACCGTTTGCGAGTTTCATATCTCAAGCTTAATTCCACTTTGCTACAGAAAAAAACTGGACTTCTTTTTACCCTTTGCAATTGGACTAAAGTAATTGAAAAACTCGCAATAAAAATGACTTCTGCCGCTGTTTGTCTTCCCTCTGGAGAGCGTAAGAATACTCTGGCATCTTTAAATCGAATATTTCCAACGAGTACGTTTAAAATATTTTATATCGTTTAAATTAGTTTCGATCTAAATGCTAAACTTGCGTTCTTGACGCAAAATGTCTAGTTTGTTCTCGTCTGTAACACCGAAGCTCTAAACAGAAATGTAGTTAATGCCTCATGGTAGATATGACGCTAAATCTCGAGAGAGGAAGACAAAGCATAAATTTATTATGTATCCTTGAGGGACGCCATAGACTTTATGATCTTGGTCTCTGAGTCTTAATACGTTATAACAGTTGAAGGAAACATATCAAAGTTAAACTGCACTTTGAGCCCACGAGAACGAGTAAAGCGAGATTCTCGTAGGCATATGACTTTTAGGATATTACGTTTCTTATAGTAAATGCCATTTAATTTCCCACTAATTTACAGAAATACCTAGGCCATGATATTGCATTACGTTACAACACTATCGCGTTAATAAGCTATAAAAATGATATGTTCTTCGCAATTTTCCCTTCACGTCGGACGAAGATCTTCGTTAAAAGGCTTAATTAAGTCAGTGGAACGTACGAAACTGTTGAACAAGCGTTACAAACACGCGGAACGAGCGTATCTTCGTCCTAGATTATGGAGCGCCAGAGAAATCGGAAAGTAATTTCGCTTCTACGTGGTATAAGTAACGTAGCTCCTTTGAACTTGTTACCAAGAGATCTGGCGGATTATTCGTGAAAGGAAATGAAATAAAAATTTCATTTCACGCGTATACGAACTTGGTTTGTTCGCTAGTAAATTACACTCCTAGCACCTTCGACGTAATCGAAAGAACCAAGGCACGAGATATATTTTATATCGACGAAGATCGTCGATTGGAAAATTTTTCGAAAATTTAAATACGCGATAGCGATTCGGAATGGTTTCTGATCGAGTATGCTATTTTAACGATTTATGGAATTACCGAGAGAATTTTTTCCATTGGAATGGCTATTTCATGAACGTTGTGCATTGACTCGATATGCAGATGCTTCGGCAAATCTTCCAAAGCGTTCGACTATCGTTTCGATGATCTAAAATGTAAAGAATGGTCGCTTTGATCCGGTCGCCGTGAAACGAAATTTCATAGATAAAAGGAAAGCTTCCGGGTTGTAAGGTGTACCTTGTGGAAAATTTCTATTCTTCGGCACGATTTCTCCGTGAAGAAGAGAAATAACTGTCGTACAAGAAATTTGAATATCATCGGTTCTCACTGATATTTGCTTACTCTGGAAAGTAATTTGTTTAGGATCATAGAAAAATTCTCACAAGTAGTACGTTTGTTCTTCGAATAAGTATTTCGAATTTACACTTCACAGTCGTTACATGAATTCGTCGCACGAGCAGAACTCTTGAATTCTGGTATTCTTAGTATCGATAACGAATCTGTCACGTGCGAGAAATGCATCGAAAGATTCAATTTACGAGACGAGCCTTGTCGCGGCCAAGTTGTCGCTAATGAATTTACGCAGAGGTAGTACAATGAGATCTCTGGTCGCGGAGAAGTGTCCCGACTGTACCGCGGAAAGGACTCGTTGGAAGTTCTCGCCCGGAGCAAAAAAGTCGAAAAACTTTCTGCTACGGACGATAAAGAGAGATCTGTCGTGAGTTCATACCCGATGGTGCTGCGAGTTTCGACGCGAGTGCCTGTAAAATTCGCGAGGCGTACACTTTTTCGTTTAATACTTGCGGATTAGTGTCCTCGTAACGACACTTTTCTCTAGCAGACACGTCGAGAAGCGTAACGCTGGTTCCTAGCACGAGGTTGAATTTAGAATTTATGTGGGAATGTGCCGCGCTCAGGGGATGAACTCCGCGACTAGCGCGCGTGTAACGTGTGTGAATAAAGATGCATGTGAATTTTGGAAAAATGGAAGACCGGTTGAGAATTTTCCTGGAATCATGCGCGAGAAAGGAAAAAGGCCGTGCTGAATTTTCGAGTGTAACTGGAAACGGAAAAATTTATCGTCTCCCGTCTCGGGTGATTTCGTAAAATGTTTTACTGAACTTGGGAAGAGTGAAATTTTGAATCTACAGGAGAGAAGATTTTGCGTTGGGTATCGCGCAACTTTTCGATACACGCGAGGGTGATTTTCAATTTCGTGTTAATTCCTTCAGTAGATTTTCGCATTTACGTGACTTTTTCTTCAAACGATGCAAGTCTATGTTTGACTAAATGGATTCAGTCGACGGAAATTTAATTAATCGAATGCTAATTAAAACTAAAAGTTCTACTATTTCTCGCTCTATTAGCGAATAATTAAGACATAACCATGTAATAAGACCACGTTGCAGTAATGTACATCGATATCGAATTTCGTGCAATTAAGCTTTATTAAAAGCGTTTTCAGAACTTTCGATGTAGTCATTAAAAATTACAAATCGCGTTAACTTCGATATTTAAAGGTCATTTTCTACGAAGAATGTTGAATAAGATATAAACTCAAAGTGCCAATATAGGCCATTAGATAATAAGCGGTTTACTTGTAACTAATTAAAGGTAGGGACGCGAGATTTCAAGCTGATCTTGGATTCTTCGAGTACAACTATATCTACCCTATTATCGTACACATTGCATATCATTTACAATAATACAATATTTTCGTAGAAGTTACATTGATCTGTAATACGTTTTTCAAAGTTACTTAAGAGCACTTGTTACAATCTTGCTCACTTTATGCTGGTACTATGAAAATGCTACAATAGGTATGTTTTCAATGTTGGTATTTAACCGCTGATCATAATGCGTCGCTCGATTATCAGCTGAGTCGAAGAATTTATTACGAATACTTTTTACATCTTCGTTGGAGAATTCATCGGCTCTATACTCTGGACTTGCAATCGCATCCGTCTGCTGAAAATCGTTTTATACAGCGAAGACAATACCCGATGGAGACCTAGAAATCGTGAAGCTCGTAATACGCTATAGTGGCCTGTCAAGTCGTCGTTATCAATACAGTTAGAGCGGCGTGGCGGAAGGTCGTGTGTAGATGGTTTCCGTGTGGTTCGAGCCAGAAGAGATTCTCGTGGCATCAAGGGCCTCAAACGCAGACCTCGAACGGAAGTGGGCCACAGAGGGGTGCTCGCCCTCTGCCTGTATGTCGGTGTTTACGGGTGTGCGCGCACGTTCCACCGCGTGTAAGAGCAAATGCATCGAAACAGAATAAAGACAGATGACGAAAGCGAATAATTGAAGCGGGAAAGAAAGACGAGAGAAGGAGGCAAAGCGTGCAGAAGCGGACGCGAACGATGATAGGAAGAGACCAGAGAGAATTGTTTACCTCGCGACGCACTTGACTTCTTTGGAAGTTTCAAGAATGTTGTGTCTGAGATGTCGCTTCGTTTCCATCAATTCGATCGTTTGGTTTGATCGAAACGATCGTGGTATACATCGTTTAATTCGCGTACGATAAAGAGACGAGCTGCAACTGGAAGGTGTTTCTCTAAGGTGAATTATGTCCGAAATTCTAATAATCTTTGTGAAAATGATGGAAACAATTTTGAAAACGATGAATCGTATTAATTACTCTGTTCGATTAAAGCCGAAGGAATGATATCCGGCGCCGGTTCTCTCGGCTAATTAAAGTTATCTGATGCAGAATAACGAAAATAAATTGGCCCACGAAGGATGCTACCGGCACACCGCCCGTTTCAATTAAAAATAATTTATCGTTAAATTACTTTCCGCTTCGAGCATTTTCATTTCAAGGAAGCTTTTTTTCTTTCGTTTCGACGCGTTCGGTAATTTTGTTAGAATGTTTTTCGACAACTCGCAGAAATGAAAAATGTAAAATTATTTTCACGATTTTTTCTACGATTTAACGATCTTTTAAGTTTTGTAAATAAAAGCACCTATTTTCACAAACGCACTAAAGAGTCAAACCTTAATTACGAAGGTAATTAATAGAACGAGTGTTTCACTCTTTTATCAAACTTCTACCATTGTTTCTACGATCAACTTTTTCCGCCGCTTCCACGTTGAAAAAATCGATAAATGCCCGATACGAGCGAAGAAGTTGGGTCAAGAGATGTACGCTTAATAGACTCTGAACGCCGATGTACTTCATGTAGATTAGATCGATGCAAGGACACCGTCATCCTGACAACGACGTTATACGGTTTGTCATGAAAAGCTACTACGACTCAACAGCACGTGAAACGTGCTTTACTTTACGTCGGACGGACGCTCCTTCGCTATGACGCTCTCCATCCAGCTGCTATCTTTTATTTGATTTTAACATTTTTCCAATTACATCCAATATTAATATCTTCCTCCAAAAAGAGGATCGGAGAGAATCAGTTTCAAGAGTGTCAAGTAGAATCGCAAGTTATATTCAAAATTGGATTTCATTTTATTAATCTCGATGACTCGTTGCATCGAACGATTTCACACGTATTTGAAACATTGCGTTTGAAATACACGTATTTCTATCGATAATTCTACATGGGAAAATAATCGTTTGTTTCGTTAAAACAGTTTCGATCTGTCCAACGAGAGATCGGAAAACGAAAAAATTAGCTCAACGTATGGCGACGTCAGGATTAACAAAATTTAAGATCCCTGGAATACGTCGATAAACGAAACCTACAGGGTGTCGTTAGAAGCGACAAGTAACTAACAGCGCACGATACGAGGGAATTAGATCGTCCGAAATCGCTGTAGGTATCTGTATACAGAGAGAGAGTCGAGTTCCCGAGAGATCTTCGAATCCTTCTTTCTACTGTTCCGCTTAGGAACTCGTAAATCAGTCTATCGCAACTGGATATCGAAACTCGTGCATTACCAGTTGTACGAAGAAACGAATTCCTTTGTAATAGAAGATTTACTCCGTACCGCTCTCTTCCTCGATGTATCGCTTTAAGCACACGATTCTGTATACATCGTGAAATGTGCAGAATCGGACAGAATCCGAATTAAACGCGAGGATAAACGAAATTTGAACGAGAATAGAAACGATAACGTGTACTTTGAATTTTGTATGAAGGAATGTTTGGCGACCGTAATGCAATTAAACCGGGATTAAATTCAGCCCGCGGAGAATTGAAAAAAGATGGATCAAGCATTCACGAGCTTATAGAACTTGGCCTCTTTTCTATAAATCTATATACATATATTCTTGTATCAATGAATTCTGAAACAAGTCTTTGATAAACTGTTATTTCGCTACAATAAATGAAAAATATTCAAATAACAAGAGAAGCTGTAAAAGTTAATTCCAGCGGTCAACGACAAATGAAATACTTTGAAAGGGAAACAGCATCGTCTGAGAACTTTTGTCATTTCCTGCATACAATACACCGAACAAATTTGTTTGATTTTGGTTCTTGAGACATTCAGATTGCTAAAACTGCTGTGTATAATCGAGGAGGAACAGGAGCAATCGGACAACAGTTTACGTTACGTCAAGGTAGGGTCACTCTTGTCACAATCGCGATAGTCTCGACTGAATCGCGATTAGCATTACAGTGTGAATACAGATTATTGTATCGCGATCGTAGCGTAATTGAACACTACACCGATATAAATCAGCTTTGATACGATATTGGCTACCGTTTGGTCGTTAGAGTCGATTGTTGAGTTCTGAACACGAGCAGTCGGCAATCAATCTTTAACTTGTTGGAATTTTAACTCGAGTACTCGATAATCCTCATAATAACTGCACAAATGTATTAGTCGTTATTTCGGCATAGTCTGCATAAAATAACTTCAAAGATGGAAAAACACTAAGTAAGACATTTCGTTTAAGGATAGCAACGTAATATATTCTTTGCATTTCGACGAAGCAATATATAGATTACTTTATTTAGGTCTTTCGATGATATCGCGTCAACGCAATTATCGCGCTTCACTGGTTGATCCTCGATGCGTCAGCTACTTCATCTTCGATTCTACGCGAGAAGGCACAAAATATACGTTTACTTATACGTGCAAACAGCCGTTTCATATATTACGATTCAATGGAACGTTAGCCGTAGCAACGACTAAGCCGCGATAAAGCATCGTTTACCCGCAGTCACCGCACCCAAAGCCTTCTATATTCTTCAATTTTCCTTCTTTTTCCTCCTTTTTCCTCGGATGCTGCCTCTATCATGCCCATAAATAGTAGGAGGCGCACGAGATACTGCCGTGGAATACGTTATATCGTGCAGCTTGAAATATCGTGGTTACAGAGTCGTTAAATTTTTCCGTAATACGCGTCCGAGGAACGCCGATAGTTTAGAGAGATGCCAGGTTGAGGCCGAAATTTTCCTCGTGACCGCGGTAAGCCGATCGAAATTGAACAACGAATGGTGAAAAGCTGGCTGGCTAACGGATTGTTTATGTCTACGCGAGTCTATTTGTCCAGCTATCGGTTAACGATCGACGACGTTTCCCCGGCGTCTCTCGAGCATCGTTGCGTTGTAACTTGTAACGCATTACCGATACCTGCCGATAGTTTCGCGCGTTTCTTTATAACGATCCCGGTACTCTAGCAAACGGCGAATAAAATTTAAACACAGCCATTGGCTTTCCTACGAAATATCGCACGATCGAATACAGGGACGAGCTTCCTCCTTATGAAACTCCGTCAATTTTTTTTTTTTATTTTGGTTTTTTTACAATTTGTCCTTATGGACACTTGGTAAAGTGTTATATCTTGTTGGTGAAAAAAAAAATAAAATAAAAATAAATATAGCATGTGGGTGGCTACCCCCAGCGGGGTGCCAGCTTCGTTTTTTCCAAGTTATATCTTTTATGTCCGTCAATTTGACGCGTTACCGAGCTGCATACCGAACATCGATATAAATTTTACTTAATATTCTCTTTCTTAATATTCTTGCATTAGTTTTTTCTCTTGGATGATACTGACACGGTTATATTTGCCAGAAATTCCTTACTTCCGCGACTTTGGTAACCGTGTCGTTAGCCTTCTGAAGTTAGAATATTTTATGGCTTCAAAACAGATAATATTTCATTCCTAAGACATTATGTATAAAGTAACGTACGACGTAAACTGTAAAGAATGATCGTTACTACTGAATTCGTTATAAAGCGTTGCTGCTATTATGCTTTCCTAGATATATGAATTAACAACGTTCTAAATACTTCTCAGTGGACGATACCGACTCCGTTATATTTACCTGGAAGAATGTTTCGTTTCTGTAGTTTTAATAACTGACGATATTTCTGAAGCTGAATGCACCTAGTCTTTCGTACAATCGGTTTTATAGTCGGTGAATGGACAGCCCGGCAATAAATCCAGCAAGTATGCAAATATTTGACGATGCAGAATTGAAAGGCACGTTTCACTTCCACGTGGAGAAACGACCGTTCAATCCGCGATCGATGATTTACGATTATTTGGGAAATGTTTCAAGAATTGCAGCGTGCTCTGCAGGGGATTAGTCGCATGGTCGAGCTTCTAGCTATAAGTCAGAACCGCGGAATAAAGCTCTAGCCTACAGCGTTCGCTGAAAAAAAACCAAGTGAATCGCGTTACCCGTTTGTTTGATTTGTTGTTCGGGTCACTGTGAATACCGTGTGTAGTAAGTTGTGAAATTTCTGGCGAAAAGAAAACAACTCGCATCGCGAATTTAGTTTTTATGCGACAGGAATATGGCAATTTGAAATAATGGTTATTAATATTTGAAATTAAGCACACTCGCTGCAACGTTGCAATGTGACTTTCAGTAAGCTCAAGGTGTAAGCTCGCGTAGTTTTCTATCAATGACCTGACGTAAGAATGTACGGTAAGAAAAACAAGGACGAGTACAAAGAGACGATCAACTACAAAGAAACGATCGACTACAAAGGAACTTGAATATACCCAGTGAGCAACCGATCAATAGTCGATCAAATGGACTTCCGTACTAATCGCTTTCGAGAGTTTATTATCATCTCGGAACTGTTCATTCTCTTTCTAACAACGTTCGTGCTATCCGGTAGTCGATAGCCGATTCAGATATTGCGAACAGAAGCTGTTAAAGAAGATAAAAGGGGAACTCGACTCGTGATACGATTGTTGTTTCTCCATTACCTTTGTCATTGGCGATTATCCCATTGGTTTTATTCAAATTTGTTAAGCATTGGTATACATATATCTACATTTGAAATAATATTCCTTATTGCGTCAAAATGAATGGTATAATTGTTATATACAGTTTGTACGTACGTAGTTTTATCTTTTATTTTACGAATGTTGTATCCAATGAAACTTTTGAGAATATCAATAGCTAAAAGAATATTCTGATATAAATTTTCAAGAGATACGTTAGTTCGTTGTTAAACCGAAAGATTTGCTTCGTTAATTATCACTCGTCTAATTGAATTTTTCTAATCGAATTAATTCACCGTTTATTAAAAATCGGTTAGTAGAAACGCAACTTAATTGATACATGTATCGTAACTGAACTCTAGCACGAAATTTTTATGGCCTCGACCCATCCTACCAATCGAATAACCGAACCTGTTGAATGTTTCTATCGCCATAGTACATTGTATTACAGTCTCCAGCCTACTTGTATATAGGTTCAACGGTCTCAAAGGCGACCTCGATATCTGAAAAATAATATTCCTTATCGCGGAATAGAAGATACTTCGCATTATGGCGTACAATAAATACAGCGATTGCCAAGAAATACATACTGTAATTGCAACGATCGTGACAAAATTTCGCTCTTGGAACATCGTTAGCAAGCAGTAGATGGTAAAATAGTAAATAACAGGTAGTGGTACAAACATGATTAATTAAAACTGCTCCACGTTTTAAAATCTTCCAAGAGACAGATCCTTTTACACCATCGATTACTATCGATTAATAATCGAAGGTAAACCTCTCGCAAAACAAACATTTCGTACGAAAACACCTTTGAAAAATAATTTTCAACGAATATAATCCCGTTTACCTATTTGCGATAGAATGCTGTCGCGTACTTTTTAGATGCAATTGATAAGATAAATTTACGTTCGAATCGAACCTGTTGCGCGAAGATCGTTAGCATGGAGCATCGTTTTCCACCTCTCGTACGTGTACGCTTTCCCGTTTTAGAAACTCACGAATGAACCTGATTTCCAGGTCACGTCCGTTCGTGAACTTGATTTGCATCCAGGACTTTTAGCAATATCAGGAAGAAACTTGCAGAGGTTGATGAAAAGCTGCGGATACGTTTCGTCCCTCTTTTTCTAGCGAATCGTGGACTAATGCTATCTCGATAATTCGATCTCCAGAATGAACTGAGATTTTAGCAGGCAATGCGATTCCCCAAGTGCATTTTCGAGACCTTTGTGTCCCTTGAATGTTAAACTGGGTCATGGTAAAATCAGAGAATGAATCCAGAAAACTTGACTAGATTTCCTGGCTCGATATGTAATTAGTCGATGAAAAAATACAGTTTTTCCACACGCTTCGTGGTATTACTGTCGATAAATTAGTATCTTAATCTTGTTATTATTCTACTTAATTACGTTGTATATCCATACTTTGAAAGATATTCTACAAAAAATATTTTATTATATCGGATTATAATACCGAATTTACGATGCGATTACTCGATTGAACGATAGGAAACGGTATCTAAAATGTAGCGCACTGGAGAGAACGTAGATGTATCGCCATACGCTATATCTTAAAATGCTTTCGCATCATAAATTAAATCACGCTAAGCACTATGTTTCGCGTTAATTTCCCTTTTCAATTATCCGTTGTCTTCAACGTGAATTTTATCAAGCACGAGAGCACGGCAAGTGTACTCAAGACGCGACCACTAAAAGCAACGAGGGTTATTATTTTCAACGTTGACAAACAATTCGTGATTGCGCTGCATATTACATAAATGAGACAAGTTTATCGAAGGAGCCGTAACGACACAATTTCACAACATCCATCGCAGAAATGTTTGATAATACGGCTGGGGGAGACGATATCGTTAACATGACGTTAAAATTTATTGTCGACTAGGCGGAAATTGGCCAAGGGAATCGTCGCAGGGATTAATACGCGTCGTTGTAATGGCAGCGGATTCGAATACCGAGATAATCGTTAAACCGCATAAATTATTTCACCGTACGACGTATCGTCGAGCAACGAGTCCGTAGCAATAAATTTCGAACCTGTTTCGCCAAAGATGAATGGTTAACTTACGATTGAAAAGCAGAAGCACAATTTTAATTTCAATCTCGCTAAGATCGCTCTGTAGAATTCGCAATGGCGATTTAACAGCCTGTGGCGCGATTTCATGGAAATTTTCAGCGATTTGGAAGGTTTAAATCGACCAAAGTAATTTGAATATTCGTTGTTTGCTTTAGAAAAGGTTTACGTTGGTGTTAATATTACGTGCTTTTACTACGATTACTTGGAGTATAATTATTCAAAAGATAAAATTGGAAACTTCAGGGGCGTTCGATAAAATTAGTCGTTTTAATCGAAGTTTAATTAGCTGGAAACTAATAACGAGTTTGTTAAAGACTTTATGAAAGAGTTGTACATATATGCCTACCACTTCAGATTATTCTCTACAATTTTATTAGTAGCTTTAGCACACGTACGTTACGCTACGAATCATGTTGAAACGAGTACGCGTGTTCGCGCGAAGCGATAAAATATATTCTACGAAGAAAATTGTAAAAAAAATGAGTCTTATAAAAAAAAAGGGAAAACAATTTCCCTGGCAAACGTTAGCTATTTTAAAATAGCGTTACTTTAAGGACGAGAAAATAAAAACGTTCGGTATTAAAAATTAATCAGTATAATAAACATGACGCGAGTAACGATATCTTAATTTTTTATATATTTTACAGTGCCGCGTTTCAATTTTTAGTTTAGTTAAATTCAGTAAAACATAACTATTTGTTGCTAAAATTCAGTTTCTATTCGCCGCAAAATATACGTGTACCCTTTTTATTTAACGCTTAACTTGTCTTCATAATTTTCTTTTTTTTTTTTTTGTATGTCCGTTACTTCGCACGTCATTAATTTTAATCGTATAGATGAATTTACGATTCAACAGTCACGGAAATTTCTGCTCCATCTGTCGCTCATTGCTTTTGGCTGGCTGGCGTGTCGCCCACTTTCAGCTTCATGCGAGAAAAGGCAACAACGTTTAACTTGGCACACGAACTAATTAATCTATGTCCTTAGATGCCTAATTTCAGGAATGCCTTAGCGGAACATTAAATTTGTCATGAACTGCGTGAAAAAGCGAAATTATTGCCCGTTCATAATTTAATCGATTTATTTTATTTTTCTTGTTAAGTTCGTATTAACTTTTATGCGCTTGTTCCAATATTTAACGTCTATCGGTTGTGCAGCGAAAACGATCGAAATATCGTGCTTGCTTTCGATTATACAGCCGACTTAATTTTAATTATGTCGCTTATTTGTGTCGCTACCATCCCACTTGCGCCTGCTTTTTTCCGATAGATTCACAGCCGCGGCTTGCGACGGGGACGGTTTTGATTTCATGGTAGACTTAATTTCAATTTTCCTTGTTCCTCGCCTCGTACAATAACATTGCCTCTCAACCGTCCCACTTTATTATTCCGAATTCAAATAAATTTTCTAGTAACGCTCGCGTACAATTTTTCTTATAGATGAAACAACCTGACAATGTCAATTCCATCTCGAACGATGTCTTTATGCAACATACGTATGATATAGTGTACCAATTTTTTAAGAGAAAGTCGACGAATGGTCAAGATTAGGAACAATTTTAACGCCACCCGCTACTTCTTCGTTAATCATTATACGTTCTGCATGGCAATCGCTTCCTTTGTTTTGTCGAACATCGATGATTACGCGCGGCATTATGACGTGCAGCACGATTAACCCTCGCTTTCAGACGTCAAATTCAGTAACGAGAGCGAGTTTGTGCAGAGAATATGAGCGTTTGATTGCAATCGCCAAGTTGGCTCTCTCCATACAGCAGAGTTCTAATTACAAAACTGTAACATTGTCCTTATTTTTCAGTCGCTTTCTCTTTCCAATTCTTTCGTTTTTAACGTCGACTCTGGCCGTCGTTAACCAACAGTTTATATAGTATGTAACAGCGCTGAATATAACGAAATAATAATAAAATAAATTATGTCGTTATATATTTAATAAAACACATTTCATCAGTATTTCGTGTGCGCTCGCTACTCTCGCTTTTCGTATATGTTATGTCTATAAGTATCAGAGTATCGTAGTCAATTTAAAATGTATAAATCGATGAAAAATTAATAACTAAAGGTAAACTTGTTATCGTGTTATTATCATTATATCAAATAGATAATTCATTGATCTATATAGTCACTGATTTTAAATGTTTCGATATTTCGGTCTCTCTATTTTAGGAGAGTCTTTTGTATCTACGACACAGGAACCAAACAATTTGAGAATAGAAAGCTTTTCGAATAACGTAATTGTTCCGTAATCGTTCTGTGATTAGGTACTGCCGTCTAAAAAGTAATTTTATTGTACCATGATACGTTTCAATTGCCCTTTGATAACGTTGCTGCTACGAATAAGTTAAAGTCATTCCATTTTCAATGTACATAGATACGTATATCAATGGTGCCTTTTAAGAAAACGCAAGGGCAGCTTTCGAAAAGGAAACGTTCGATCGAAATCATCGGGTTTCTGCTTCGTATACGGAATGGAAATGGTGGAAGAGACGTTTAGAGGATTATTGATGCGCAATAACGGGAAGCTAGATATCCGCGCTATCTCATAGTTCGATTCGACTCTTCTTTGAACAACGATTCGATTGAAAGATCATTTGCAACGATAAATCCCGCTTTCCAACGAAATCTTATCGCTCTTTGAAATTTGTGAATAAATTTCGAAGAAAAGTTTACTTTTTATTTACAACTTTTTCCCCCTTTACGAAAAAGATTCTTTTTTGTTTAATCATCGGGAAGATATAGTCTTAACCAAACTGGCTGATCGAACGTTTTGATAGCTCGCGTAATTTCAAAATGATCGCGCGTGCACCACTTATCTCGTACACCGCGATCTATCGTTTTGAAATTTCGCGAGGTCGTAAATCCTCGTCACGCTTGATCGTAACGATGGCTTCGGGTCACGTTTAAGGGTTAACTTATGTAAAACCAATTATGTTAAGCCTGGTTAAGTACCTAATAAATACTTTACCCTCCACTGATATCGATAGGTGGTAGATAATTACGACAGTTTTAATTTAATTCAACACACATTCGCTGACCTTACGAGTTTAACGTCGCCAAGCGTCCTAGCATGGTTACGGAAAATTTGCAAAACTCGATAGGGAAAGCAGATGTTAAAATATATTCTCCGAGTAATTTATAGTTTCATCGCTGAACGGAGTTAATATAGTCTCTAGACAGTACATTTTAATACAAATTTGCATTCACATCGTAATTTCTTTTGCTCTTTTCTTAAGGGACACAGAAATAGCGCTATATCTGCGATGTTTCTACTTTAAAATAAAATACTTCTCCTGTGTATAAAATAATAAAGTACTGAGTATAAAATAATAATATAGTAATAAAATACTTCTCCCATCATTTTCTTTTAACAGTTATTATATAGCGGAAATCAGCGTTTGTTCCAAATTTCAGTCTTTTAGTTGATCGGTCGACCAGACAGACAGACTGACAGGCAGAAAACTAAGCTATATAATAACTGTTTAGTTTTCTGCCTGTCAGTCTGTCTGTCTGGTCGACCGATCAACTAAAAAGCTGAAATTTGCAACAAACGCTGATTTCCGATGATGGAATATAATTGAACACGATATAATTTCAAAAATTAACAATTTTCTCTTTAATTAATCGTTAGAGAAGTGCCTTCCTTGCCTTCGTTAGAAATTTCTTTATCCGAAAAGTTCATCCAAAAGAACAGAAAATATGATTGGTCGAATGGAAGATGCATCGCGAGTTTAATGCAAAATGAGGTTTCCCCGTATATTATTATTACATTCGATTAACGATAAAAGGAAATTATTTTCTTTTTTTTATTTTTCTTACATCTTTTAACTTGTGTAATTTTTATCACACGGAACATTCATACCGAATGCAGTGCACGATGTTAGGTGAACCTACAAACATCAGTTATTAAACCGCTGATCAATTCTGCTACTTGATTTAATTTACACGCCCGTTATATCGTGACATGTACTATACAAAATGGACGATGTTAAGTAAGTTCCATCAGCCCTGAAGATCCAATAACTCGGATAACCCGAATAACGATTTTCATTGGTCTCGATCTCGTCGTTCCGGCCAAAGTAGTTGTATACGCGTACAAAGAGAAATAAGCTTCGATGCACGAGAGGAATCTCGATAAGAGAAACGAGCCACGAACGTATCGTCGCGTAAGAGAACGACATTAAAGATTTCGTTTGCGAGTTGCCGATTACGAACGTTCGCAAAGAGGCAGGCCAACTGATCTAAAATGCGAATGCTAGAGGCACGTTATTCCAGCCACTCGTGCCAGTGAAACGTGAGTGTTACGACAACGTCCTCCGCTCCATACATTTAGTAGCGACGTTGTGCTAACACACGCTCGACGTGTTCGCTACGTGATGATGTTAACCGTGGCCGACTGTGCCTGCCTGCGATCCAGCTATCCGCTCGTTCCCGTTTACTCGTTGCGAAAGATGTACAGTACACGGTCGTCAATCCTGTTTCCCAACGAGGAAAGACAAAGTACGCGCAATTATTTTGGTGTTGCGCGTGTCGATGCAGATTGTGGCTAGCTTTGAAACGCGATCGCGCGAGATAAGCGTGTTTGCAGCGTACATAGTCGGAAATGCGTTGAACACTGCTGTCCAAGTGTCTCTCGCGAGACGTTACACGACCGAACACCTGTGACTCGTTGGATACCTCTTCGATCAAGAATACGGCAAGATCGATGAATATCACATTATTCTACGAGTTTTGCGTTTAGCTCAAAAAATGCGATGCATCGCTTTACCATAATAGAATTTCCATTTGGTATACCAAAAGAATGTCATGGAATAAGGAAAAGGGTAACGACAAAGAGCGGATGGCAACACGATCGTTGCAACGACGTGTTTTTATAATTTCATAAAAGTTCGTGATTTGCATCGTAAGCAGATACAAATGAATCGATCCACTAGTTCGTAACGTTTGGACAGCAAACTGGACGAGTCGATACGTCGTCGTTCGATGCTGTGTTAAGATACGTTTCAAACGTTAAAATCAACTGCATCAAAACGAGGAGATACTCGAGGATTTTCATCGTCAAACTTTATCAGACAAGTCGTTGTAAAAGCAGAAGTTGGAGAAGATTCGAGAGGAGGCACTTGTAACTTTCAGTGGTATAGGATACTTAAATTCAAACGTTCGAGTATGTCTCGCGAGCGTCACGTCGCCTGCAATTCCAAGTCGAAGGGTGAGTCGAATAGATAGCTGAAGATGAACTTCCAAAGCAGATGTCTGGAAGAATTCCATTAAAGACGGAAAAGGTAGCGAAGCGTAGTACGAGAAACATTGCAACGAGCGAGTTCGCGCCGCGTTTGCTGAGAAAACAGCTTCAACGTTCGAAAGTTGCACGAAATTTTGCTCGCAGCTCGTGAAGACGAGTGTTTCCTCAGCGAGCGTTGTTCTAATTCGTGCCCCGAAAAGCGTTATGCTTAAAGAGATTTGTCGCTGAAACTTGTTCGATGTCTGGGCGTCCTCGCATCTTTATATCCGATATATAAATATTTGACATTCAAGAAAATTAAGATATCATACGTCGTTAGGAAAAGGGAAGAATTTATTTCTCACTTTCGATTTTTGTTCACTTCACTCGATTATCACGTTTGCACGAACCAAACTTCTTCCAAAGATTCTTCCTTTCGAAGATTTGTTTCGTTACGAATTTCGGTCGACGTTTCGTGTATCGTCGTAGGTCTCGATTTATCCCAGTTGTTTGGATTCCAACGAAGCAGACCGATCGGTATTCCACCGTATTTTATCGCTATCTTTTCTAATTTCTTCTTCCATTAGATATTCGCAGACGTAGGCAAGCTTCCTCGTCAGAAACGTACAAGAATTCCTTCATCCACAGATATATATCTACTATACTCGCGATGCGTCTCAACGATCGACAGCTTCATTTATCAAACGCCTAGACGGGTGAAAGAGAAAATAAAAAAGATACACGGCTGAAACGACGAGCTCGTCGTCGTTGAATTTTTTGGAAAACTCGGAAGCTTGTATTCAAGCGGAATCCGTTTCGTCGTTCGGCCGCCGGTTTGTCGTGCACAACCGAGTTCCTACAGCTTTAGTCCGAATGTTTTCTGCACAAATGTTTCCACTGGAGGGCATTCAACATTTTGTATCCGGGCTGCGTAGACTTCGGTTTGAATTATTTTTCGGCCTTTCGCGCGCACAAGTGCTCGTTCAAAACGTGCTTTCACTTTTGGCCATGTAAAACGCAAAAACGGGCATCCTTTTTGACGAGCCAACGTTTTTCTCTTTCCTCGCATTTTTCAAAGAGCTGTTGCTTTTATTATTACGATATTTCCGTCAGATTCTTGTTTGTTCGGCGAATTCTATGCGACCAGTAGAACAAATGTTTTTTACAACGATAGCTGTTCTTAAGGTGTATCGGATATATTTTAAATATTTCTTTTCGGATACGCATCTGCGAGTGAAATTATTCGTTTGTCGATCGAATTACGAATTGCATTGAAATTGCGTTCACGATGCTCGTAACGCTCATTTTACCATAATTGCCGCTTATCAGAAACTATTCTAATAATTTGTTCCCTAAACGAGCACGTTGTTACTTTCGCTGATGCCCAGTTTACAACTTTAGACTCTCGGTAGATTTAGACTAGTATAAATTCCAACGCGAGAAGGATCTGGATTAAGTTCGTATCAATTCGTTCGTTTAACTGTGCACTTCTCGCTCTTTTCTCGCTGAAAGGACAGAAATAACCTGTGCTCTATTCAGCGGCTCTTTTCCAAGGATGAATTACTACGGACGGTTTCAACAGGTCCTGAACTGTTCCGCAACTGGTTGCCTTTCGGAACGAAAGGGACGCGCCATGCCTGTACAGCTCCGCGCTGATTATTTTATAACAGATTGCAAAATTAGGCGAATCGTGTCAGCCACGAGGGTTGCTTCGAAATTCTATTCAGCTTAATGCGTTCGAAACTTTTGATTGGCCGCCTCAAAGCGGTCCGCGCCGCGCGACGATAATACTCTTCGGTGGAACTTCGTCATTAGCCGAGAATTTCACGATGCAATTTTAATGCACGGATGGTCCGTACCAAGGAATCGAGGGCTTTGTTAAGCTTGTTGTCCTCGAAGGTGAGTAACTTTGGTACAATTAGCAGATGTTGGCATAGCAGTCGCGCGGCGACTACACACTGCAAGGACGTGAGAATTTTTCATTGGCATCCACATCGCCATTCTGCGTATCTTTTACGAATTGGGGAAAAATTGCATTATGCGGTTCGTTCGTTAAAATTATTAAACCTGGAGATATTTATGTCGCGTATCGTATTATTCGAGTCCCGCGATATTTAAAACGTAACTTTCGTTTTAAATACCATCTCGTTTGGTCGACTGGGACTTTTTTCCTAAAAATCTGCATCCTCCTAAATCTTTCCATTTCTCCGATATCTACTTTTTTTTTTTTTTTTTTTTTTTTTTTTTTTTTTTTTTTTTTTGCTGAGGAAGCGGATACGAATGGAATTATAAAATCGATATTTCCGAGTAGATATAGACGGTGGCAACGAATCTGCAAGAAGAACTTGGAGCTAATTAATCGGAGAAAAAACAATCGTCTTTCTCTAGTGCTCGATCGACGGTCGATATTTCCTCGAGAAGAGATTCGATGGCTTCTCGAAGATTTTACCGTCGATTACCGACAACGAGGAGCCAAACAAAAAACAGATCAAAAAGAGTCGAGATACAATCGAATTCCAGAGCAGTTGGAGGGATGGAAAAAGGTGACGAAGCGAAGGAGGATAAAAGAGGATGTGACGAATTGACGGTGGAAAGGCAGGAAGGAAATCTTTTTACCTCCGCCGGAAATCAATTCTTCAGAAACAATAAAATAGCTATAAACCGGGAAACGGAGTGATATCGACGCGATATGATTTAGGGACCAGATAAAAATAACAGATGGGCCGGAAATGGGTAATAGTTGGTTTGCACCCGTAATTTGACATTAGTCTTTTTCAACTCTATTACGAGATATTCGAATGCGTTTGTACGCGCGTGAACGTGAGATGGAAATTACTAAATTAAATTTGTTGCGATCGTTTGCGTCGCTGCAAACTCAGTTTCATGTCTTGGAAGTAGCGTAATAAATATTACGTCGTCTCATTTCCCAAGAGAATCTGTTATCGAGAGCATTAAACGCAAATATTAATTGGAAGCTGACAGTAGCTTCGTGTTCTTGCACCTCGGTCTTCCCGTCAAATAAACACGGAACAATCGTCTTTGGAAAAAAATGTATGGAAGAGAACGACACGAAATTTATAGACCGTGCAACCCCGAGAGAGCAGCGCCGTGAGTTATGAATAAATTCCCGTGTAGTTGTCGCGTATCGCGCAAGAAAGCCAAAACGTCACCGGCACGCGGCTACCGTTCCCGGGCCTTTCGTTTCCATTTCTTTATTCCAGGCAGCAACGTCAAAAAACGTTCGCCGTGCTTTTCATCTCGAACCAGCCGGAGTCGCGGAAAGACGCAAGAGTGCATCATTCTACTCTCTCGATCTTCTCGAATCCTCTTTGCCGTGTACAGACTGCTGCCGTTCCCTTTTATCTTACTTTCCATCCCCTCGTGGCCACCAACCACCTCCTTTCCCGTACGACGTTCCTTTCGTACCCGAGGGAAACACGAAGCTGCCACGCGGGAAAGGAAACACGAAAAGGATGACTCGAACTGGCTGAATCGACTGTGATGCATGCACCTTCTTGTTTCCTCGATCACCGTTGCTTCGGTAGTAGCATGTGGGATCAATTTTGTCGATCTTATTTGATAGATCATCGCCACTGGTCGTTGAAGATCGATCGAGCTCTCTACGCGGAGAGTCTTGAAAATTTCTTGGTCATGTCGAAGTAGAATAAAAGCGTACCTTTGCTACCAATCGATCCGTTCATCTCTGACCTTTTGTTCGTGGTTCGATGTGTCACCGAAAGGAAAACGACCGCCTGCTATTATTTTTTAATAGTTTCTTAAATTATTAATAAATATTTTTACAAATAAAGCCAAGAAGAAACGTGGGCATTTTAAAACGCATAGTACGCTTTGATAAGTTAATGATAATTAAATAATCAATTATTAAACGTAGTTGTATTAGGTCGTTAAAAATGAAATGGTCGAGTTTTAGCTAATTTATATATTGATCGAATACGATTCCATCGATTCGATCGATTCAGATAACAATAAAGTTACGATCGTTGCAATTACAAACTCCAGTCGATCGTTATCGATAATGTCTTAATTTATCGTTGATTTTCATTATCCTGAGCTTTCAATCTAACTTCCAATTTTCCCTTTATACTTGACAAGTATCGATCAAAGTTAGTCTCCAACATCTATTAAATATTCCATCGCTTCTTTTACTTTACGTTGTTTCTCTTTTTTATCGGATAAGCTCAATCTTAATAAGCAGAGGCAATAATTGCCATCTTGCGTCCTATACGAAGTTCAGCCACTGTATTTCCCGCCGAACTCGAGGATAAAGTAGAAGGAACCGACCACGTCTTTCATTTTCCTGCATTGACGATTGAGCAATACAATAGTATTGTAGTAGTACACAATAGACGTACCTTAAGCAGAAATTGCAAAAAATTCTCTGACAAGCGCTCGATAGGAAAAGAGCTAATACTGACGGCCGCAGCTGCGTTTCCGCCTCGTCGGTAGTCTGCCTGACGAATGCAGTGTAAATGAATAATCGATTCCATCAATCGACAACATTTTTTCCCTATCTGTTACAACAGGAACTTGCAAGTCTGGTGCACCGACTTGTGGTTCTATTAAAATGGAAATGATATTCTACGCGCGTTGCTACGGCTCTCGCTCGCGCGTATTCGTATTTTAACAAAATTGAAATTTCAATTTGCCGGGGCAATCGAATCCTCCTGACAGAAGTCATATAAAATTACGTGTGATTGATCACCATACGTATTACAATACGCGTGGAAAATAAATTTCTTTGATTATTCCTGAACACAGACAAAAATAATAATTTGTTACGAACGAATATCTGTATGCTCGAGAATTAAAAATCTCGGTGAAAATAATAAAATATAATACGGAACTCGAGGCATAGAATTTTCTCTACATTAATAGTAAGATATAAAGAATATTTTCTAATGAGATAATTTACACGAATAAAAAATATAAAAATTGAAAACTAAAAAGGATCGATCTGTAAATTTTGTGAACGACTTGCGAACCAGTTATCAGGAAATTCTGTTTCTTATTCTAAAACTTCGTAGTTTGTTATGAAGTTTCTGAACATGCTCTTTATTGCGCGAGTAATTAACCCAAGGTATTTAAACGTCGTTCTTTTCGCACCACGTACCATTACCGCTAATAGAACGCGTTCTTCAACGGGAACGTTATACCACTTCGATGGAAATGAGAATAGCAACCGTGACAGGCGAGTATTAGTTCGGGTATATTGATTTCCTGTAAACCTGTAAGCGAACCGGTGCACCACGGTGTTTCGAGAAAGGAAAAGGACGATATTACCGCGAGTGCATTTTAAATTTCCCATTTTTTACCGTAAACCCCATTACCGGTACTCTTGTCGGTGCGTCTCTTGTGTCAAATTGTTCCTCGACACGAGCCATTACAAATTGTCTCTCTGGTAATAACTTAAAAACAACTATTTCATACTTATATATCCGTTGAGTTTATGGTTCTTAAAAATTACGAAATTAGAACGAAGATACTGTACGTGATTTTAGATTGAAATTCCTTCTGTAATATCTTCCAGAAGAAAGTTCTGTAACACATTGGCGCTATATTCGGTATATGTATGCAAGAAACTACGAACGCCAAGGAGTTAATACTATAGTGAGTAGCTACTTATTAAGCTGAAAACTACGTAAGGCCTTTAGAAACTAGTGCTTTCCCATACGGTCTGTACGTACACGTTAACGTATAATTAATTAATCACTTACCAATTTCAGCCACGCGTTCGTCGTCAATATTTGATTCTTCTCATCCTGAGAAAAAAACAAAAGAGAAACATCAAGTTAGTATAATTTTATTGTTCGAATCGTTTTATAGAAGTAGGAAATAAAATTAATTCCATAAATTTGAGATATACGGACCATTTATTTTTCAATTTTCTCGAAACGAAAGAGTGAATATATCGCATGTACATAATAGAATTACTTTGTTGCGAGAAAAAAGTGCATAAGATACGCGTAAAGACGAGCGTGAGAGAGAACGACGAGAGTGAGACGCGCAAGTTGTAAAATTCACACCAAAAACTAGGATCAATAACCACAAATTGCTGCCGCGATCGTTCGTTTCCCGAGTGCTCTGTAGGGAACCGCACTCTACCACAGACTCATCATCAGAAGTTCAAAGTGATTTATAAAACGAGTGCACTTCAACGATACTGTCAACCAGGCAAACCACTTGGTAAACGATCGTGTCGAACGAATTGACCGGTCGTTGACCAAAACTACTTATCGCGACACTTTCGTTTCCGCAATTTCACATTTCTATCCGATACGTATCGAGCCTTTGCTCGAATTACTTAATGACGCAATTAATCGCTGAATAAATATATTACGTAACGCAAAATGAACGATTACAAATAAAATAAAGTAATGAAACGAAATGATAAGAAAAGGGAGACGACTAACAAGAGGTCAAATTTACAATTTTTATATAAAACTTGTGCGCTTTAAACAAAAGGTTTACGTTTCGAAACTATCATCACGAACGAAATAAATATCAAAGGCGTGTCTCGATTCGAGGCGAAAGAAAGCTAGATTTGCATGTCAACGTGTGCGTGCATCCCAAAGCTGCATAGAATAGAAGGAAAGCTCGCGACCAGCGCAACAAGTATCAAACGGTTTAAGTTTAACTATTCGTGATAAAAATAGCCTGTTGATCCCATAAAACTTGGCTAGAACGCGATAATAGCAAGAAAATGACGAAGAATGTAATTAACAGATAGCCCGAGTGCTAAGTGAACGTATTATTTCATTTTCGAACACGAACCGAGCATGGCCCATTATCTCAGAAATGAACTTCATTTTATATATGTTGAAAGCGACGTTAGAATTGATTGCAAAAGTTTCATTGGTCGCAAAATTTTATAGTATATTTTAATAGGGTACATTTACACTCTGGAAAGAGGCAAAACGATACATATATTTGCGTTAAACACGAGTCTCAAGGGACCACGAATCTCGAAAATGATCAGATTTTCCTGAGGCACGAATCTTTGCGGAGATCTCGCGATAGCTTAACGTTCAGTGTTTAGACGTCTCTCCGAATTCGTTGGCATATTTGTTAATCGCAACCTTGACCTATGCGCGTACCAAACATATTAAAGAGTGAAATCGAATTGACGCTTGATTTTCATTTCAACGTGGAATCGGATCCAAGGTCGATTTTCCGTTCGGCCAAAGGTGAAATTAAAACTATCGACGACGTACAAAGTTTCTCGATCAAGAACACGACAGAGGAAAACTGCGAAATCGAAATTTTTTGCATGTTCAACGTTTCGATGCTCGTTGAATTTAAAGATTTTGTTTCATAGCCTAAATAGCGCGTGTAATAAATTTCAACGTGCGTAGATCGATAATATATGTACATATATCCATTTTATTAGGAAAATAATTCCGTGCTTGTCGCAGCCATGATTAATCGTTGTTTAATATGTTTCGCAGTGGAAGAGACCAGAGAATTATCGGAAATCAATAGGCGATCAAATTATCGAATCAATCATCGTGAAACAAATCACGCTAGAGATGTCTGCGCTAACCAAACAGGTTATTAGATTATTGCAAGTCTTTTCTCGCTATTCCCGTTTTATAGAAGAATCGCTCGTCGAGTTAATTCACCGTATTATTTTTGTCGTCAAACCTACAAACACGAATTTCGTTTTCACACCTAATGGCGTTTGCGATTACGAGATTCGAAGGAAATTTACTTTACCATCAGGCTGGACTGTTTAACAAAATCGAACCTTTTAAATCGAACGAATATACATATATACAGGGTGAGTCTCGTTAACAGGATAACTTCGTACAATTCGTATATTATTTGCTGTACGACAAAATGTTTCTAACGAAAGATGTATGGTTTTCAGAGAGACATACAATACTGAAACTATACACTCGTTCGCTAATATATTTAAATCTCCGTGAAACAATAATCCGTGAAATAATCCAAATACATCGTTCGTTGGAATTATAACTTAATTTGATAATTTATTCCTGACTTTCCAACGTATGTACGAACGTATCATCGTATTTAACATTATCGTTGTGTCATTTGAAAAGTATTTACCAGGGAATTATTTTTGTACTCTTATCGAAATAATCAATTAGCATTTATTATATTTGAGTAACGCGATAGCTTATAGAGGTAACGGTACACGGATAAATAAATGACAGATAATGTTCGAAAGATACACGAAATTCGTAAAATACGAGGAACGTTTGTACAATTTGTTTACAGAGTACAGTCGTGTCACTATTTGACGGAACCGTGTGCACAACGGGAGGCTACGACGCAGGTGTCGAAACTAATCGAAATTGTTGACAACGCCTTCGGTTACGGTCTACGCATAGCCCCCTCGTAATCTGCGCTCGCATTCGCTTCAAAGCGGACGCAAATCGAAGGTCGATTCAAACAGGTCAACCCTTCACGTTGAAATTTCCCTCTCGAACGTAGTGAGACATTACATTCGGGACACACGAGGCTTTCGGTCGAAAATAGTAATTCGTCCGACCCGAAACTAGTCGATCTTTAAAATCATTTAAACGCCGATTAAAACTACAAAAAGCGGCCTTTAAATTACCTCTAATAATATAGCCTGAAAATGTGTGTTTCTCCGTATGTTTTAATTACCTTTTTTTTAAATAGTTTCTTTATTATATATGTCGGGTTATAATTAGGGCGTGTAACGAATCTTTCTTTGGATTAGACATTGTTGTTATGCAAGAGCGAAGTTATTTACTGGTACAATTATGATTATGACAGAATTTGACAAGCAACCGTGGTAATTAGATACTCGGAATACGAATGGCAATGATCTTAGACTCGATAACGAATCCACGGTCAACGGGATGACGAATGCGATTTCTTCCACGGACTAAGTCGAATTTAGCTTACTGATCCACGATTCGGGTGTGACTCAACGTACTTGTACAAGTAGAACTTATCTGACTTGTTGAAGTGATCGCCACTTCTAAGAAAACTCTACATCTGGTCTTCGGTTTTCTCAAGCGCTGAGGCCATCGATAGCGCATAGACGAAAGAATGCGTCGATGACAGACCATAAGCGGTACACGTGCGACATTGACTTCAGGGTAACATTGCTAGCGTGCGGATCTGAACCAGCTTACATTGTATTCCACACTTTGTACTTTAATATTCACGAACTTACAATACCTTACAATTTACCCACGCGTTTCTTTGATTCCACGTACATCAAATAACCTTAACATGACTGAATCTCAGTCCAAGAGGGACTGCTCTTATATACTCCTCTTCGTACCGCTCTGTACCCCTCGGGTCGATCTTCGTTTTTAAGGGGAGCTATTTAATTACTCCATACCTCTGTTAGGTACACGTCCCTCCCGTGACCGTGGCTACGTTCAGCGACCCGTTATGTCACTTCGAGCCTAAGCCCACTGTCATATTCTAGCACCCCGCTGGGGGTAGCCACCCATATGCTATATTTATTTTTATTTTATTTTTTTTTTCTTCACTAATAAGATATAACGCTTTACCAAATGTCCATAAGGACAAATTGTAAAATAACCAAAATAAAATAAAAAAAAAACATTAAAAAAAAAACTGTCATATTCTCGGGCACCCATACTCGGATTAGATCATAAGCAACTATATCTCAGTTTTATCGTTTAAGTACAGCTATGATAAAAAGTCTGAACTAAAGTATGGACCTTCCCAAACGTTCCGAAAGAAAGGCCCCGATGTCCTTTCATCTCCGACATATATAATAGTAGTATTTCGAAGCGAGGAATGCATAAGCCGACATCACACTTTCAACATTAATATCGTGATTCTTTTCGTATTCTCTTTCCATCTAGACGTTTCTCGCAAAAACCGATATATTGTCTTTGCATGATTCGCTTCAGTCGAGTGGCTCGTATACTTTCTAGGAAATGTCTTTCTGTTGGAGCTAAGAAGATTCAATTGATATTGTCTTGTAACGTCGCAGCAGTCGTCTGTTTCGTCTTTGTATCTAATCGTAAACGAAGATCACGAGACGAATATACACAAGTTACAACTCTATACTAGCTTTAGATCGTTGACGTGTGTGCGATTGTTTGCGTTTATGCATCTCGGATTAGCGATATTTTTCGCCTCACCTGTACCACGTATGGTCTAAGCACTTATAGGGCGAAACAGAAATTTTCTAAGTTTGATGGAATATTTCTAACGAAACGATACAAACCCAAGTTTGCTTTGATTAAATCGAATGTTACGTTGACGCAATATTGACGCTTAATAGTTTTGGAAAAGAAGCAAACTATTAATCCATTTGCATCCAATTGCTGTGACTGTCTTCTATCACCAAGCGCGGATTATTACGCGCGCTGCGACTGTTTTTTTTATTTCCATCTTGATCTAAGTAATTTTTTTTAAATAAACAATTTTTACTTTTCTCCTCTGTTATAAAGAATGTAAGATGCTATGTTCGCGAAGTAACATTGTCTACCAATCGTTTTGAACGGTAAATTTTCGATAAATTCCACGAAGAATTCGAATGTCATTTACTGCACCTACGACCGACTGCGCGGAGTGATAGGAACCAGTCCTCTTAATTAGAGCCATGATGCAAATGGGTTAAACAAGATAATATAGTACAACACGCTGTCCGAGTCCTTCTTTTAAAGATGGTACCGTTGTTAAAATAATTGATGTTCGTAATGGTAACAAGCGCTCGATGTGACATTAAAATTAATAAAACGGAAATTCTGCAGCGTCGTTTGTTTTCGTAGAACAGATATCACAGAAACGCAACAGTAAATTCCGAAATAGTAACTTTTGTTGAAAAAGCTTGGCAAATTAACTTCGTGGAAAATTAGATAAAAGCATTCGCCGAAAACAGAACCGTATAAGCTACTCTGGCATAACGTAACTATTTTTCAAACGAGAAACTAAGTAGGTGCACGTTCTGTGCGATGATTAATTTTTGCGCAGCGTACACGATGTAAAAGAGGAGAGAAAAACATTCGCCGCGATACAACTCATCGTATTCGCTTTTATGTACGCGCAGTAAACGCTTTGAAGAGTTGCATTTCGAACAATTTAACTCCTTTGCAGACGATAAATCGCGTACTATTCGGAGAAAGATAAAAATTACCGGCACAAGCAAAACGACGATCCCATCGAATCGGTGTTATATTCGTACACTTTCGTGGAAAAAATAGATCAAAGTAAGAAAGTTTTGTTGCTTTACTGTGTAAAGAGCCGCATTATCTTAGCGAATAAAAAAATTAAAATTCTAATATCAGCGCGCAATCAATACACGATATACGATCAATTCGATCATGTTATAATTCAAATGGAAGCAGCCAACATTCTACCACGTATATCTAATTTCAAGTATTCGTTTTTTTTTTCACGTTGCAACAAAGAATTGCGAATAGAACAACGATAGAACAAGAAATATGGGAAGATTGTTTCGAAGGGTTAACCAAGGATCGTGGTTTGTGGTCTTTTTGGTATGCAACGTGTATACGTTTGGCTGAATGCATGGGCTGCGAGCCAACCAGTAGTGTGACTCGCGCGTTTGGTCGGACGCCGGGAAAAGAAGAAAAGCGGAGAGCGAAAACCACGGAAGTTTATAGACAAACGTAATAGTTTATAATACCATCTTCGCGTGAAAAATTACAGCCACCGGTTCTATTTTGTTTCTAAGAAGTACATCATGGAACTTTTACTTTTCAACAGTTACTTTTCGTTTTTAAAAGTTCTTAGATTTCTTTATCCAATTTCATTTAATTCCGTCGATTAGAAATTTACGCATACATATATTCGACTATATTATAAAGGAATTACATTGTTGTATTTTAATCGATAGAAAAATATCTTTCAGACATTTGTTTTATTTTCTTGAAATACAAGAAAAACGTAATATAAATACGGAAGCGAAGGACGAAAGGCAGCATGAAAATTCTTCGACGAAGGAGAAGCGTTGTTTCACGGTTTTTCGTTCAAATGCAGGTTGAAAAATGATTTGCAAAAATGGTCAAACGTGGCGATTTGAAAAGGGAAAACAGATTCAGTGGCTGAAGCTTGTCAGAAAAAATAGCGTTCCCTAGCGACCGAAAAATAATCAACGACCAAAAAAATCGTTCAACTCGCGGAAGCGAAAATATGAAACGCGTTCCGGTTGAATAAATAAAAAATACGGGAACGTGAGCAGTTTGCAATTTTCTTTGCAACGATCGTTCAGAAGGCACAAGGGGTGGAAAGGAAGGAAGGAAGGAAGGAAGGGTAAAAACTCGAAGCAGCTTGAGTAACGCGACTTAAGGAAACTGGCTGGGAAGGGGAAACAGGCTGAGTAATGGGATGTATTTTGCTCCATTTAGAAATATCTCTTGCTTTAATGCACCAAACTGTTTGGAACGCGTTGTTTTTACGTGCAAAATGTCAGATTGAATAAGCACGCAAGAAAGATGACAGGAAACATCAAATAACAGTTAACTTTGTATTAAATGTTTATGCGATAGAAACGTCCTGCCGATCAAACGATAATTGCAGCCCGGTAAAATTCCATTTATCCGAACATGACAGGGGACGAGCAGTTTGCACAATTGAAGTTTGCACAATAGGAGTTCACCAATTGTCTCCGTTACCTATTATTTTTAGATATTACAGTCAACAGCTTTCGATTTTCATTTCGTTACAATTAGTATGTATATTATACAATCAGTTACGATTAGCGTTACCACAAGGTAATTTATACGGCATGCGATACAATTATCAGAAAATAATTCGATGTTTCGTTTATAACGACTTTGAAGTTTCTTTAAATAACAGCCAAATATTAATTACATTTCATCAAATCATCGCATCTACAAAAGTATGAAAAATTGCATGAAACTTCGTTTGCGTAGATTGACAATATTCGATATTTTCATGATAAACTTAATTTATTGAATTTCGCGAGGCGCGATCGAGAATGAGGTCGAAACACATTTTATTAATATATTCCGTATATTAGTCGTCGAACGTCGAACTTTCCGAATTGAAATCGCGGCTCGCGTATGAAGTGGAAAAATTAATCAGAAACTTTAGAAAAGGCGGAATAGGAAAGAGACGAGAGGAAGATAAGGAAAGCGAAGACAACAAAAGCAGAAAATAAGGTCGTGTCGAGGCGAAATTTCACTGATCAGTACCTTTATTCCGACCCACGTACAACTTGCAACGTGAAATGGCGAAGGCCGAGTAATACGATGAGCTTGCTTTACCATTTTATAATTGCGACGCTGATGAAAAAGCATCTCGTCACTTTGCGCTGCTGTGGACGCGCCTTTGAACAAGCTTGCACGAACGGGAGCAGACGAAGAACGCGAAGGGAAACTGAAAATCAGCAGGACGCCACGATACATTGCGAAGAGCTGACAGCGCGCCACTGGAGAACGAAAGAGGATACACGACGCCACGCAATTTCCATTATGCCGATCATAAATACAGAGTTCATGGTCAAACGACACCACCGTCGGATCGAAATTTACCGTTTTCATTTTTATCGATCACCATATCTCGCAGCAAGAACTAATTTACCGTTCGTCGTCGATCTGTACTTTCGTTATCGTTCTTCTTTTACCTAATAGTTATAAAGCAACGTTCTGTTATTTTCTTAATATATCGAATATTTGTTTAGAACGTAGCGTCGAAGGTGTCCACGCTACGTCAGGGAAGATGCGATTTGAAATAATCACGGACGAGAGGCGACTATTCCTAAACAAAAGTTTACTATAAAACTTAAAATTAATCTAACAAATTTTCGTACATAATATAGGTATATTAATATGCGAGAGGGAAAGCGATTACCAGTCGCCGTTGACAGCTTTGATGATTCAAAGGGCTAAGCCCTCGAACAGTGGAACACCGCCGAAGCCAGCGGAACATCGCTGTTAGAATCTTTGAAATTCGAGGTACATACATACAATGATCAAGATGATACAATGACGATGTAGAAACAGATACGACGGCTTAAACGGTTGGGATGCAAAAACTAAAAGCCAAGTAGAGCGCACCGATTATGCTTTTCTTTTAGTTTATTTTGGTTTTTACAATTTGTCCTGAAGGACATTTGGTAAAGTGTTATATCTCATTGGTAATAAAAAAAAATAAAATAAAATAAAAATAAAAATAAATATAACATGTAGGTGGCTACATGTACATAGGTGCTAAGTTATATCTTTTATGATCCGATTATGCTTGCAAAAACAATTATTGTCTGGAATTTATCCTCTGAAACCGTTCTAAGCAATATTATATCGGACCAAAGGAAAAAAATTTGTCCTGTTTTTTTCTTTTTTTGGGGGGACAGATACTATCAAAACGTGCAGCACGTATCCTCGTGTTCACCGAATAGAATCGTCATCTTGCAGCACTATCGCAGCGCAGAACTTTTCCCAGCCTGCTGCACTTTGCAAAACAGAATACATATAAACGTCGGTGTATCAACAGAACACGAATGGAAATTCTGTGTACTAACCTGTTCACGATCACACGCCATCTGTTTTGGTCACGAATTCCGTTTTGGTCCAACTGGATTTCCGGCCAGAACGTACGGTTTGCCTGGCTGAATGCAGTTCTGTCTCGAAATATCCAATTAAAACGCTTCCGGACTATCGATATAGTGGAAGGATAAAAGGGAGCTCTGTTTTTACGAATTCGTTTTCCCAACGAATGGTTACGAACGATGATGTTTGTTGTTCGTTTAATTTCAAGTCATTCAAACATAATTTTAATGGTTTCAGTGATAATAGAGTACGAGTGGTATAACTAAAAACTAAATTAATAGTAATAATCAAATTTTAACGATTCCCGTATTTATCTAACATTTTGCAAAAACAGGTCCGCGAAAGTTCGTATTGACGTAGGTACTTGTTGCTCGCCTTACTCATTTTTATTCGCATGGTTCTATTTGGAAGATAAATACAAACTCAGACAAAATTTCTCAATTTACATTCTTCCCTTCGAAATGTTATCTCTAATTTCTCCGATCACGTATATGTACATACGATCGATTTATTTCACGTCCGATTTAACTTAGTATCCCGAATAATAATACGTTCCATTCGCGTTCGAGGTAAACGTTCCCTTCGGACAAACGAGAAGATCGAATCTGTTTTACCACTAGGAGGAACGGGTTATGAAAATAAACATATTTCCGTGAATATCCGTTACGATTCGCGTAATGAAATCGAGGTCCATTTCAAAGGCAATCGTGCTCTTTGCAAAGAGAGAGAGAGAGAAGATGATTCAAGAAAAATTGATGAATCTACGGTTGAGCCGACACGAGTACAGAGAAGTCAAAGACCAAGAATTCATGAAGTAACAAGGATTAAAAATGTAATATCCACGATACACCGGAGCCGTACTAACACAACAAATTGATTTCAGTGAACTTTAACCGCAGGTTTCCGCATAAAAGATATTGTTTCCCCCGAGAGACGAAGACATTTTCTTTGGCAACGTGGATTCCAGTTTTTCATGTTTCCGTGGTTCGCGGTAACTTTCAATTCAATTGCGACCCGTCGTTTCCCTTTTCCTCGTTTTTTGACTTTACATCAGAATTTTAACCTTTTTTGCGGGGCTCTCCCGTATGTGCACAGGAACTCCCATCAATATGAACGGTTGTCTGTCGTGTGCAATAATTACGTTTCATGCATTTACATACCAAGTAAGTCGTATATCGGAATTCCCCAGCGCTGGTAGCGCTTTATTCCACGCGAAATTGTATGGACCGGAAAATATTTGCTTGTCGAGTGTAATTACGCTTCATATGCCCGCGCATAGCATTGAAACATTAGTCGGATTGAGCATTACAAAGAGAGAGGGCGGAGAGAGGGACAGAATAATATACAGAATTGTGTGTTACCGTGCACGGTACTTTCCATACAAAATAGTACGATATTTAAAGATAATTTAACTTACAGTTCTAAATACTGTAAATACGTGTATAATATATATTTCCAACCAGTTTTGAATGGTAAAACAATTAGCGTTATTTGGATGTTCGACTCGAGTAAAAGATTCCATATATAAATAGCACGATCAAAGGTATAACGGCGCTGAAAGTATGTAACGTAACATAAATAACAGGAAACTGTAAACAAATTGTTGCTAGGAAATGTGTTAGAACTTCAAATATCCTGTAACTATTTCGAACATCTGATACGTAGAATAATAAAACAGTCAGGTATAAACAAATGTTACAATGAGAATGCTTTCAAAGCGACGGAAATGTGCGACGATTACTGTCAATTACGCTTTTACATAGGAAAATTTTCCCTAGTTTGTACTAACGTTTCCGATTATCAACGTTCAGGATACTCGTGTAACGGCACGGTGCGATGTTTCGTGCGATGGCAGCCGAAAGGAAAGCTGCATAAAGTAAGTAAATGGCCGAGGCAAGGCCAGTCGAGGCAAGATGGAGCACATAATGCGATCTGCTTCGTTCACTGCCTCTTCCTCCGTTCGTTCCACCCCTATACCGCTACACTATCCAACCCTCGGCTGTTAGCCATGGTCTCGTTTAGATAAGACCGATATTTTGACGTGCAAAAACTTGCGCAGCTAATCTTCGGCCTCCTTATCTTTGCAATTCACGCAAAGATTGCTAGCCGCTCTGTAGACTGCATCTAGCCACGGAAATTACCCCGTGCCACCCTAACTTTCGTAATCTTCCGTCGACGTAATATCCGGAAGTATTACGTGGTCATTGACACTGAATATTTGATGCGTCATTATCGAACCTTTCTACCCGTCCTCCTTTTGCTGGTTCTTTGTCCACGCAATGTGATGAAACTGTATTCGATCGGGGGAATGAGTCAACGAATACGATTTGAGATATTTTTAGTAAATAGAAGCAGAGGCTGGTGACTGAAAAATTTGTGCAACTTCCATGGAAAGATTTTACAGATTTTGATAGTCTTAAAGGGTTGCCACGTTAATCTCTCAAAGGGTGTGATTGTAACGATGAATATAGGAAGACTGAGAAGAAACTTTCGTCGCACTTTTGTGCCATTACTTTTTGGAATG
This sequence comes from Bombus pascuorum, assembly GCF_905332965.1. Taxonomy (NCBI): domain Eukaryota; kingdom Metazoa; phylum Arthropoda; class Insecta; order Hymenoptera; family Apidae; genus Bombus; species Bombus pascuorum. The sequence goes on from NC_083493.1 coordinate 17,367,429, forward strand.
TCGATGTTACTTCATTGTGGCCACTTCTTCGCGTCACTGATATTTCCTTTCACGTGGGACAAATGCGCGGAGGAAAGGGGATAAGCGAGCAATGAATGCGCGAAGAAAGAAATCGGATCGAACGGTAGCAGATGGTATTCGTATAGGATTCAGGTAACTTCTCATATATAGCGAAAGAAAGCAGCGGGTTATAATGGAAATCTTTCGTAAGGAAGTTCCATCGATGGTATATACGTAAACGTATAGCATGCGCGCATATGCGAACTGCTAGCCATTGTGCAGTTTGCCGCCGATGGAAGCGAAAATGCCCCCGTCGTAAATCCTCTCTAATGCGATTTCCTTAAGAAAGGAAGAAAACCTAGCGAAATGTGCTCGGCTGGTAATTCCCTTAATATAAATGCGATTACACGCGGATCAAATTAGAAAGCAGAATATCAAATCGTTCTGACTATGATGCCTTTTAACCGGTTCAATTGTTAAAGAAGGTATTTGAACGAAAAGTAACATCGTCGATAGCGCTTAATGCACTTTGGTCTGACGACAAGTAAGAGTTGTCGATCTATTCCCCTTTTTTTAATTGTTTCTTCTTTTTACAGACTTTATTAGTTTTGATTTTGGAGATTTGGTAGCAAACGGTTTGCGATATTGTCTGATTTAAAAATTAGAAAGCTCGTAATTCGTTCGAAAGAACTCCGGTAGTTTAGTTCTTTATAAATCGTCGACGTGCTACAGCGAATGATTAACGACGTTGGAGCCGTCGCGTCAGGGGAATAACTTACCACGTCTATGATCTGCTGCAGCGTGATGCCAAATCTCACTTCGAGAGGCTCGCTCTCATTGGCAACGGGCCGCTCCAGTGTGTTGTATGATGACAGCAGCTCGTTCAACAGACGTTTCTCGTGACGTCCGCACAGGCTCTCTGCAACAAAAACAACTTGTCTAAATCCGAGTGAAACATTCCATAGTGACTAATACAACTCGCCAGTAGCTGCCATAAATTTGAATATTGTCGCCACTCATCGCGACAGTTGTAATTTCCATAGAAAGTGAAAATGATGATCTTAAACTTTTTTGTTATGCCAAACACGCGACTCGAGACGAGATATTTGCGAGACAGTCGGCACGAGCGAGAAAGCTTCTCATTTTTATCAGATTTCTCTGCATTTTCCATTACAATTTTTCGAGAAAATTCTCAGTGAATTAATTAGAAAAAACGTAATTAACGACGATGTCTAGTTTGCAACCTATATTATTTCTAATTAAAAGAATTAAATGCAATTTACCAAACGAGGAGGAAAATATTAAAGTTCCACGGAACAATTACAAATTATTGCATTTTAAATTCCCCAAATTATCAATGAGGAGTTTCATGCTATAGAGCATAATTGCGACATGTTGTACGATATTCGTACTCTCTTATTATCGGGCATATTAAATCGGTACATCCATTAAAATCTTAAGCGGGAACATCTCGAGACTACACGCATAAATACGTAGATATATCTCTCGGACATACAGGGCTTTTTTTTAAACTAATCATACGCGAGTTCGTTATTAACTTCTGTTGCTGCATAAAATTCCGTTTTCAGCGATAGTTTGCTCGAAAATTCGTTTCAACCTGGCGAGCATCGTGGATCGTGTTGCGAGTACGGATTCGATATATTACAGAGCAACGATTGCGAGTAAGCCACTATAATCCCTTGGCAAACCTGCTAAGCTTAGTACACATTCTGTTCGCGACGAATTGAAACTACGCGAATTTTTAATCACTCGAGTCTGTGTTTAGAATTCATGTTTATAATTACGGTCCCTGTAACCTTCTTGTTTATCCACCCACTATTTAAACTAGCCTTATAAAATGTTAGAATTTACCATAGATTGCACGTTAGTCTGTCATTTATATAGTATCATGAATGAAGTTATTGCCGTTAAAGAGAGCAAAATTTAATTATTACCATTAACGTTGAAATTATATGGAAATGTTGGAATACAACGATATTTCACGCATAGGCACAAAACCCTTACACAGACACCCACGCAAGTATTTGAACAGGACACTTACACAGGTCATACTCATTACCGTATAGAGAGTGGGGCTTAAAATATTTAAGGGATCATGGGTCACTACCTACGTCTGGTCTGAGAGTAACTGGCCAACAATCAACAATTCTTGTATACTTTGTTAATTATATCACTCGCTTATATACATTTGGTTCTGTAGTTCTGTTTAATAAACATCACTGAATATTATTTCAACATAAACATTGTGTCTTCCACAGATTATTAATCTTAACTTTGAGATTAAATTCTAACAGGAAATATCTCCGCCTCACATTTTAATGTTTTCTAATGTGTTCATAGCATGCTATCAATGAAATAGTTTACAGTTATGGAAAAAGTCGTATATCTCTCGTTTAGGTTATCCATCTGAACCCAAAGAACGCTATATGGATCGCTAAAAACGAAAGGAAAAATAAATTGAGATCTGTGAGTGCTCTAATTGTAAAGCCACTGGTTTCGTTATAGTCAACATTTCGTTGTACTGTGGCAATTCGGTCAATATCATACATTGGTAGTAAGAATAATGTCCGCGGATTAAAAACGCACTAGCTGTTAACGGAGAGTCGGCTAAAAATGAGTAAATACTTACCTGCAAGTGGAAAATCACGCAACAGGAAAACAGGGATTCCGGAACAAGAAAGAGACGTGTGAGTCGATGTCGAGAAGGTACGAGAATGCTCGAGACACAACTCTTTCGTGTCGCTCTTAAATGATAGAATACGTGATGGGTGCAAACGTGTTGTCGTCGTGCTATTGGCTCGTCGAATGTAAACAGAAATATTTCGACGCGAGTATTTGAATTGAAATATCGAGAAACTAATCAGCCTGACACTAACCATTACGATCACATAACAGATTCTGTCGTACAAATTGAAAGCAACTGAAGTGATTCTCCACGATATCGTTGCACGTTAATTCCATTACTTATAACTCTTTGTAAGAATCGACGATAACTAATTGCAATAAAAAATTTTGCAGAAGATGAATTTATAAATTTACAAAGATAGATTCTCTAATTATGAAATAGACAATTACGAAATGAATTATAATCCTGTTCGATTGATTTCCTATAAACTGTTAAATATGTAAATATCTTTAACAAAGTTGCCCAGAAGCGAAATACCGTAACGTGTATTCTGGGTAGAAGAAGAAGGAAACGAAAGGCGAGTAATTCTCACACAAAACGGTAACGTCAATGGTTACGATCAAGCGAGCACGTCGAGGCACAACAGAGGGGCTCTGAATATGCCAGAGAAGACAAAAAGAAGACGTCGGACAAAGAACAGGGAGGAGGAAATGGTGATGGAGGTGGAGAAAGAAAGGAAGGTAAAAGGAACAAAAAACGAGAGGAGTATTGAATTCTCGGTGTTGTCGGACGTAGCAGGGGGTAGTTCACGAGCAAGTGCATCTGTCGTAACCCCGCAATATTTTGGTCTGTCTTTAATGGGTGCACGTGCGTCGAATTCGACTCCGGCTACAACCATTATTCTCTCTCTAGACACAATCCTGTTGCATTTCGCATTCGGCCACGGCGTCGAGCCCGGTTCCAAGGTTGGCTGTTCGTGTACGAGAACTCGACGCTACCAGAACTGTACCAAATATATGTGGAATGTGTGGATATTATAAATTTGTAGAAGAATCAATGATAGTTTCATTAAGCTGCAACAAGTTATAGAAAAAGTTTCCTATCAATTTTCGTAGGTACTTGCGATGTTTCGTTGAAATTAAGACTCTCTCCCTCTCTCTCTCTCTCCCCCTCATTTATACGATATATTTCATGTCTTCACTGGACACAGAGAGTCGAAACTATTATATTTCATAAAAAGTAAGGAAAATAATTTCGGAGAAACCATTATATCCACACAAATTTAATTTTCTACCGCGTTTTACTTTTTCTTTCGGACACATCTATCTTAATTTTATTTCGCCCCATCTAACTTTCGCGCCGATATATCGATTTCTCTCGATTCGCTTCCACAACCACATTGCCATTCTGGTATTCTCGTTGTTGTCGAGTTTTCGAACTTTCGTGTAGGATTCAACTGTTCGAACTTCCATTTTATCAATCATGCTACAAATTTTTTTCATTATGATGTACTTGTACAGTGACCATCGCTTCGTTGATTCTTTCGCAGAATTTCCAATGTTTTCCGCGTGCATGAATCCAATAAAAACTATCCAATATTGTAAAATACCTGTAAAATAACAACCTTCCGTACTAAGAGCACTTCATAGTGCGTAGAATGATTGTGTGAAGCTTACATATATGTATATGTTTACACTGTAAACTATTCGATAATGTTCAATAACATTTTTTCCCTAACGTACTTGAAAGACGTAATTGGGGTGTATTCAAATAACAACGAAGAAAGGCTATTATTTCCGCGTGAAATAGAATAATTCATCACAATTATACGATTTATTGAATCGTACTTATCCTAATAATAATTATTATAATAAATCAAAGATTTTACCATCGTAATACTTTTGCATATATATCAGCATTGTACTTTTTACTCTTAAATATAATCGCTAAAAGTATAATACAATATAGAATAAAAATATTTTATCTCAAAGTTTATTTTTATTCAGAATACAGCAGTTATTTTTTTTTTTTTTGCCTCTATAAAGTAAATTTAATTCCATAATATTTTCAAGAAAGTATTTCGAATACGAAAAATGTATTATGAAAAATACGCAAGTGTCGCTTACAATAACTTATTCGTTCATTTTGTGGAAACGAATGCTTTAAATGGAACGCGTTATGTGTGAAAGAATTCATTGAACAGGAAAATGCTATTCTTTTTCGGTAACTCGGTACTTCGTGAATGAGAGACCTTATATTTTATAACTGACGTTGTATGCCTTCTTTCTTTATTCGACTGTGGCATACAGTCACAAGTTATGGCTTATACGCTTCAATCTGTCTAAACGCATGAAATAATTCCAAAATTGTATAATAGAAAATTCAGTAATTTTAATAAATTTGATAAACCGTCGATGATAAATTGTGGTAGAAAAACGTGATAAATTACAAAGAAAAATTTTGATTTTAAGATTTAGTACCGGTGAACTGAATTTACAAAATTACGATACAGAGTTTCAACCATGATCTTTCAGTCATTTTGCTTCATTAAGAAAACGACATACCTACGCTCCATTGAACTTGTAGTCCTAATAAGATCTGTATACTTTGTTACGCAATAAACTTCCTTTATTCTCGATCGTTTAATGCATTCAAAAGCACACTATACTTGATTTTATCTTATCGTCGATACATATTTTAGAGAGCAAATTTACGAACTCGTTTAATGTTTCTTGAGCATAAAGGAAGTTCACGGTCCACCGTGTATTGGTCGAACGGTTCCACACCGCGAACTCGAAGCAAAAGGAACGACGTACCCTTTTCCGTTATTTACATTCCTCTTGTCGGAATTAATTAGGCCAATGCGGGCACGTTGAAGTGAAATTTCATCGTTCGAACGAAATCAATGTCATCGTTAATCAGATTAGGCAAATGTATTATGTGCTATTGATCCAGTGTTGAACTGAAGTTTATATAGTAGCGACATATTGCATTGCACTGATTAATCACCTTTGTAATACAACGAGCGAAACACGTGCTACGAATTCGATACCTGTCGCTGGTAAACATCAAGAACTAGTCGAATATACATAAATCCTGTTATTTTCGAGTTGTATCGATACGAAACTACCGAAACCTTCGAAATCGATCGATCATTTTTGAAAAGTCCAACTAAATTAGTAACCGTGCTCGTGCTTTGCAAGATCCATGCATTCTGTATATGCACACGATACCAGGCTAGTCTTATTTTCCGTCAAGGTAAAAGTGTAGCTATAAATAAAGGTGATACGATCGATTGATTCTAGGTCACTCTCTCTCTAAACGATCCTTCTCTCGAGATTAGTTCGATTCAAAGCACGCCCTAAACCCTAGACGGGCCGACCAAAAGCAGGAACTTGCGCAATAACTATATTTCAGCCGAAAGACGATACGTAGCTATAATTGATGAGCTGCGAATAACATGAAAGTAGAACAGGCTGCTTTTCCAGAAGCATCTTGATTTACGTGCGTTGTCAGACCGTACGATAACAAATGATACGCGAATTAAAGACCGATGCGGTACACGTCGCCGGCTATTCTATCATCGACGAGTGGAACGCAGTTTCTCTATATGTATAAAAGATCGAAAATTGTTATATATTCGATAGTGATCTGAAAGAGCTAAGTTTGAAAGCAGCGGTCAAATCTTTTCTTCCATTTCTATACTGCCCAAATATCGAGAAACTTAGTAATTGCGAAAAAGTATAGAACGACATATGTATGTCTGATTCTTTGGAATTCAGAGAATGTTTGACTAATGTCGATTAAAAGGAAAGATCTAGACTCGGAGAAACTATCGATCGGTGTAGTTCTCATATTTCATACGTCAGATGGAATTTTACCTGTTCCAATCAGCGAGAATCTTAAACGAAATGGCTGAGTTTGCCGTAAAGCTGGCTTCTTTCTATCGAAAGTCTCGCAACCTTTCGCAAATGGAAGTAATTGAATCGCTCTACCGTTCTAAAAATTTGATTTCAGTACCCAAGACGAATCTCGAGCGAATTAACATTCGCCATTTTCAACGGACGCGACGCGACGTTCGAAACGTTGCGATGTTTACGCTAGTAACGAAATAATAAACCTCCAAATCCTTGAATATAAAGTTTTTCAGATATTCTGACCAACGTATAATCTCTATATATATTATTCTCTTCGAGGTACTCTTCGATTCGACGAATAAAACAATAACGTTCCACAAATTCCAATAATAAATCAAATAATTTTAACACAGTTCGAGTTTTCTTATTCAGTCGTTAATACCGCAAGTAATGTGAAACGACAATCGCGTACTAAATAAAAAACTTTCGATCTAAAGATATTCATCGTCGCACCAGTCCTAAAAGCTCGATGCCACGAAACACAAATAATCGTTCGTGACAATTCTGTCCGCGACCAGATTCGCAAATACCCGTCACTGTTAACCAGACGGTAGATGAGCCTTTTAATAGTTAGCCACAAAGGCCGACTGAAAAAGGATCGCGATAGCTTCATTCAGACCAACATTATCAATGTCGATTTAGATTAATGAAAATGACTTTGCGAGGGGTTGAAAAAGTCGCTGGAAGGGTACATAGAGAGAACAAAGAACCCGGACGGAGAGAGAAGGAACGAACGAGCGTAAGGGAGAAGGGAAGCGTGATATATAGAGGGAGAAGGAGAGAAAAGATAAATAGAAAAGAGGCAGGAATGTCGCTTAGAGACTGATTACGAGACGCTACCCTTTGACGAAATATGTGTGTTAACGGGTGTCAGGGTGAATGGCTGGTTGGTCTCTTTTTCGCACCTTCGACGTCAACGTTCTTCGTTGGCGGAGCCTGCGGGAACCACCAGCATGAATGGCGCTCTCCGTATAAAAGCACAATCGCACCCTTCCGAATATTCGCACGCGCGACGTTTATCTACAGAGCGGACCGTAAATCGTGGTCTGAGGCCTGACTGAAAGGCTGATAGTTCTTCGTGAAAGTAAACCAAAACCGAGACCAGCCTGGGAACAATGGCAGACGGTGTTGGAATTTATGGATCGCTCGCTAAACGAAATTGTCCTGAGAAATCTACGTGTATAATATGGCTTACAATTTTTGGAAGATCGTACTATTTCAAGACCTGCACGATAAATAAATATTTCTTATAAATACCACTGACGATTTTTCGTAGCATTCTCGCCAAGTTCGATAGAAACATTCTTATGACAAAAATATTACGGTACAAAGGAACGTAACGCAAGAAGTCATGAGATCTTTTAAAGATACTTCTTGATAAACATGAACTATCACGCCTTGATACGTTAAATAGTTTGAACAGTGTAATGCGAATAGATATATGTAAAGGATTTACGTTATTGACATAAACATCGTTATTGTCATTATACGAATCTCTTAATGCCGTTTATAAAATCACGTTTGAAGAGAGGGAGGATTTTAGGAAAGACCGTGTAAGGAAAGGCTAAAGGAAAGGATAAATTGATCGCGTAAGGAACGTAGCAAAGAAAGCGCCAGAAATATTTCCTTTCAAATGAAAAAGGAATCGTTAAGATCGTGTAAAGCTGACAACGATGTTGTCGTTAAAGAATCCTGATGCAAGAGAGGAAAGCAACGACACGTACTTACATCGTCTGTTTCTGTGAGCGTGAGAACGTCAGATCGCCCACGTAATTTTCACGCGTGGGCATTACATACGCGCCTGCACGCATATACGTGCTCGAGCGAGCGTGCAATGTAACGGATCACGAACACCTGCTTATCGTGGACGAACGCTTCGTAAACTTACCAGTTCCTGTATTCTATCGTTTATGTACGAGGACTAATAATAAACGATACTTTAAAAAATATGATAAAGCATCGCGTTATCCGTTCCTCGTTTAATTATTATAGTAGTGTCATAAATTCCGTCCCTAATAAAAGCAACTTTGTATAATAATAAATTAAAATAAGAGACTAATCTTTCTATACCGTACGTGCAAAAGGGGCAAAAAAAGACTTCGCAACTATACGAAGGAATTATTATTGCATATATTGCTTATTTTTTATAATGCACGTGGTACGTTCGTGTGCGAATAAGCTTTTAATCTTTTTACGAAAATTATGGACAAATAAAGCAAGAATAATCATCAAGGGCAGAGTTCTGGACGTTTGACCATTTTCGCCATTTCTAAATTCAACTCTCAGAGAAACTTCATTACTTACGGAAGAACCTACTACTACCATCGAATAATGGTAAAAAGTATCGCAAAACATCGCTGCTACGCGATACAATGATACAATGATACAATGATAGAAAATATTAGATTTTACCGCAAGTATTAGGTACCTGTCTCGATTAATCCGCCTTCGACACCAATGAGGAACGCCATTAATACGCGTGATTGGGACGGAAGATCTTCATTATGAATGACGATCTTGGTAAATAGAAACGCTAATTGGTCCATCGGGTTGCATCAACGCAGACACGTGCAGGTTGACACCTGTGCTTGATGAAATTGCATTCATAAGCTGATGATCCACGAGTCATGCGGTTTCAGTAGCTTAACTCGGATATACTATTCCTGTTATCTTGTCTATCGAGCTAATATAGCCAGCATAAACTACAGACTGCAGTAAATTGACTGTAGTGAGACCTAATTCTGAATCCTAGAGAAGTTCGCATCAGGGTTTCAGTATGAAACTGTCTTCGCCACGAAATTTGGTTTAAAGTTTTGCACTCGTATTAGTAGCGCGCTATTATCAGTTACGTTACAATGTAGATGCGCTATTGATAGCGTCACAGAAAGGAACAAAAGTACTCTCCGCAGGACTATCCTCTAGCGGCTTATAGAATTTCCAAAGACTATCGATCTATTACGAAGGAGTTCAAAGATGCTTGTACATTTGTTACAGTTTATAATTTGACGATCGTAGAGAACAAGGAAATTTACTAAATCATATAACAGATTATTTGCATCGGTATATGTATACGTATATGTATTATTACTCGAATGATTATTACATAGCAAGCGACACCGAGGCAAAATCGTACGAGCGATATTGGTTCGTCAAATTTATATACCTGAGATTGGATTGCGAAAATTCGATTATATGCACCATCCTAATAGTTCTTGAAAACAATCTGACCGCATTGCCCGTTTCTCCAGAAACAAAGCAGGCAATAATTTGCTAAAGCTCCTGTATCGCACTAAGCTATTCATAGAATAGATACCGCTATTGTTCATCGGCAATGAATTGCCAGCGGCCAAGTCTACCTCTCCGTCGCGTGGCTTACATTTCGCTCGCGGCACGAAGCATCGCTGAAAATTATTATTGCAGAAACGTTGTGTGGCTTTAACAACGTGCAGAACGCGATCTCCTGTCGAGGAACATGGACCGGGTCAATCGGGACACCTAGAGGATTAGGCGCAGTCTCTGGGTCTGCTGACAAACACAAAATCGTTATAGTCGGGAAATACGCGAAACTTGCACACACTGATACATTCGTATGATTCTGTTTACGTAAGACTATACGCGAATCGCGTATATCTGATGTTGTTTGCTGTTCCGGTAGCTTCACGATGTTATCATTCAGTTATGCATTTCTCCGAAGTGCGCGTTTCAAAGTCCGTGCTACTCGTATGCCGAACGTGCTCTTAAATTCTGTGAATTTTGGAAGTTCAAACGATAGCGAAGCACAAGAAACTGATCTACACGGTAGGATAACATTTGCGATTTAAAGATTACAAAATCATGAGTGAAAGTAGGAAGAAATTAATTATATTCACTGGCTAATCGTTCATAGTTTGGTTTTTATAATAACAAGATAGTATGGATCGTGTACATTTTCTAATCGTTCTGGTCCTCGTTGCGTTTCAAACGAAATTCTGGACTCTTAGACTTCGCTATAACAAAATCTATATATTTCCATTCATAGATATCGATATAATCAATTAAATAATAGACGCGTCAAATATTACAAAAGGTCGATAGTCTGAAAGAATCGATCGATTAGAGCAGTGAACTAGCCGAAATTAGAAATCTCGTTTAGACCCTACTCGCCCAACCGTGTAGTCTGTAACTTGACTTACAAGCGTTGTTACCGAGCTGTATAATTATATGTACTTATAATTCCACCCGAAACATTACGGAACCACTGTTCGAAAGTTTGCAAAGCAAAATGTCAACAAAATTACATCGAGAGAGCAGGCGATTCAAACCAATAACGATTCCAGCGTCGTTAAATTCGAGTAAAATTTCTGGTGTTCCACATTGTCGACGCTTGCAACGAGTCTCCTAGAACTAAAAAGTTGTCGAGGACGGCTCGTTCAACTCACGATACTATCTGTATATTACGTCTGTTCGTACGAGAGATGTTAATGACATGTATAAGTTGTTACACGAAAAACACGTCATCGTCGGAGAAGGAATGCAATTTGTTGGTAGGTAGGAACAGGTAACACGATCAAAGATAAGGTAAGCGGAAGCAGAAGGGTGAAGAGTGTCGAAGCCAAAAATAGGAAGCGCAAGGGTAAAGCGGCGGAGACTCGAAGCATCATTGATCCAGGAGGAATATACGCCGTCTACATCGTAACTTTGATCGCGCTGTAAACAGAATATCCCTAGGATTGACTGTCCTCTCTCGTCCCTTCGAACTTTTACCTATATTGCTGACAGTTACAGCTGCATAGCACGTAACCATAATTATGTACCGTGTACATGAGCGTGCAAGTATTTCTCGCTTACGTTCAGTCCACCTCCTCCCCTTCTAAATATTGACTCTCTTAGAAATCTATTTGCAGGTTGCAAGTTGATAGGAGGATGGAGATAAGCGATGTATAAGTTTCAACGTGTTGCATGTCACACGCCGACTAAATCTTGTGTAAGTGATGGTGAGTGATGAATACTAAGTAGGTAGCGTTAGAGAGACTTTGACTGATGATATTGGAGAATTCAATAAGTGCATTTCTTGTGTGTGCTGGTCGACACTGTCCGCTAATTCAGCTTTCACGCGTGATTACGACAGTGCTTCGTCATATGGGTACTTTAAACGCGAAAAAATCTACAACTTTACAGGTAGCAGTATTATGGACTGCTACAAAACGTTTTTTTGCGTAATTTTATAATTATTTGCATATTTGAAATATTATAATAATAATATCACGTAATTTAATTTTTTATCCATCAACTATTCAATAGGAAATCCAATTAAAATAAAATTGTCGATGATTTAAATTAACAAGCTTCGAAGATTATTTCGAGATGATCTATCCCGAACGAAATTTAACGATGTATTGTTTCGTATTACATTTATTACTCATAGATTTACTGATTTTCCTTTGCCAGATTACTGTATGGTAACCATGTAAATCAATAATACGAAGGTATTACCAATTCCATTATGTATATGGTCGTGCAATAACATAATATGTATTGGCGTTGCCAATATGTATTGAATAGCGTTCATCGCCGATAACGAGCGCCGTGGTTCTCTGAATTTCGACGCATCGCCAATGTCAGTATTCATACATCAACGTGATACGACGTACTCGTTTCGCTAAAACTAATATCTTGATTGATAATTAATAACAATCGCGTAAACGTATTTTATTTCTCGTTTACGAATGTATTCGCAAATTTCTTTCAGCAAAATCTTCCGCACTTATAATTTACCTGTAATTAGTAGACAGATTCTCTAAACATGTCTTAACGAATAAATTAATAATTTAACATTTTTTGGTTATCGCTACCACACGAAATCTTTAAAGCTGTTTTATTTGAAAATTCTCACTTTCTATAGCCTTGAAATTCATTGATTCCGTAATACCAATTGCTAACAACGAAATAAATTAAGTTCCATACAAAATAGCACGAGGACGGTAACAATAATTTACTAACAATAATCATGATTTTATAGATACATATTTTTCTATTGGCGTGTTGAAATATCAGTTTATTAAATATGGCTCCTTCAAATTCAAATTAGAAATCCGCGTGACCGGCAACTTCACCGAATTGTAAACACGTAAGCAACGTTTCTCAGCAGAGCGGACACAAGTGACAAAACTTGGGACGGTAGGGAAATTTGGCGAAACTAACGCGGCGAAGCGTATTCCTGCACGCGGCATGTACTTACTGACCGCGTACAGTAGTTGTGCGGCCGCGGAACGGAACTACGCCACCGGAAGGTGTCCGACGTACAGTACCTAGAGTTCGGCTTTTGGCTTGGATTAATCAAAAGCCTTAATTGGGTTTCTACCAGTGGAGATCTGACACGACTGCCTTCATTTGTCCGTGCGCGGATTTTCTCTGGAATCTCCGCGATTCCATCGGAAATTTGATTATTCCGATTCGATAGATGTTCCGCGTGATTATTATTTCTACGGCGTATCGAATCCTCGTCGTGAAATTCTTTTCCTCCCTTTTCATTCCTTTTGCTATCGGCTTGCTCATTTCCGCGATTAACGTTCCACCTAACTCGGAAATGCGTGCGAGATAATGAGACAGCTTGTGTTTGAATCTTTTCTCTTCTACTTACTGTATATTTACCTGGACTATCGTAGGGTAAATGTGTAATTGAATCTTGTAACCTTTCGCTGTTTATCGAAATTAGTTTCTTTTTGCCAATAGGAACGTTACGTTGGAAGCTTTTAAGCGAAGTAACACGTAATTTAACATAAGCCAGAAGAAAAGTGTCGTAAATATTTTGTAAGTGTAAATTTGATTCGAAATGTCTTTTAACTTTGTAAATTTACAATACCGTGATGGTACATTAAAGGGAGGGGGACGAAATGAAAAATTTGGAGGTTTCGTGAAAAATTATTCGCTCCAAAACATATACGTTTAGATATGACTTACATGTTCTATAAATATGTTTTTAATTGTCGAAGTGGTCGCCACTTTTAAGAAAACTCTACATCTGGTCTCTAGTTTTCTCAAGCACCGAAGCCATCGACAGCGCATAGACAAAAGACTGCGTCGAAGGCAAACCATAAACGGTACACATGAAACGTTGGCTTCAGGGTTTGTCAGTCATAGGGTAACACTGCTAGCGTGCGGATCAGCTCAATTATATTTCGAACACTTTAATATTAAAAAAAATATATATATATTTTTTCTACCTTATAATTTATCCACGCGTTCCTTTGTATTCACACACATCCAATAACCTCAACATTAATATTATGCAAACAGCGTAATCGTACAATTTAAAAAATATGTCTAGGTTATCCAAATAAATTGCTAATACCTAGAGTTATTAAAGAAATGTACTAAATATTTCTGGAAACATAGGGATTTTACTGGTAATAATACTCGTAGTATTTTCTAAAGCATCAACTTATCTGTTTCACAATTATGCGAATAATCTGATCATACTACGATTTCTACAGCGCATTTATTGGGATGCCCAATTCGTTGATACGCATTCGATATGCAAATAAATCAGTTGTACAGCGACTCGCAAAGCTATACAATATACATGCAGCCTACTCTGTTACACGATTGTTATTATAATTTGCTACCTGCGCGTCATGCTTAGCGGCATAACACGATGTAACGTTGCACACAACCGGAAGAGAGCCATCAAATGCGAGTTCAAGTTTCGGCTCGCGCTATTCAAAAGCTTTAATTGGGTTTCTGGCGTAAGCAGAAGCTTTCTATTGATCAGTCCTGTTCCCAATGCACGGACTTTCCATTACGCTCAATTCTATCTACATTTTTCGTCGTGTAATAAAATAATCTAAAGTTATCTTTTACATGTTATCTACGTACACGTTATCTAAGACAAAGAAAGTCAGGCAGGAATTGGAAAAAATTTGTTGTGCTCCAGAAAAGTTTAAGCATCCACGGAAATCGTCTGACTGACCCTGAATGGATTACCGACGCGATAGCATTATTCGAGCTCTGTGACGACCGGAAAATCGAAAGTGGCGCGAGCAAACTTAAATTAGATCTTCTTTGTGGGCACCCATTAACAGACCGGAAAGACAAGATTGTGTTACGCGGAGGCTGAAAGAGACCAGGGAAAGGACCGAGGAAAACTCGGGAGGAACAGAGTTGTCGCGAATATCGCAATGAAATTGAATATTCATCGGTTTCAAAAGAAATCAAAGCGGGCTTGAAAGAACGTCGGACTGTTCGGCACTTTCTTTGTCCCAGTTCGCGTCGCACATTTTAAATCGTACGATGGTTGTAACAGACTTTCCGCGTACTCGGAACTTTTTCTCCAATTTATGCGTCCCTTTCTTGTCTAATTTGAATAGCTACTTCGTGCTATTTCGAAATTTCTGAAACGCCGATGACACTCTTGATAAATTCTACGAAAGTTAAAAGGCACTGTGGATTGCTCGTTCGTAATATAAAAGACTGGACCTAACAGAATCCCTTCGTTCGTATCGATCGTACATCAAAATATTCTTCTTGAGTCACGAAGTAACATTAAAATCACACAATCGGTATTTCATTTATATCACTTTACTCGCTATAACTCGCTATAACGCTGAATTTAGCGATGTTTGGCAAGGTAATAAGATTTAGTTCAACTTGTACATTATATCACCTTATCTTAGAATCTTATTTTAAGGCATACACATTGAATGCTTCGATAAGAGCTCAATACAAAACACATTTAATTTTTCTACAACGATGCGATATTATTTGATTAACTCTGCAATGATATATAACTTCTACTTCTATGTAATAAATTTTTTTACTATGTTTCTTGGCGAAACTTTATTTATATCCTCTGTGTATAGAAAACGATTGCACTAAAACGGAGAAAACTTGCCTGCTAAAACGTACCTTTATATACACTTAATTTCGTGAGAAGTCCAAACGAAGCAATGAAACTTATGGAAACACTCGAGTTTTTCATTACGGAGCGAAGCCGACTTTGGGGTTTCTTCGCTCCATGCCAATAATTCGTTACGTCTTAAAGGATTAAAGGCAACATCAAGAATGAATTATAAACGACTCGTATCATCTACTTTATGCTTATTGCCTCGTAACATTTCATAAATATTAACAGCACTATATCGCAGTTAAGGCTTTCTGCGATTTATATCGTTTAAACAGCATGGTTACAATACAACGCGATAGATTGAGATTGGATATTCAATTTCGTCGAAAATCTAAAGCGTAACAAGCGGTTCGAAAAGCGGTATTGGCAGCAATCGCGTTTCGCCCCTTTCGCTATGAATAACTTGAATCCGATTTCAATTAACATAGACGACAGTGATAAGTCGGCAAGCATTGAAATACTATTCGACTACGTAATTACTTTTCTAAGAAATTGAAGAAATATCGACGCGATACTTTACGGAACTTCGCGCAAGTATCATCCGTGTAGATATGCGTTAAAGTCGAAATTAATTCCTCGGATTTTATTAACGCTACTCCGAAGACTATAGATTTTCCGCGTGGTCTACGGAGAAATATTCCGTGAGTTTACGAGAAAATGCGAATCACCGATCTCTGTAAAGATCATGGAACATTGCGTCGGTTGATCATGGACATCCGCAGTCGTGCGTTAAACTGCAGACCCAAAATTGCACGTAAAACAGAGCAACGAGCGAGATTTTTTAACGCGTTTTGGCAAGTTTGAAAAAACGGAAGTACTTTGAACAGAAAGTTTCAAATTCGTTGCAGCACTGTTATAAAATTAATTTTGGGAACTTTCTTCGGCAACTTTCAAGATATCCCTGCGCCGACTACTGGTTCTTTTATAATGCATTCCTCTCGCGAGGTACATCCATAAATCTTGTAACGAAACTCATAAATATATTATCTCCAAGCTTTTACATATCCCTCTATGAAAAAAAAAATACTCGAAGTTAGTGGAATTAAATGCCTTTCTCTTTCCGATTTTATTCGATGCTTTCCTTCCCACATTTTACCAATTAACTTCATCGATTCTTGGCAGTACCGCGAATTTTTAGTCATCTCTTTTTAAATCCTTTATACAACCCTGGATAACTTATGCAACCAGATGAAAAAGTTAATTAGTCTTCTGCGCGTTAATGAACTTATGAAACGAGCAGTGACTAGACTAGAGGTGTTTTAAGTTCCGCGTTTGTTTTTCCTTCGAAATGCCGAGCAAGCTTCAAAATTTCAAAGTATTTTAATCAATTTTAAAGCTAAGCTTGAATTATTAGCAGCTCCTGTGGAAGTTTTATAGAATATTTTTCACAGAACGTTTCTTCTTATTTGAAACAGAGTGTGTGATATCACGAATACGATACTGTAAAGGCAACACTGGTGAGTAGCAAGTAACGTTGGTTAATGTCTCACAAATACATCTCATATCGAACGTTAACGATCTCTCTGTGAGTCATCTCCGCGTATTCGACATCATAGTCAACAAAATTTGATTTCGATAGTTGTAAAAACTTTCATTAGCTCTATAATTTAAGAACGGCGATAACGAAGGAGTATTTTGCATATTTCTCACAAACAATATACATCGAGCGTCAGGAAAAAACAAATAACTTGCCTTTCAGAGTAGAAATTCGTCGCGGCAACGCTGTCAGGAGAGAAGAATCGATAGCATCGGTAACGACACACGTGATACGTACATGCTCATACAGCGTTCCTGAACCCAGGCTATTTTGCAGAATTTTTACAACGTCGTGTTTCCCGGGTGACAGCGTTTTCCCGGAAATGTAAGACCCTTCTCTACACCGAGGAAATTTCCAACGAACCGATGAAAATCCTTTCTCTGTAGCGACAACGTGATACCGGAAGCGAAGCCGCGCGCACAGCGACAGAACGTATCCCAACAACTTTTTATTACTTCGCGTGACATACTTTTCTTCGTGGATGCGCGGACGACGAGGAAGAAAAAAAATTAATTAGCCGACCTTATGTTAACGAAGTCGCGGTACAAGTAGACCGTGTAAGTGGATTAACGTTCCTTCCTCTCTTGACTCGCGACAAAATGCAAAAACTTTCGTCATCGTATCTTGTCTTCCGCTTAGGACGAAATCCTTAAAGAAACACTGACAAGATGTGGAGCAACAACGTGCGCCGTTAAAAATGATACGTTATAAATGAGCACTGCGCCACATCGCGGAAATAAAGACTCAGACATAGCACGAATCATTCGCCCGCCACGTCGTCGTCTTTTCTACTTGTTTCTCTCTTCTTCGAGCTTCGTGAGAATCTTTGCGACGAAATTTTTCCTTCGATCGCCACGATAAAATGCTTTCAATCGAATTCATTTCATCATAGTTTGCCTGTACAACGAAGACCGAACATTTACGTTTCTGCCTACAGATATACACCCGATCATTTTCTACCCAACTTAATTTATTCTTAATGTAAGTAATACAAAGATCGATAGGATGAAAGAATTTTATAAAAAGAAGGTTATAAATCTTGCAAATTTTTATAACACCAAATAATAACCTATAAACGAAAACAGAACGAGTAAAATTGACTAAAAAACGAGCGATTTTAAGCCGGTCAGTGTGCATACTCAAGATTCCTACTTGTTGAGTATGTTTCACCTCCCAACAAATCTCGAACCGCTGAAAACGTAACAAACTCCCTCGAGTGCTTCGTTCAACGCGATTCGGCTGTCAATTTACAAGTCCATCCTGATCAAAGGACCACAGAACCAACGGACATCTCTCCAACAAATCCGTGTATATATTTGTCGACATACATGCCTACGCAAACCTTGCACCCACACTTACACGCGCATCTTTCACCGTGGAAACTTCGCAGGAACGCAGTTGGAAAGAATGTCGAGGGATTCGAAGAAAGTTTCGCAACGAGTTGTGCACACGCTTTTCGAGAGTCAGATTACAGGTGTCTGGAAGCACGTGTGGATGGTAGAAAAGCTTCGGATTCGTGACAGGAACGCGGTCGAGTCTCTCTACAGCCTGGCGGCTAGGTCAGACCGATTTACGGGCAACGTGCCAGCACGCCAAGATCATAAACCCTTGTACTCCGATGTACCGCGACGTCTGCGACCAAGCAATTCCATATCCACGCTTCGGAGATCAATTCTGTCGTTACCGCTCGAACGATTATCGTAGGAGCCGATTCGCATGCACGGCGACCAGCATCGCGTTCTCTCGATACTCCTACTCTCGATGTCTCGTTGCGACGCACTCAAAATTTGCGTTAAAACTCAAAGAACCATGTTGTTAGGGAGGATGCGCACCTTTTACGAATGTGCAGCACAAGATATTTGAAACGTAGTACGATTCCTAAATAATCGGTGCTATACAAATGTTCATTACCTCCGTTCGTTTCAGTTTTATGTTCAAGGGTGTAATTGAAAGCGATGACGATGGAATGTGAACAAACGAACAAATTGAGAATTAACGAAGTATACGATAATCGATGAATTCGTGTTTTATATGGCTTGCGGAGAGATTGGATAACAATGAACGGACAATGATAGATGGTAGTTCATTTTGAAGCGAAGGGTAAAGAATATAGAAAATCGATATTTTTCGCTCTATTTTATGCGGAGGATCCTAAGTCCGGGTAATTGCTGTTCAACCATTCTGACTCCTCTAATGCTCTTTATTATCATTTGATTTACCGCGCTTGATTGGAAATTTTTCTTAAAATGGTCTAATGTTTATCGATCGATATTAATTTGTCTAAGGGGAAATGATTTATCCTGTAACGAATCGTTACGAAGGCTTCGTGAGATTAGACATTCTTTGTTGTAATAAGGTTCCTGTGATCTCAAAATGGTTATGAATCTAAATATCGTGTACTATTTTAGAGGTTGTACGTTACCAAAACTTTATCGAAATTCTGTCTTAAATAGAAAAAGACACGTGTTTGTGCAAAACATAAATGTACGTGGAAATAATTCGATAAAAGTAAGGCTTTGAAATACAAGAATTATCTACTGGAGAAAATTTCTTTGAAAACGGGTCAAGTAACAGCGTGTGATTTCATATCCGCGCTTTGAATATTAATTCGTTCATTACCTACTACACGAGTGGTTTTTATAAGATTTTGCGTGTATGTGTGTGCGTGTGTGTGGGCGCGCGTGAAAGAGAGAGAAGCACGTTTGCATGCGGAGCATTCACGCGAAAGCGCAGACAGAAGTAAGTGCCTCCATGAGGAACTTCAAATCGAAGTTAGGAAGCGAATTTCGCCGCTTATATTATGAATTCTGCCATTAACCCGAATATCTTTCGAATATATCTATGTAAAACGATTTCTCGATCTGTTCACACGTGGTGCTTCTTGTATCTGAAATGGTGGTAACTTATGAAAGTCGTAAATTTCATCGCCAAAATGGTTAGAATGTATTATTGTCGATTTAAAGTATGTAAAATTAAACGGATAGTTCACGTTGTAACGTTACGAATATGATGCGAAAGATCTATTTGAAATTCACGATCCAATTTACCGGGTCGCTCGGAAAGTTCGTTCCGATTTACATTTTGATTCGATATACATTTATTAAATTATGTACATACAACCTTTCACATACAACATCCATCCTTGCGCAACATCTCGGGTTCTTCAATGTGATTTTTTATGTCGAACAAATTTCTTAAAAATCGGAACGAATTCTCCGAGCGACCCAAAGTATATGATTCAAAAATATCGGATAGAAACGACTATTGTTCTCAAGTACCTACAATCAAACGGTCTGATACACGGTGGAGTCTCCCCTGTCTGAACTAAGAGGCAGACAAAATTGTTCTAATAATGGAATTTTCGGATAGTAGAACAATAATCATTTTCCTCTTATGAAATTTCATTTCTTCGAATACAGATCAAGATTAATTGACGGATTCTTTAAATACTTACGAGTCCCATATGTTTTTGACTGCTACGTCGCATAAGTTTTTCAACCTAAGCAGCTTGAGTTTCATTTCTTTTTGTACTTTGAGCCATTGATATCCTTTCTCGAATGCCACGAACGCCTTCGGTACGAGAAGAAACCTCTTCAGTACTACTATGGTTTGCTGTTTCCATTTGTATGTAAATTATCGTTATTACCATCCTCGTCGCAATGAAACCATCTCATCGGTATATTTAAGGTTTCTCCACTGTTGCCAGCATCCGAGGAATCTAGGTACTTTGGATGATTTTTAGTATCATGTTTTTGCCTTTCGTGTCCACGATCGTGGCTTTTCCAGCACCATGTATTTTTACTAATTCTCTTGCATTTACGACACTTTCGAGTTTTTTCTAATTATGTCGTATTTTGTTTCGACTGTTAGAACGCTATTAGTTTCATACTAAATTCTTATAATCAAAATTCAGTCGGCCAAATAAAGGAGAGAATACATTGTACATGAACACTAATAAGATATGTACATATTTGAAACGGATAAAGGCATCCGTTACTGGGAAATATTATATGCGGATAATAGAACGTTCGGATATTAAAGTATCCGGATAATGGATGTTCGGATAAGGGAAGCTCTACCGTACA
This sequence comes from Bombus pascuorum, assembly GCF_905332965.1. NCBI lineage: Eukaryota > Metazoa > Arthropoda > Insecta > Hymenoptera > Apidae > Bombus > Bombus pascuorum. The sequence continues at coordinate 17,388,496 of NC_083493.1, forward strand.
TACTTAAATACAATATACTATATACGCGAACGAAACAATTGCATAGTCAGTAACTTCGTTAAATATACGTATTGTGTACTTAATATTGTCTAGAATTATGTACACACAGAGTTGGTAATAATACACACATATATAATTTACCCAAGCGAAAGGATAGTTGAATTTACTTAGCCAACACTGTTGTAATATCAGAGATGAATGTTATAATTGTAGAATGGTTCAAAGACATCTAGGCTTCTCGTTTCTTTATTTTGTACTTACATGTGTAAAAATAGTAGACTACGTTACAATGTCTTCCATGATTCAGGCTACTTCGTCGGTGTCTTCCAGCCAACCGAATAATCAAAGTTCCACAACCCTCATTTTCGAAGGAATCCTTTGAGTTGACGAAAATTCATTATAGTACTTGCCCTAAATGAACGCGTCGGAATTTCAAGGTGATTATAGCGGGGAGAATCGATGCCCTTCGCCCTACATTATTCAGTTCAATCAAATACCGCTTCAGGCATTCGGGTCACTTGCTTCGTACTAGACCAGGTACTTCCCACTTATGCTTATGTATTGTACGTGTGCGGGTGCCGACAACTTATCGAAGATCGATCTTTAAATCTTCTATAGCAGCATCGATTGTCATAATTCACATAACCCACGCGACCAATCACAATCTGTGTCGTGTACAACGTGTTTTCTGCATTTCGGTAAATATAGCCATCGCTAATATACACATATCGATCGATTCATCGATATCGGCTTTTTCGATCTTTCCCTTTTTATTTATTCCTTATTTATTTACTTTGCATTTATTATACCTCGACAAAACGATATATTTCTTATTGTACTTACGTTTTTAAATAACGTTACATCTATGCAACTTTTATGGATCGTCTTACTATATCTTTTTAACCAAATAAATATTCTTTCCCAAAGTTAACGATATATCGTCTGCTATTAAAAAAAATTATTTCATTTATCGAATTTTTACACGTGCGTATTTGTCTTCAAAAAATTTCATAACTTACGAATCCGGGTGGTATGGCATTTTCCGTCATGTTTTGCTATCTATCCTTTGTCAATATGGACACGGAAATCAAGTTAATCTATCTTCAACCTCGACGCATACTCACAAAATAAAACGATCCGTTCGATTCAGCGACAGTTTTCATGGCGCGAACGAGATAGGATTTGCGTTGTATACTATGCTTCATATGCATTGTTTCCGCGGCAGTTGCGTTCATTATCCGTGACTGATTTAACGAATCAGAGGTAATTCAGCGGCTGATTTCCAGGCCGTAGAGAGTTTCGAGTTGACCGTAAACACTACGCGCGGCTTGCATTGCACTTCATGACGTCAATCGTACACGACGTCCTGTGGCAAATCTGTCCAGGTTTTTACGTTCCTTTGAAAAATTCCCTATAAAAAATTATGTTTGCACTCGTTGACTATTACGAGGAAAGTTAATCGATCTAATACGTTCGAAATATCGATAAAATATATATAATTTTTAAATATCGTTAGTAGCATTAGGTTACGCTAGAATAGAACGATCATAGGTAGGCTCGCGTGGCTTCTTTTTCGCAAAACGTACGACAGAAGGTTCAATATCGATATTTTGACGGCTAACACACTTTTTCTGCGAAAGCATTTAGGAGTTTGAATTTTTACGCGAATCAAAGAATATCCGTGAGAGAGCGATGGGGATAGAACATCTGAAGACAAAAGCTTTTGTTTTAATCAACGCCGATTATAGCAACGAACAGGACTCGTTGTTAAAACAAGGTAGACTTTGAAATAAATATGTGATAATATGTGATACGAAAATATTGTAGCCGAAAAGAGCTGATCGAGCTGAAAGGAATATTTCATGAAAAAGCAATTGCAAATCCATCAGGCGATACGCGAAAAAATCTCGCGCGAGATGAATTTATGTTTTACGCGTTATCCGTTACATTCGTTTCCCCTATTCCATATATTGAAATAAGATTATCGAAAGTATCGAAACCTGCTGATTATAATTATTCGTTCTGCACAAAGCACAGAAAAAGAGGCAAAGTATTGTTCGAGAAAACTGCATAGATTCGTGTAAGATTTAGATGGAATGAAACCAATTTCTCGAGAAACTTCACGAAGCCAAAGAGATTCGTTTCTCGATGGGTTCAAGGAGATTGTGGCAAACGTCGAGAATCACATCGAACCCTTTCACGGGTGTCGTTCGCCGGCAAGCTCGTGTTATTCTACCAGCACGACGCAGGAAATTGGCAAGAATCGAAATCTCGTTATGAGAAAAGCTCTCGGATACACGGTTAGCGGAAAGCCATGAAGGAAGGATTTTTATGTTTCTCTGTGAAATCACCATGATGGTCTGTCGTGACTGTATACCATAAAAAGATAGAAGAAACAGAGAAAGTGGAAAAGATTACACTGCATTATCTTTAGACATCCTTTCAGAATCAATTTTTGTATCTTCGTTATCGTGTTTGTTTCCTTCGACAAGAACACAGTGGCCTTGAATTTTCCCAAAAATTGAATTTTCATCAAATTTATTTTGCGCTTTCTAATTATTTTTGTAGAGGAATGGTTCCTTGCGTGTTTGTATCGTGATTTTATTTTTATTTTATATTTTCTATACGAAAAGAAAGAAAGATAGAATTAAATGAATTTTCAATAATAATCTGTCGATGTTTCAATAATCGTTACTAAATACATATTAAAGTTACGAGTGTACATCTTAAAAGTTTTATGGCTGTACAATAAAATTTCGTTCGTTGTAATATATTTTATTTTAAATTGCTGTCGCCAATAACCAAATATATAAAAAGAAGATATATTTATTGGTCTTTTCTTATATAAATTTACAATAGGACGAAGTAAGTCCTTTCTCGTGGCTAACTTATGTATAAGCGATGGATATTATTTTTATGTACTATCGTATAAAAGGGCACTTTAACCTTTTCCAATTTACTACTTCATTAGGTTTCTACGATATATTTCCTCCTTTCTCTGATTTTTATATAATCCTTTTTTATATAATCATACTCTCATTCCATGGAATTGAAATTAGAAATCCATTAAAATCTCCGATATGACTGGAATTGATAAAGGTTAATTTGCTTCCTAAATTAAATTCCATCGTTCATGTTTCAAAATATGTTGCAAACGCGATTACTGTCACAGCAAAATGATGCAAGACGATCTCGAGGTAGGTATCAGTATACCGTCGTACGATATCAAAGTTACGTAACGAAAATAAAAAGGAAGCTTGGAAAATCCGATAATATCGTACTTCCTTTTTTCTTTTTTTTTTTTTTTTTTGCTTTCGTAACAACGTGTTTCGCGACACAAGTTTTCACAGCCAAGGTAATAAAAGATTTTACGGCAACTGCTTATCTTGTAAGATTCCTAGATCTTATGACACAATCTATACGATCCACTGTTCCACGCACATTACGAATCGAAATTTAGATGAGATTTCGACTTTCCAACGTTCGGATATCGAACCGTAGAGGATAATACGTGTCTGTATTCCCTACCGTATACGCGACAGTCTCGCACGTACCAGAGATCTTCTTACTGCGTTCCATTTATCCGCGTAACACGACGATGTCCGTGAATAGAAAGATTGAAACCTGTATCGTGCGAGTCCACTCGAGAATCGTTCGAGATTGAATTGTAGATTGCACGGGTCTTTCCGTTCATTGAATTACTTCGATCGTGCCGTATTTCTAAACGCATAGGTAACCCGGGATAATGGCCACGGGTCCAGAAAGTAATATCGTTCGCGCGTGTTTCCCTTTGAATTTTACGAGAGAAACTTGCGGACTCGACGAAAGTTTAAGCGAATTCCCACCGTGAAGTCGAAAGGAGGTGTCTTGCGAAAGTCCGTCTCGATTTACGGCTGGTTCTTGCTTCGATAATTATTCTCGGAGTTTCTCACAATGCGATCGTTATAACCGAAGTAATACCAATGCTCGTTGCGCCGCTGAAAACCAAAGAAAAGACCGTTCCGGCTGACAATGCTTCGGTATTTCCGTAGACGCGCTCTGCTCGTCAAAGTAAATCGTTAATTTGTATTGAACTGAAATTAATCAGCAGCTCGTATCAAATGATTTACACCGAGTATGTAGCGTATGGAATAAAGTACAAAGTAATTTTAGAAGTGAATCTTACAGAGGAAGGTAATGAACTAATCTTTTACTTGAAAATATTATTTAGGAACTTCAATATCTCTAAATGTTACAGTGTTGCGTAAAGGAACCGATTAATAATCTGTGAATTTCTCTACGCACGAGACCTAAATTCTCAGATTGTAAATATGTATCCCCCTGTCGAAGCTTCGAGTTTTTCAAATCCACTACGTAACAAAATCGTCTACTTGTCTGTGAAATAGAAAGGAAAATGCGATTCGTGCGCGGAATGTCGGCTACGGAGACGTACGAACAACTTAATAAAGATCTTGTGTACTACGAGACAAGCTCATTGTCAAATTGAATGTGGTCCAAGTATTCGGGCACAATCGAATATACTCGGCTAAGTCAAATATCCCCGGAAACTCGTACCAGTATTTGAGTTAGATTCGCGACTGGTTGCGCTTAAAGGGTTGCACACGTGTGTACACACGCGTCAGGATGTAGGTAGGAAAGCGTAGGGGGGACTGCATGTCAGATGGAATATCTGAATAACCTATTGACGCCTTTTCCCTTTGTAACTACGTGTCGTGGATGCAGATAACCTGTATCGCACCTGTTTTCTCCGATGCTCTCTTATCGCTTTTCTTACTCTCAAGTGTTATAGCGGAATATACAACGTATCGATCGTACGTATCGTTAACAACGTTTAATGTTATTTCCAAGAAGACCTAGAAAATGTGAAACAAAAACAAAATATACTTTTACTAAAAAATTTCGCCAACGATCGTTAAAGATACCGTGGAAGGAAGCACTCTGGGGTTCGCATAATTTTTACGACTACTTTAGGAAGATAAAACATCGAAGAACAGAACGTAGAAAATCGTAAGAAGAGAGTTACTTTTCCCTTTCTCGTTACAAAGTTAACACCGTGTATATACATACGTATGTACGCGTGTATATAAATGATGCGAAATGTGTACGGATCAATGACCTCGGTTGCTGCAAGCGATGTGCAGCCATATTTACGCTTTTACAACACTGGAGCTAGTTACGTAAAGGAAATTGCAAAGCCAGTGGATGGCTGTTCTTGCAAAGTCACGAATGAACTATATGTGAGAACTTCTATGCGATCTTCAACACGCAGATCCGTAATTGTACTCTGAAGAATAACGCCAAAGTTTCTTATTGTCGAGACACGAATTAGGACGCCATAGGAATTTCGTTAACTGTCGCTAGTTCCTGCGTAAATTTTTATGTATTCATCTTTTATATCATTTTTACCACTTTGATTTAAATCTGATAAAACGAAATGTTAACTCGTACGATTATTTGAATATCCTTTTTAAATATGCCAAGAGAAGGTATAAAGGTATCGTGAACAATCGGTGTTGCGACCGCAGATGCCACAAAATTGTACACGTGCATATTTTCTATCTTTCCCATTCCTATACCCCACTTCCCAAAATCAAACAATTGGTTTTATTAAAGTTTATACGAGCGCATCTTCCATGTATGTTACACGCCGCTACTGCTACTTCTATTACTTCTGTTACTCTCCACTGATATTACGTTGCCTAGAATATGGAAGCGCACAGCGCTTGTAACCAGGAAACTCATATACGGTATACACGGGGTCTGTGGCTGCTTATTGCACTCAGTGACTTCTGGTGTAAGATGCGCGACTGTAACTTACTGTTTCGTCTACATTGTCTTTATTTCTCTGTACATACGGTATACAGTTACGAAAAATGAAAAATTATACAAGAGCTTGGCTAACTTTTGCATCCTTTAACTGCTTATCTCGAAACTCGTAATATGAGTTATAATCTTGTTTTAATAAAACCCGTGTTGAGGATGTAGCGAACTTAAATATTTTTAAGATAATGAACATTATCGCGGAAATCGTGAAAAACAGACGCCAAGAGACTGGACCACTTGATCTCTACTTGTATCTCGAAATTAATAGTCCGACACGATGTTGGAACGATAAATAATTACAATAAGCGTATAATTAAATACGAGCGAGTAACTATATTGTACATGTAATTGAAAAGTTCACAAAATATCAAGAATACCGACTTGTGAATAACGCGCCTTTCTAATTTCAACTATCTCTGATACGATGAAACAAGAAGGAGAACTGAGCAGATAAAACCGCTCCAGCAATTCCCAATAAGGCAAAACGAGATAGCACGGGATGAATCAATTTTCATTCGCTACAGTATCGACTTTAATATGCGTACACGCGATCCCCTTTATATCTAGCGTGATCCTGCGATACGCATATCGACAATTTCCCCAGCGGCTTAATGTATCAAATTTCAGATTAAAATGCTATAACATGGCGTGAAAATTCCACGTGTTCGCAACGTGTCTAATATCGCGCGATTTCTATCCGCTACATCTTCGATATTTCTCTCTTTCCTTTCTCAACCCGGAGATCTAGTAAACAGGAAATACGATATTATGTTGACGCCAGTCCTTTCCATTTCGCCAATAAATATCCCCCGCAACCATTATCAGCCGCTGTTACGCGTTAAAAAATAAACTTGCATCTTTCACGTAAGAAATTTAGTTTAGGAAAAATAGGTGTACAATGAGATCATGGAACGACGAACTAACGATCCTCGAGAACGACTAGCCGGGGATTAATTAGAATGAATCGTTTTAAAGTTTAGAAACGGAAAATAGCGCGATCCGCGATAGTCGCAAAGCGACTCCGTTCGTTCCAAGTTGCGACCGAAATTTGTCCGACAATTTGATTTCCCTCGTGCCATAATTCTTCTGCCACGATCAAATATCAATTTCGATCCAGTGGACTGACCGAAACGCGATTTTCTCTTATTAAACTCGAGTTCCGCGTCCAAGTCTTTGAACTTCGTTGCCTTCTCTTTGTCTTTCCTTTCGACGCTTTCGCTAACGAACATTATGCAACGCAGAATGGATTATGACGTTATCCGCCGCTTGTTCGCGAACAAGATATACCCGCCTAGTCTGCAGCCACACCTTGAGCTTTGTTCCTAAGTTTACGGGTACAATAAGAGTCGGGCATTGTCTACGCTTTAATTGACTTGACATCAACGAATCGAGCGAACGTGAAACCGAGCTGGCAAATGAGATCGTAGCCACACGCATCGACCATCGACCGACTCGCGCTTTCGTCGTTGTTTCAGAGCTACACCTTTGTTGTAAATGAACGCTAACTGCTTTATATACTTCCGCCGCTTACGAAACAATGACAGCAAGTATCAGATGAGACAAGTTTTCGCGGAAGACTCCTCGATTCTACTCCTCGATTCGGAGGTTAAAGACGTTACGCGATTGCGACAAGATTCCTAAAGTTCGAATCAATTATCGGAGATCCTTTTCGTCGCGCGTTTTCTGATATCGAACTTTCCACAAACATCGGAAACACCATTTTAATCGATTTTATCGGCTAGGTTGACGAATGACTATTAAAAAGTTCGGAATCTTCCAATTTTTCCGGAATGCAAAATACGATGTGCCGCTAATATTTAGAAGAGATTATCTTTGTCAGGTGTGTAGATCTTTCCTTTACAGTTTGCTACGAATGAATCATTTACCTAGGTATAACATCGTTTGTCACTGCAGTTTGATTCTTGTAATTCTTGTAATTATCTCTCTCGTATCCGAATGATTGGGGAGATTCGATGAAAGTTGCTCGATAACGTAACGCTCGTAATTCGATGGACAAAACCGGCGTTAGAAATTTGACTTTCCTTGACAAGCAAGTTTCTCGTTTGAGAAATAAGAAGAGCGTACTATTTCGATCGTTAACGAATCATCGAGCTCCTGTCAACCTTGAAAATACCGCAACGCTCTATCGCTTTCTTCGCTTAAGATGGGTGAGCACTCTATCTGCGCTATGTCGAAGAGAAATCCTTGTGTCACACGGTTGTCCCGAAGCCTGGAAGCGGAATAGGAATGCCTTTCACAGACGGAAACATCTACGATGATATCTATATGCTGATACGTAAATACGCGAATGTATGCACAATGCGTTATATATGTACGTACGTCCATTCGTTTATCCGGACCATGTGGATTTTAGACGGTCTCTATTGTGTGTCGGAGCTTACAGCAAACGAAGTTGAATGGAAAATCTGTTTTCAATTTTGACGGCAACTCGTTTGATAAACGTATTTATACAGGTATGATAAGTATTTGTTCCTTACTGGAAAACATATTTGACTATATATGTTCGCTTCTACCGATGAGTTAAGATAGATGTATTCTATCAGAATAAATTTTGAAACAGGATCCTTTAGAAAATGGCGAGCGATGCACGGAAAATTTCACGAAACGTATATCTGCTATTTTGAGCGATAGATTTATTCGATCGAGAGCCACGTTAAAACATGATTTTTCTAACAGCTCTTCTGCCATTGTTTTATACGTTCTCGGAACGCATTGCAGAACAGTCGGCGATATGTTTCTGGCAATTCGTTACGCAACTCCTCGGACGTAATTTACTCTATTATAATGGCGATGACAGGTATATAGCGATAAAAACAAAGAAAGTAAAATACTCTGCGCCATTTATACGTACGTAGTTTCAATAAAAAATAAAATTTCCTATTTTCTAGAATATTCGTCGATAAAATATTTTTAGGAACGTACGATAAGGAAAGATAAAAGTAAAGCGGTAGGTAGAATTTCCATATTTTACGCGAATTAAAATTAAAGCATTCGAACGATCATATTCTAAAACAAGTTCCTAAATACATGTTATTAACCGATCTCGGTTTGTCGCTGGCATTTCTGGTTTATCGGTCATCGAGAAATATGCGTGTGGCATTAAGCAGAAGCAGGAAGGAATAACGAGCATCTGTACTCGAAGAGCTGCCTCGGTATTACCAGATCGGTCACCGCTGGAATTCCGTGTGATTGGATTGGTTTCCACCTCTGTCGGGAATTTAGGACATGCAAGATGATACGCGTGAAATTGCCTCCCTGTGCGACCATGACCCGTAATTACGCCCGAGTTATCATTATTTTCCGTCCAACGAAACAGTCAGGGATTCGTAATTTTGTATATCCCCTATATCGGTATTGTCGATCACGATTCGACGAGTTTTACCGATAAATCGCCCAGGCGATGTAATAAACAACGCTTACAAAATATTGTAATCGAATCTGTAGCGTATAACGCGAATTTCAATAATTTCTATTCTGTAAAGAAACATTTAACCTAGGTACGTGTACGTCCATACACGTCCACGCAAATGAAAAATATCACCGCAGCCTAATATCCTCCAATATAACTCTTCTAATCTAATTATCCACCAATTAACAGTCTAATATCCACGAATCGTATGCACGCTTCACTGCCTTTCATCGTCACTGCCTTTCATCAAAAAGAAGACCAGCGCTTTTCCCAGAATCGAGACGTTAAAACGATTTCGCGTTTCTGGCGAAAATAGCAAACGTGCTTCGAACAAACTATTCGCCTCTCCGCATTGTGTTATTTCCGCTTCCGCCTACCTAATTGCGAGGATGGATATTCTCCCTGTGTAGCCATCGTGGACGTGACAAGGGGTAGAAAATGCGGCAGAATCATCGACCTCGTTTCGCGATAAGGACGACGGTGATTGAAAGTGTAACACGGCGACGCGCCCACGCGCTGTTTGCTCGATGTAACGAGACGTCCTGGCCGGAAGCGTTATGATCGATCCGCTCGAATCGCACGTCGGTCACCTGTACGATGCTCGAAAGGTGGCTTTGAATTTCATCGCGAAAAGGAATTCAGAGAGTCATTAACCGAGCACAATCTGTATAAACATAAACCGCGTTGCATAAACTTTGTGGCATACCGTGCGCATTTACAGCTACTGTAATTTGCCGCGGTACTCGATGCGGTTGAAGGTTACCAAGTGGCTGGACGTTTAGAGATAATTTCAAGTTTCATTCGATCTCTTTATGCAAATTCTCTCCGTTTTACCAATAGACATTGGTACTTTACGGTAAATAACGAGTATATCTGCATACACATTTTTGTAACGCGTTCGTGTTAACGCACTTATATACTAGCAAACCTGTTCAGAAACATTTTACGACCACTTTGTAATTTTCTCGCGAACATTGCTTTTAACAAACTCGCGAACAGTTCTTGAAATCCATAAAAATATTTTATGGTACATCCACTACACCGTGGTCGTAAGAACTTTGATATATCGTAGACGCATCCGAGGGCTATGTTTCACGGTCATATTCTCGAACAGCGCGCAAGCAGATGACAGACGATGAACTGTTTGCGAACGATTCACGAACACCAAGGAGGTGTACTCTTTTATAATCCGACGAAACAAAAATTACGAAATATAAGTGTCGCTCTAGTAAATGAAATTCTGCTCGACAGTGTGTGGCACACCGAATCTCGCCATCGAGATCGGTGTTAAAAGGACCGCGAAATTCCACCCAAAATGATCGTCTACGACAATAACGTCGCGGATAATAATGATCGCAGTGGACGACGATAAATGCGATCTCCAATTGATCGCATATAATGAAACTCATCTACATGTATAGATATATATATATACACATGTATATAAGTATATATGTATGTATGTATGTAAGCATACACACACATATATCGATCAACGGACAGGCCGAGCGGTATACAAAGAGAATAGAAGGCAGCGCGCTTTCAAAGTCAAAACGACACGTAAGAGCGGTGAATGGGACTCGAGAATAATCGATAATATGCACAACAGAATGAATTCTATCCGTGGCAGACTCTTCCGCCGGCAAATGGACGGACTCTCGAATCCGCTTACAACAAAAGCCGGTTGCTCCGGAATAAATTGAACAGATACAGTTCCCCCGTGGATCGCCAGCGATCAACTAAAAATCATTCAACTTCCGAATATTTCTTTGAATGGCTCGCCATATCGGCACGATAGCTTTTTTCGTTCTTGCGACGTATGGTTTTCGATGATATCTGCATTGAATATACGGGGTGTGCCTTTGTATGTACAACTACGAAAAGCGGATGATTTTCCGTGGAAAAGTAGGTCGGAAATATCTATGGAATAAAATGCTCTCGAGTACGAGGTTTTGTTTTCGAGGAAAATATCTTAGAAAATCAGTTACATACATGTGTATTAACGTGCCGCGATTTTCCATTAACGGCACTATGCCGTTGGATGTCTTTTTACGTGATTACAGTGCTAATGAAACGTAAAAAAATCTCGTGTAACACGCATAATGTATTCGTAAACATTTTCTACGGTAAGTGCTCGACTACTTTCGTCGAACAATGTACGTAAATACAGCAACACATCGTTAAAGAAAAGACAAAGTTACTAATTCGTACACGACTTATGCGGATTTTCAACGGTGCAATCGTGTTCCATCACAGGCTTAATTTCGCTGTACGTCTATTTGCAATTTAAACCCCGTGGGTAATCATACCCTGGATTTCCCTAGACCGTAGATATAAACACGGCATATTTCGTCGACGTATGCACAGGTCGGGTCAGTCAAGGTTGTCGAATACTCTGTTGATATTAAATCTCCAAGCGCCCACGAAAAAGCCTCGAGGCTACAAATAAGTAAAAACCTGGAATTTCCCCGAAAATTTCTGAGAAACCCTGGAAACTTCCTACCGGCTAGGAACATTTCCGAGCGAACCGTTTTTCAAGATAATGAGACGTCGAATGTTAGCGCAGGGAGGTCAGACGCGGGCAATAAGTTTTTCTCTTGGGATGATTTTCTTTAAACGGCCACCGATAAGTCGGACCATCTTTCTGCGCTCTTTCCTCGTCGACCTGAAATTTTTCTTTCGACTGTTTTTATTACTCTCCTGGAAAAATTAATCGTTAGCCATTTGTAAAGGAAGTTAAACGTTTCAGATGTATTCTCAAACATTCCCTGATACATCTAGAAAGTACTTTGGAAACGCTATTGTTAGTTTTAAATAGCAGGCGCAGGCGCTTGTATTATATTTGCAAACTTTAAATAATCTAAAAATCTAAAAATTTAGAAATATCTTTGGAAATGTCAAAGCGATCAAAATGTCTGCCGATTAAACCCAAGGCAAATTTAAATGTATCAAAGAAGAAGATGAGAATCGATGCGATTCACATGTTCAGATTCATCGTTCTATAGTTTTATTAACGAGCATCCACTTCATCGCAAAGTGACAAAATGGGTTGCCGTTAAGTTCATGAAAATTTATGAGCTGTTAAACCACTCCTAGACTTATTTATTATACGCGTCGCGACACGTCAAGAGTGTTAACTGCAGCCTTCTCGGAGACAAGAAATTTCATACGAGAACTTTCGTGGAGTCTCGAGGGCGACTGATGTTACATAGTGCGCGTACCACGTCATGAACGGTGTATGTATATTAAATGACGGAGAATTTACTTTATAATACTACTATCTGCATCAGACACCTGTCCTCGTTTCGTACAGCAATTCTTGATCTTGATCTATCGTCCCTACGTATGTTTGAAAATCAAAAATGCAAATGTTTCCCTAAACAGAGACTAATGTACAAAACTATCTTCGAAACGATCAAAACGGAAAAGATGTTATAACGTAAAATAGAATTTAATGGAAGTACCTAGATGTAGTCTGGAATTAATTTTACGCGTTTGTTCGCACTGACACAAACAACTATTTTGTTAAATCGAACTGTGTATATCTTTAGATTTATTAATCTATCTATCTAAATGATTTAGCCTTTCACACTCTGTACAAAAACATGAAGATTCTTATGTCTTAACACTATTAGTTTAAGCATTATTACAGTTTAAAAACGCTTTAAATTCTTTCCTATTCCTTTCTTTTTATTATGTCTCTTTTTATAATTTCTCGTGCTTATAGTAAAATACTTTGCTGCTTGGTCTTCAGCGTTAATAACATCGCGAGAAAGCTTTGTCTTTTAAGTATCGTTTAGGCGTCGTTTTCAAGCTAATTGCCCATTCAGGGCCATCGTCATAAGCATAAGTTAGGCATCGTTTTAAAGCTAATTACACGTACTTTTACACCTGTTGGTCTCATGAATTTATTCCCACTGTGAATGATAGATACAATTTCTCAAGCTCGGTGAGATTAATAACGTTTCGAGCATCGTTTAATTTTATTACGTACCCTCGGTTTCATAATGTTCTAATTTTATTTAACAAAGTAGATTATGCGCGTTAATTTTAAATAAAGAACACGCGTTTACCTTGTCGTCTATGTGTATTGATTTCGAAGCTTGATGAATTACACAATGTAATTTTAAATTAATGACTTACTAAATGAGTTTAATACAGCAAATTCTATTGCGAACGTGAAGCGCATCAAAATGTAACTAGAAGCAGACGCGATTGATTCATTGACAATTGCTTTATACTAGATATTCCAATATTATATACCGTTTATTGAAAATGGCAGTAATGTTTGCTATAGAAGTGACCCTATCACTACGTGCAATTGATATTATATGTAATATTCCGAATTATATATCGTTTCGAAGACTGCAAGGAACTCGACAAAGTAAGACAGAGGTGCAATAACCTCAGATAGAACGTATCAAGTAGCAATTGTTCAACTAATTCGTAACTTGTCCCAAGCGCACATGCCGCCCCCTGAAACGACCGTGTCAAGTCTCGTTCCATAAAGGGAACAGAGGTCGCCAAATATTTTATTATCATCTCGTTAGTGCACCGTCGTTAGGGAGAGAAGCTCGAGATGAAATATGCAAGGGAACAGAGACCATTGCCTGCGGATAATGCGCCGACATCGTCAAGCATAAACACTACATGGTGTCCCTTGATTCTCCCTCTCTCTCTCTCTCTTATCGTTTCCCTTCCGCTATTTCTCGTCGATTCTACATACGTGTGCTCGAATCTGACGTAGCCCGATTTTAGCCCACGCTTTCATCGCAGCCTTGCTACCGCGAACGACGAATCGAACAAGTAATCCGACCGAGGAAGCGTGTGACTCACGACACCGAGACCACGTTTAACGTAGTTTAAACTCCCTCGCGCCGCCAAACTTCACCCCGAAACCATACTTAGTTCGCACCCTGTCGGAGAATAATGGAGGACTATGTACCGAGTTTAATTGTCACCGATTGCACAAGGACCTTGATGAAAGCATAATTACTTTGCGAGGCTCAAGGAAATTAGGAAACATCGATGTTAGCGCTCGTTACGTTTGTGTGTGTGTATCCTGGGAAAGTACGAGATTTCTCGTGAACGCAGTTCGATCAAAGCGTGAATTCTCGTTTCTATATCTTTTAGTTCCGTCATTTTTGTCTCAATTACAAGCTTTCGCTTACAATTTGAGAAAATTAGTGATGACGTTTGCCGACGGTAGTGATTCGGATAATTAACGAATAAGTTTCGAAATCTCGAGCACAAGTTCGACGGATACGACGTCCAAATTTTCTAACATCTGCGGCAAAATACGAACGAGTTACGCCACGGCTGTAGCCGAGTGCTCATCCTTAGTCTTATAAGAGAACGAGAGTTTCGCGCGAGATATTGGATGAAATTCATTAACGTTAACCACGGATTTTGCTTCCCTTAATTACCCAGGCTTCTGTTCTGTAGGGAAAAAGTTAGATGGATTCTCACCGTCAACATCGCAGTTGAAGATTAATAGTCAATTTGGTAGGCGTTCAAGCTTTCAAAGCTTGCCATTTTGTAGCACGATACCTGAAACGAGCGACGTTAACGCGATGTTTCCAGCTCGAATATTTTCTCCAATTTTCTCGAGGATATCGTTTAACGTGTTAGTCGACTTTGCAATTTTCACTGAAAAATTCTTGAACGAAATTTTCCGACATGATGTGACTGAACTTTCTGCGATCGTTCGTCGAACCACAGTTTTTCGGTGATCGTATAACGATAAGTATCCAAATGTATATTCTATACAAAGTCACAATTCCAACGTTCCAAAGCAAACTGTTTCTAAGTTAAACGATTAGATCTAAAATTAATTAATGGACGTAGAATAGCCACTGCTACGTTCTCTTAATTAAACACTATTTTAATGGAACGAGCTGTTCCACTCCAATATTTGTCAACTACGAGGTCCATGGAAGTTTTGTCTGTGGTGAAGGGTACTCATGATGAGCACCCGCAATGCCAGAAGGGTATAGCGAAAGGTCAGTAGCGAGCTCCTTTTTAAACAAGAGGCACCGACCGATGGGCCGATCGAAGCAGTAAGCAACCCTTTCATTGGTTTTCTGTCAGCGCCACAGTGACTTGTTGATACTTGGAGCTTCAAGGTGGGATGAGGAGACAGGGTCGACAGAGGCCGGGCAGCTTTTCCACGAGCCTCAGCCAGACCCATGATCGAATATCGACGTTTCAATAGATCACCTTAAGTCGACTCCGAACGCGCATTGAATATTTATGACTTCTGTTATTGATAGTTGGCCCTTACACGCGTGTGTTTCCAAGCCACAGCGGAAACCCAACGAAACATTGCCCGGCAAGTTTCAGCTCTCTGGAATTTTCCAGGATTCACGAAACTTCGAAACTACGTATACGTATTGCGCTAAATCTTCTGCTCCGTTAGTTGCTGGCTACGTTCGCGACGTTAATGCCACCAGAGTATAAAATAAACGCGCCGCAACGCGAGAATTACATCTTTCGGAAATGTACAGTAGCGGACAAAAGTTTAAGACGATGATTTGTAAACCGGATTACAAACATCTTATACGCATATTGTTCTTCTATTCGGTTTGTCTCTTTGGAATAACGTAGCTGTATGTTTGACCTTCGTAACCTCAGACAGTCAGTTGTTAAATACAAACAATGTAGGAGTTACAACAGTTAGTTACCGCCTAGCACTTGGAAACAGTGGACATTAGTTTAAGACGATCTGTGTAAAACGTGAGTACGAGTACAGTTTTTGAACATTTTGATTCTGGAATGTCAAAATCATTGTTTAGTGTACCTTTTATTGCTTAAAATTCATTTAGGTAGGAACAGACTATGGGTAAATCAAAGAATTTACTTGAAAACGAAAGGGAACAAATCGTAAGGCTGCGAAAGCAAAGTAAAACCTTCACCGAAATAGCAAATATAGTGAACAGGTCAGAAACAGCTTGTAAACAAGCTTGGTATAAATTTTTAAAGACAGGCATGTATTGCGATCAACCGAAAAACGGAAGACCACGGAAAACAACACCGAAAATGGATCGCCGGATTCATCGATTGAGCGAAAAGGATCGTTTTCGTAGTGCAAATAATATTGCTGCGGAGATAAACTATGAAAACGATACACAAATTAGTGCTAGAACTGTTAGGAGAAGATTAGAAGACTTTAACTTAAGAGGACGAAAACCCCAAAAGAAACCACTGCTGAGTTCTAGGAATCGAAAAAGACGACTTGCATTTGCTAAAGCTCATAAGCATTGGACAAGTGAAGATTGGCAAAAGGTATTGTTTTCTGACGAATCGAAATTCAATCGCGTCTGTTCTGACGGGATACGGTACGTTAGACGTCGAATTGGCGAAAGTTTGAAAACACAGTGCGTTTTAAAAACTCTTAAACATGGTGGTGGCAACGTTATGGTGTGGGCGTGTTTTTCTCGAAGCGGCCCTGGTCCGATATGTCGTATCAATGGAATTATGGACCGTTTTCAATACAAGGACATACTCAAGAACACAATGTTACCTTTTGCACGCAACAATATGAGTGATGATTTTATTTTTCAAAATGATAATGATCCGAAGCACACGGCTCGGGTTGTGAAACAGTTTTTTCAAGAAGAAAATATCACCGTGCTGCCGTGGCCGTCGCAATCACCAGACATTAACCCAATCGAGAATTTGTGAAGCATCATAAAAAAGACAGTACAAGGTTATAAACCGAAAAATTTAAATGAACTTTACTCTACGATTGAAACAGCCTGGAATAATATTACGGTAGATTAATATAAAAAATTAATAGATTCTATGCCAAGAAGATGTACCGAAGGGATAAGAAATAACGGATATTGAACAAAATATTGAATTTAAACAAAAATTGTGTATATTTTTTAACCAAAAATTAATATTTTTTGTATAGTCTTAAACTTTTGACCGACGAAATATTATACAGATTTCGTTCCTTTTTTATAACTTAGCTATTGAGCAAAATATCAAAATGAAATTTTTTTTCTAAGTGTACAAACAAATGTACAATTAGTTAATACCAAAAGTAGAACACCGTATTTATATTTTTTATGGAAAGTAAATCAATTATTTATTTCTTCCATTTCGTCTTAAACTTTTGTCCGCTACTGTAATTAGAAGGAAACTGTCGTTAACGAAGTAACTTTTGTAGTGTATGTTTTATATGAATGCGAGATATCCTTTTACAATTATCCGCACATTCAATAGCCAAACTGTTTACGTATATATGTATATATTCACTGTCCCTAGTGTCTTTTTAGCACCCCAACGTTGTATCAGCCCTAAACTGTTAGATCGGGATGCTGGAACAACCCAGACGTACTAAATACTATCATAATTTTAATGCTCTCAAATAATAAATGAGGCTAACCGTTTCGGTAATTATGTCGAGGCTTACAGTCATGCATTACGAATATCCATTTAAATCTTTTCTCAAAATACCTCAGGATCGTAGCAAAGTGTTAGAATGTCAAAAGTCCCGAGATGGAACTCGTGGAATCGATTCTAAAATGGCAAACGATTTTATATTAATGCACTGACACAGAGTTGCAACATAAATGTAATCTTAATTTATATTTAGTCTCACCTATCCAATATTCAATAAGTCATAATTGATAATGTTTCTTAAATTAATTAAATTAGTAACAGTCTTTGTATAAATTTTCCAAGTAGCATTACAGTATGTATAAAGTTAGCCAATTGCGCTTTTGACCTGACACCACCTGAAACTTCCACAAAGAATACCAACTTTTTCATCGAACCGAATTAATGGGAACAAAATTTTCTTAATGGAAAGTACCTCGGACCATCACCACTTGGGAACAAACTTTCCCTTCTCTGTGTACCTAATGAACTTTTAAAGGTGGTTGACATCGCGTAAAGATAAATATTGGGAAAGCAAGCAGAATCGGCGGAACTTGTCTTCGAGATCGTAACGATGATCATGAATGAACGATTACCTCTCTCTAATTCATTGTTATTTGATATCGTAGTTATGTTGAAAGTTATGAATAACCGAGTGGCTAAAATTTCTTGCACGCCGGTTTAATTTGATTATTATCTTCTAGCGATGGAGTCCTAATGGTCTTTTAAGTGGGACGATGAAATATGTAGGTCGTTTGTGTAGATTACGAAGGTTTAACGAATTGCTTTTTTTCTACTTATCCTCCCTACTTTATAGCCATAATTGTACAAACGCAAAATCATATGATATATGTATATTTATAGTAAAAAGTTGCTCGCAAAAATTATTCGCTAAATGAGACTTTTTATTTATTCGTTTCGTTGCATGAATATGCATAGTGTGAAAAAATTAGGTATTCCATTAAAACCGTGCTTCAAAGGAACAAAGTATATAAAACATTGTTACGATTGCCTCCACTCCTTTTATCGAGCTTTCGGTGGCTAGAAGTATCAGAAAACTTTGTGTAAACAAAACTTGAAATTGCAAACGGCACGAAACGTTAAACAGAAACGAACGGCTAGCGATTCTTTAAAATTCCGAACACACAGGCAACTTCTAGTTCCAGAGTTCGTTACATTAAACTTTGATCTCTACGATCGGTGATTGGAATTGCAACTGTGCACTATCAACGGCCGATCAATCGGAATTGCCGATAAGCTGAGAGATAGAGGATACGGCGAGAGGAACGGAGAGCAACAGAGAATAAAGTTGCACGGCTCTGGTGACAAAGCGATTGAAAATTTAAAAAACAGTACACGAAAGAATGGAAATGAAACGTCAACCTGCTACGAAAATTATTCGAAGAAAACAGCTTCGTGGAATTTGGTTCACTCGAGACGATATATCCTATCGAATTATCTTACAGCCTATTTACATTATAAAAATTGACTATAAAATTTCGGCTGATGTTTCTTTAACAATAATGTAAGAGACCACTTATTATTAGAGAAATGCTTACGTTTATATAGATACAAATACTGTTTAGTAACTTCGTGTGTATAATTTTAAAGTTATAGCACTTTAAGCGAACAATACGATACAGTTTAACGTTCAATTAGCATTTAAGCGTAATAACGAGCGAATTCTGTTATTTACCCGCGATTTAATGACAACGGAAAAGCGAGGCGATAGATGCTTGTAAACGGTCGTGGAATTCTAAAATCGCGATGATATAGATTCAATTCGAATTTAATTCGGCAGGCAGCAAGACGCTACCTACGTGCAATCAATTTAGATACAAACCATTGAACGTTTATATCGATCGATGTGTGCTTCGTGGCTTCCTACGGACGTAAAACTTCGACGCTCTGTCAATAATGGGGGCTTTTGATTGTCGGAACCTTAAAGGGAATGGGGTGAAATTGATACTCGTTACCCTGTTGCTTTCAGATTCATCGTTACGATTAGATTTATTCGATACTCTGTCGTAACCTAGTTGTATAAAATGACGATAGAAGCTTTTGTTGCCCGTTTATTGTCCTTTAATTTATTTCTTTGACGTCAGAGATTCTCCACTTGTCATCGCAAAGTTAATCGCGAAGAAATTGTTCCCTGTATGTCGAAAAATATTTTTAGAAACGCAACATGTTCGTACACATTTATCTCGATTTTTTCTCATCTTGCATGCATCTATCACTTTCGTTTAATAATAGATCGCTGCAGGTCACAGATATAACCTGTTTTCGTATCCGTTGAATTTGCAACGACTTGTCGATTTTGTACATTAACTCCGTGTTACTCCGTTCTAATCTTGGAAAATTGCAAATTCCTTCCAATAACATTAGTTTCCACTTCAGAACGAAACATCCTTTTAAAGGGTCTAATATTGACTATTACATCGACTGCGATTATTACGTTTAAAACTCTTTGGTAATACTAAACATCGTAACACTTCCATGTGTCTTTGATTAAGGAGCGTTGTGTTTTTCGAAAGGGATTCGAATAATTCGAGAAAATATAGATTTACCTAGAAGCAGGTGTAACTTGTCAAGCCTAGTAAACAGAGAGAGAAACTTAGGATAGTTGCTTAAACGGGTGAAGGCAGAGTAAGGGAATTTTAGCTACTCGCACAAAATCGACGGAATCTTTCGCTCGGTTCAGTAATGAAAATCAATTTCTATTCCCCAAGGTGTGTTCCTCGAAGAATGCTAAAACGGAAATTACCTATATATTTAATCGTTGATTTTACTCGTTGTCTCTCAACAAATCTAACTTTCGTCGATTGCTCGTCAAGTAGATACATCATGAAGTGCACTAAACTATCGAATGGTACGGAACGTTTTCATTCTCCTCGCTAAAATGTCTAATTTTGCGCGTGAGAATTCGAGAAACGATTTTTTTCACGACAGTATTCCATTCCTAAACGACAAGGAGAAGGATGTTGACCTTTAACTCCATTTATCTCGGAAACAAACGACTACGCATCGTCGAGCCCTGCGATTTGAAATACGAGAGGAAAAATGTGCCTCCACATCTAACAATACACTTTTCAAATCCACCTTTTTGGATCTCTGAAAAACTAAATATTTTCTGTCAGTTTAATAATAACAAAACATTTTTAATACCAAAAATGGTTAGGTTCGATTAAACTTTTCGAATGCCTTGAAGTATTATCTTTTTCTCACTTTTTTAAACAATTTAACGTAAAAGTAAAGACGAACGTCCAATCTACTACGATGCTTTTAACAAAATTTATTTTGTTTTTAAATGTTTATGCAATGCGTGATAGAATGCGATAAATAGCAATATCCTTAAATAATGACTAAAATACGAAAGATCATTGTGCATTAAAAGTAAAGGTAACCTTGTAAAGAGAATGCTCCGTTTAAAATATGTATAACACCTCCGAGAATGCATCCTGCATGTGAATGAGAACGTACTTCTCCCTTTTTACTTCGTTCGTTCTTCTTTTTCTCTCACTGCGATTACTGGAACGATGCAACCGCGGGTAGATTAAATCGTGCCACAAGTGTCATCGACAACATTGCGCTGCAACTGTAGAGACAAGCAGAACACGAGGGGTGGTATTTGGAAACGAGCCATGATTTCGTAGATATACCCGGAACGAGTGGAGAGCGGAGATAAGCATCTCTGTTGTCTTCATAAAACTACCACGCAACCAAGCTAGTATTTGCTTAACGTTCTTCTTGCGAATTTAGAGAGTACCGCGTTATGATGCATAAATATGTAGGTAAATAACATGTTGTGGCAAATGAACACGAACGAGGTGCATTCTAAAATGTCACATGTTTCGAGGTTCTAGATCCAGCGACTAAACGATTAGCGTAAAGATGTTTAACGTAAATATATAAATTTCAATTTTGTATTAAATATGTGAACTTAGCTCGTAAGAAATTACACGAGTAGAGTATACGGATCGAATTGTGAGGAACAGATTTCGAAAATATACGTACAAGAACAGAGAAAAGACGAAGGTCCGTACGAACGCACATTCGTTAGAACATGGTTTCGGAGAAAACTATAGTCGTAATATGGCTGTCAAAGTTCATTACTCAAAAATCAGGTCAAAGTTACCTATGTCATAGATAGATTTTCAAAGTAGGAGAAATATTAATATTTTTTCTAAAACTCGCTGTTTTTTTAAGATAAAATAAATTATATTTGTTTATACAAGGCGAATTCTTTGTGTACGTTGCTTTTCCTTAGTTGCCTTTATTTGAACGGCATGCAAATTTTCTACCTTTATGAATGTGTTTTTCATTTTTTTATGAGCATAGTTAGTCCACGCTGAGCGATAACTTCCGAGTCAGGTTTTTACATTTTAATCAGTTTGTTCGTTTATAATATTTTAGTTACACGCATGCTTTTCGCGAACAAACTGCATTTAGAATTTTGATTTCGTTCGATGTTTGCCAATACATATCAGGACACGTTTCAAGCAAATTCATTTGCGGTATTAACTTGTCAAAGAGTTAAACGTGCTGCAAATATAAAGTCGATAACATGGCAGTAAAGTATAAATAGAGAAAGTACAATGGTCAACGTTTAGAACCAGTGAAAGCGGTTGGAAACGTGCCATAATTTCAACGGGGTGCAAATCGCGGTTATGGAGCCAAAAGACCTGTAAACGCCCAGAAAGTTCATGCTTCGTAAACAGCGGCATAAACATACCTGATATATATATACAACATATTCTAAAACTTGTTTGTTCCACTTAGTTTTTCGAGAACACATCAAAGGCAAGGTCACTGTATAACATCATATTACAGACTTGTTAATCGATTTTCGTCAGCTAAGGAATAAATAATAAATAAACGTGCGTGCAACATCCAGTCGTCTTTATCGTAAAGGTAATTGTCAACTTAGGAGTAAATTCGTTATTAATAATTATTACGCCTGTCGCTTTTAGAATTTTAAATATATTTATTAGCAACTAGAAGTATAAAAATCCGATGAAATCATAAAATATTTATTAATTAATGAAAATATTGCGAGAGCTTAAATTGCTCCAACTCAAACCACCCGTCACAAATCCGAAAATTATTGTGGCGCGTACTGATCAACGCTTTTACCACTGGTACGTGTCACGTCCAATGCATTCCATGCAAATGCGGGAACACAAAACGTGGCGCAGAAAGAATACATAGAAACGTGGCGTGATTCCAGGTCCCAAATGTGTCCCAAATCGTGAACGAAGGAAAAAGCGACGGACCGATGCCAAGACCGATGCGACTGCCTGTGAAAAGAAATTACGCAAAATCGAATATGATTTCCCTGGCGCGCGGATAACGATATCGCACGAAGCATGGCCTCTATCGTTGACCAGTTAGACCCGAATAGTCGCCATAGCAACAGACATTCCCCAAAATCTTTCTCGTCCCTTTCGCCCATCTTTTGCCTCTGGCCGTTCATCTTCTTCCGACTTGGTTTCAGCCTGGGTTCACGCACCTCTCGTTTCGTAATCTCTCACGATCCTCGTTCTCAACCCTCGAACTCGACCCTCTCTAACCCTCACGAGGTCTCGATGATTCCTCACACTCAAACTCTCTCAGTTCTTCTATCTACCGCGAAACACGCGTGCATTCTTGCCTTCAGTGTCAACATTTCTCGCTGTCAGACCTCCGCAATTTCTCTACCGCTTCGACCCTCGCACGAACCGGCTTCAACGATATTTTTCCACTCCCTTTCTATCCCTTTCTACTATCCGCCATTTGTACAACGAATCTCTCTCTCTCTCTCTCTTTCCCTTATTCTGTGAATTTTGTTGAAGTCGCATGAGAAGAGAGATAAATAGCGGCGAGTTAAAAGGTAAGGAGTGGCGCAACAACAAAAGCAAGAAGAAAAGATCTTCTGGTTCGAACGAAAGGAGAAAATCAACGAGCAAAGAGAAACTTCGATTCTCGTTCCGGTTCAGGTAGCTAAGCTCAGGCCACTTTCATCCCGTTTCTTCCTTTCTTTGGCTCTCTCTATCGTTAGCGATCCGTTGATCCTTCATCTTCGTTTTCTCATCGTCTTCGATTCGGCCTCTCCTTCTCACCGTTGACTTTCATCCCCCGCTTCCTCTATCAGAGACATACTCAAACTCATTTCGCCTCGATCTCGTAGTTCGATCGTTCGGTCTCGATCCGACCTGGTCCACCGTCTTCCTCTTTCGGAAGACAGTTTAGAACCCTTCGCCGCGCGCCTCAGCGATTTCGCAAAATCGTGAAACTGCCGTGAACGATGGCCCAATCAACGGACAAACCCGAAGGGAGAAGAACCCGCTGCGTTATTATTACGACTCCGAGAACAACGACTGAGAACAGTTCTTCTCCATTGATCGCAGAACGCAAGCATCTTCGAGCTGGTTCGTTTTAGAATTCCTAGCTGGTTCACGAGCGTGGTAAAGTAGAGACTATGTTGACCCAAGGATATCAAGATGCTGCTTTCATGTCTAAGTAATAAAAAGGATTTTATTACAAGAGTCTGTTCCACTTTGACGCGTCTATTTAATAATACGAGAGAACGGAAGCTGTTTTCTGAGAAAAGTAAACGAAAAAAACGCTCGAACTGCGAGTAGAAAAAATGTACATTTACAAACTACTA
Source organism: Bombus pascuorum (assembly GCF_905332965.1). Lineage (NCBI taxonomy): Eukaryota > Metazoa > Arthropoda > Insecta > Hymenoptera > Apidae > Bombus > Bombus pascuorum. The sequence continues at coordinate 17,412,780 of NC_083493.1, forward strand.
CGTTTCAAGGGACAACACCGCGATCGGTGTGCGACATATCGATGTGCTTTTCGGTTTATACCGAAATCGTAGAAAACTTATCAAATACTTTACGATTAATTAATTTATCAATCCCCTTCGAGAATACCATTTTAGGAGATGTTTTATATTTAGGAGATGCTTCAGCGCGCCAGCTTCTCAAATAGAAATTATCCAGAATCTCTTTCTAACTGAAATTTCTTTCTAAATGATCGAACTCGGTCAGCTCGTTCGTTCTTCTGTTCAACCAAACCTTATGAAAATTTCAGGCGAAGATTAAAACTGGACACGTCCAAAATTATTTCCTCTTCCCGTAATTACCCGACACCGCGGACGTTATTGATTATCGATAACGGTGGGAACATTTTCGCGGATCCCTGCGAAAGCGCGGCCGCGAAATTTCGTTTCCTGTGAAATAAACTTATCGATTAAAAGTATCCCGGGAAAGCTATCGACGCGAAAGCGCAAGCGAAAACGTTTCTTCCGTCTTGCTCTCTTCTTTTTTCTTTTCTCGCCTCCGATGGAAATAATCAAGGGAACTTGGCGGGACGCAAACTCGTTTCCCGGATTACTTTCCTCCTTATTTCGTTACAACAACGCCTTCGTCGAAACGAAATAGCCCTGGAAATATTCGCAATCGTTTAAATGAACTTCACCGCATAAACGATGTACGCGAAGTCGTCGACTTTTTTTCATAATTAACATAATAGCGGAGAATTGATTTTTAATAGCGAATAATCGACTTTTGATAGTAAAGATTTATTACTCTGTAAGAATCCGAGTTCGAATAAGCTGATAACGTCCGAATATATTACTTTTATGTAAATGAATGAAAGGAGACAAATTTCAATGCGATGAAACTAGCGATCAATGATGAGAGAAGCATTTGTTTGTGCCGATGGAAAGTATTTTCGAGAGTCTGGCTGTTCCAGCTCGTAGGAAACGTTAGTCTTTTAGCCACCCCTCGTGTCGTCGTCATAGCAACAGCGAGGGACACGCTAGTACAACTGGAAAGACATGAAAAGCGACGTCGCCCAGCAAGATACGCTTTCCTTGCCCTTTCGGTTGCCTTTGTACCTATAATTCTAGAAACTTGATCTTCGAGTATGCTCACCACGGTATTTCGCCATCCACGTGTTATCGAATTGGGGTAACAGAATTATCCTGTCGGAAACGGAAGTCGTATTTGATTGACCGTCGTGCCACGAAATTATTCGCAACATCAGCATCGGCCTCGATCCATCGTACCAGAAAATAAAAGGATCGGACCCTAGTAATTAAGCGTAATGAAATTGAACGCGTATAAACGCTCGTGAAAGTGACTAAATCGAATTTATTGATATTGAAACTTCAATAATGATAATTTAACGAAAAGGTGCGGAAACATAATCGCTAGACCGTGAATATTTATGATATTTTTGCGAATTAAACTGAATTAAACGGAATTTGCATTAAATGCTTAAATATATCTTTTTAAGGATAAAAGATGCTTGAATTCTTTGTAAAAAGTTTCGAACGATGTACGTTGATTTTTAAACTATTAGTTACTAATAGATAGAAATAAAAGCTTCCTTCTTCAAATTCATAGGGCAATTTATACAATGACATATAGTTGACGCACCTAAGCGAATAGATCAAATTGTACGCTTCTGATACGTAACCCTATTTCTTCACTGACATATGAATTATTTTCTCTCCTAATTTTATTGCCGTAAAAGGGAAAACCTCGTGTAAAAGGGAAAAATTCTCGCTGACAAAACCATTTAATTCAAGTCGGAATAAAGTCGAGAAACGATGCTTTAATCTTTTAACCGTTCTGGCATTTTCCTCGCTGAAAGCAGGTCGTATCCACGATAATACTAATTTACCTGCTGCCAATCCACAGGCATGGCTCGCTAACAGTTGTCGACATTGAAATTAAAAATGGCCGGCTAACCGAACGTCCCGGTTGGTTTTGTCTCGAAGCAACTGACCGCGTTTGTTGCCAAGGCAAATATTTGTCGATAAACGTCTGTCGATTCCCGTAGTAGGTGGAAAAAGTTTCGTGGCGTTAATAAGGTGCTGACTTGGAGGAGTCGAAACTCTCTTTAAAAACTTGGAGGAATTACAAAGCTCGAAGGAAGGTTCGCGGAACAACTAACGTAAGTTGAACGTTTCCTGAGCGGAATAATGCAATCCGGGAAGAAAGAGACGTCCACTTCATTTTCACGTCGAACTAAGTCCCATTGAAACGACGTTGACATAATGCTCGTTGCTCGAACTAATTAACCCCTGTCCTAAGCGTAACTGGGTCACTCTTAATATTCGTGAACTTGTTTTCAAAGTGCTTTGCTATACTTCGAAATAGGGCTAAGGTTGCTCGAATAATTTGGTATTTGAATACACTTCGTAAGTGCTTGAGTGCCGCTGCAGAGCTTTCAATGTTTTACGTTGCAAATCCCATTGCCGAGATATACACGAACATCTATATGTATCATTCTTTTGAAGTTCTGTTATTATGTGATGTAATTTGAACACGGAGGAAGCAACTGTAAGGTGAAATAATAAAAATCATATCGTTTGTTTAAAATGTTTCGTATGGAATAACAATTGCAATGTCAGCGTGAAAAAATCTGGAAAGCTATGAAAATGCTTTCCTCACTAATTCTCGAGTATAATTAATGCTAATAAGTATAGGAGAAGAATGAAATAAATAAGCGCTCTTGATTTTATTCCTTAAAAATGGCATTTAAAGCGGAAGTGGTGCTCGACGGCAGTCTAATCGGTTTACAATCAGCCAGCAATTGAAAGAATGGGCGAAAAGAAGGAAAGAAGGGTGACCACGTACAACAATGCAAAGTAAGCAATATTAACTTTAATCTCGTAGAAACATTGATCAAATACATACTTATTGAACTAAGATGAATGGAATAAAATTGGAAAAATGGAAATACTGTTTCTTAAATATTCTATGCGCTTGATAATATTTCAAAATGTAGATACCACACATAAGAGAAAGTAATTAACGCGATCGTTAATATAGTTCGCTTTAAACTTTAAAACTTAAACGTAATGATAGAAATAAAATGAGAATGAATTTCATTTCGTTTTCCTAACAAACAGAAGAACAAAGAAACAAATTCGACACAAGTAAACAGCCGTGTGTTCGGATTTAACGCGACGTAATCGCTTTTGAAAAAAAAAAAAAAAAAGGTATTTTTCAAATACCGACGTACATGTATCGTTGGTGGTGAGCTCGTCACTTGTATCATGGATGCGCGACATTATTCGCTCGACAGGATAGATAGGTTACGCCATCGTATATTCGATCCAAGCATATTTTTCCTGTACTCTTGCCACTAGGGGTGCGTAAACGATCCGAGGAACCTGTTTCCAGCCCGTACAACACGTATCTCTTCATTGACTATACCATTTCCCATTCCTATGATTTTGCCACCGTCTCTTTACGTTTCTGTCACTTTGTTTGCGAACAAATCTTGTCTTATATGTAGATTGACTTTATTTTAGGAACGACATATTTAGAACCGCGGTATTTTACGATCAAGCCTTTTTATACGATAAGTTTTATTGATTTCCGTGTGAATACTTGCAAATAGAGAAAAATATCATCGTTGAAAATTATCGCGAGGAGAAACACCTATAAACGACACGTAATATAAAAATGCCATATCGATTCGCGTTGATTCGTGTTTAACAAAATTCCTTCGGCATTTATTCGTCTTCGATTTACGTATCCTGATGTATCTGTTTCTTTTGCGCAACTCGAAACAAGTATATTGAAATCGTTTCAAAAATTTTGTGCTTCACAGCTTTTACTTTTTATCGCAAGTAATAATTCGTCGAAAAATTTAATTTTTACTCTATCACGATATTTCACAGTCAAGTCTCTAGATTTTCACGAAAACTTTCACGTGTACCCATCTCGTTTCGGCGACATTTTTAAACGGTAGCTGGAAGCCGCATTTTAAGCTGGGACTGAAATCCAATTATCTTAAATCTCGACTGTCAGTTGCATTATCGTTAACCGTGCTGCCCTGGTAGAACCTAAGTAGAAGGGAAGGCGTTGAAAACGCTGATATTTACCAGCAGATAACCTAATGACCATGGCTGTTGATTCCTAATTTCCCCGGAGTCTCTCCCCAGTTTCGTTACGTATCTGTTCGGTGAAAATATAGAAATCGATGCTGGCTCGCCTTATCGTCGAACTTCGAAGGTGTATCACACCAAAACGTTGCTTGTTTAAAGTTCCAATACGGACAAGCTAATACAAAATGAAGAACGTGACTAAACATATTTTCGAAGCTAAGTGATTTCTTCCTCTTTTTTGTTTTGTTTTTTTTTTTTTTGTATGGCGATAGAACAAATGCGAAATGGAAGGAAATCACCAGAGATTTATTTTTATTTCACGACCCACCTGTAATCGCAGAGGAAAGAAATGAAAAATGTACAGGCAAATCTGCAAACAATTCCGCTAGTAACAGGTACGAAAAAATATTCGGAGTCTGAATCATTTCTAGAAACGTTAGTTTGCTCTTTAAAGCGACTTCTCCTCGACAAGACGCGCAACGAGATTTCTTCTTGTTCGGAATTTTGATGAACCTTCTCAGCAAACGGATAGCGTTTTAACGTTGTTCTTCTTTTCGCCGCATCGGATAGTCGTTTTTACCGATAAAAAGTTTTTGTTTAACTTGACGAATCGTCGTCCGTTGTTCTACTCCGTTAGAATATTAAATAATATTTGTGTTGTACAAGCGAGATTTGTGTATGAAATTCTTATTCAATTAAAGCATCGTAGACTTCGTCGAAAATTTCTATCGGCGTAAATCTCTCGTTGCTTTATCGTAATTGCCTCTCGGCAATCTGCGCAGAAGTTAAATAATACACGATAATTATGTGGTAAACGTTTGCAACGACATATTAAGATAACTACGTCGAACAACGCGTTTGAATATTAAAATATCTTTTTGAAATTAATTTTAAAGCAGAATTGTCGTTATCGGCACGTAAACAAAAGTCTGGGCGTTACGTAATATTAAAACATCTAACAACACGCTTTAATGAGACGCTATTTTTTGCTGCAATCAATATCAGGCACGAATACAAAATCGGTTCTCCTTTGATATTGCCTATAAATATTCAGTTCCGATCGGTTGAATTTTTCACAGTGCTGACAAACGTAGGCCAGTGTTTGCACACAATATTAAACGGAGAATATTCGAGGTTAAATACACAGAATGTATGTAGAAAATTCGCTTCTTGCTATTTAGCTTAGTGTTCTTAAGGGACACTTTGTCGAGGATATAGATTATAGATAATAAAATTCCGCCCCTGATCCCTTCTTTTGCCTGCCTTTCTTTTACCCTCTTCTTCAGAGGAGATCGATAAGAGAAAATATCAGCTGTATATAACAGATATACGTGTATACGTATACGATGAAATCATATAAGTGATTATATATGTATACTTTTATGTACATATGTGCATGTATAGTATATACGAAGGTATAAGTTTATGCTCGGAGCAGCTGCCGTTCTAATTTTCACCATCTCGCGCGTAAGCAATCGTTGTGAAAGTTTTGTTGGCAATCAAATTTTCTCGTGTACCCAACGTCGTTGATAGGCTCACCCAATTAAATGCTTTATGTTCAAGTCGTCGTAAAGTTAACAAAGATCAAACAATGGAAATCGTGTTCAGAACGTAATAAGTCTTAACTTTCAAGTACGTCGGTAGCATAAAAGAATGTGTCACGTGCCTAATTTTGCAAATTAACTGTACCTTCTGTACGAGAGAAACTCTCAGAAAGTAAATATACGAAAACGTACAAAATACGTACATTGTTTTTTTATTTTCTTTGGTAGAATAAATAATAGTCATAAAGTACAAAATGCTTCGTGATGCTCGTGATGGTATATAGAATTTGAAACAATCGGTGACTCTGATCTGAAAAAGTCCACACTTGCAACTTCTATTCGAAATAAATCGGAAACTGTGCGAAACAAATACAAATCGAACAATCGATCAACATTTTTCGCCGAGTTTGAACCGAAAACTCTGAAGTTTATCAATAGCGTACAGAGCACAGGCGCACAGAGTCACATGTGTATAGAGTAAAATATATAAAAAAAGAAACTGTATACATAATGTTTCCACGAACACCTGTATAACTGTATACACAACGAGACAGCAAAGCGAGAGATATCAGTGGTGATGGAAAAAGCGAGGCGAGATTAAACGGCGAGTAATTATGACAAGGTTCACCATCCGTAGATAGCAATTACCCTCCAGAGGCGGGTAAAGCGTTTTCTTTGGAGGCGCGCGCAAGAGGAAATACACCGAGCAGCTGCAGTTGCAGGGAGAACGAAATTGCCTCGATTGCTTTTCCGTCGCAGTCAGTGTCGCTGAAATATTTTTTTTTTCTCTCCGGTCTTCTCTCCGCCACCACCTTCTCTACCATACCATACTATACTATACTATACTGTACTAAGCTTTTTCACCATTAATCGCCGCTATTTCTACGTGTTCCAGATTGTAATAAATTTATTTAATACAACAGGAGAATCTTTTTCCGAGTATCGAAAATGTAAGAAACATCATCGTCGGTATAACCTCGTAAATATCTTTTAAGGCAACGATATTTATCAATTTTAACTTTTTTCTTCAACCTCTTCTCCATAGATTTTCTCACGATGGAAAGACAAAACACGACCGAGAAACTATATCGTAAAAGTCCATTTTCTTTTAACAATGAATTATACCACGTTAAGGTGTAATTAATGTTTCCGCCATTTCTCTCCTGGCTCCAAAGATATCGAAAAGCTCTTTGCCAACGTCACGTCATGTTGATAGAAGTGCACAGTCGTAGAGTAGAAGAAGTAATCGTTTCGCTATTTTTTTCTTAATGCTGACCGTTCTTTGAACATTCATTTTTCTCTCGTCAGTCCTTTTGCCTCTCTGCTTTTCTACTCCTGGCAATGCGTAACTCCGACTATACTGCCTGGAAATCCATTTACCGAAATACGACCACGTCACATTCTGCAATAAATCTAACTAAAAGGGATGTTTTGAACAAATCCCCGCACCGCTAAAGGAAAAGGTATACGTTTCTGAGAATTTCGACTGAGAGTACGTGACCTGGAAAATATATGCCAGTTTCTTACATCGGTATATGTTTATACATAAATCGAAAGTATCGTTTGTATCATTATCATGCTTACATATGTTTTAATAAATATCTCACTTTTGGAATTTATTTTTACCAATACCTCAAATACTATCGATTCTTTGAACATATCGCTCTTCTAACAAATTATGCAGGACGTACTTAATAATTCGAACACTTGGTAACTTTCTTCTTTATTCAAACGAGACGTTAGCCAGATCATGACGATAGTGTTTAAATTAAGTCGGCAATAGAAGTTTGCAGGCAAAATGCACAGTATTTGATAGTATTTAATAAAGAGTCGCGAACTTTCGTTTGTTTTGACTATAATGTAAAATTCAAGAGTTAGGATATTGCAGTTTTTGTACACCAACGCCTGTAAATCTATAATCCGAGAGAAGCGTAGTTTCCTCTATTTACTCATTGGTAATCTTTATTGTTCCAAACAAATAGAAGAGAAACGAAGGTTAAATTACGTGTGAAAATCGAATTTTCATCAATGATTAAATTTTCTGTTTATGCGTAATCTTATTTTTACACTTTACACCTGTTATAGCGTTTCACACAACTTTGCGTATAATTAGAATAAAATTGTTTAACGTGGCCTAGAATCGTTGTGAAATAATAATAGTAACAACATTCAAGTTTCTAAGAATCTCCTCAAAAAATTACAAGAATCTATTTCGCAAATTGTACAAGCAAATAATTTTGAACACCACTGTTTCCTTAAATTCAATTTTAAGAATTCTTCGTCGTATTTTTGCTATTTTACCTTGCGCTGTGGAAACACGCAACTCATTTATAAAACGAACGATCTTGCTTTACTTACAGAGTATAAAAAACTATGGCCATTTGTTGACGAAAACGACGAGAACATTTCCAAGCTATGTAGCGTCTAGTAGAACGTCCGTAAAATTTCGGACGAAATTTAAAACGATCGTATTTCTTAATTAACGATCGCACTACGGTTTTTCAACGAAATGTCGGGCGCACTTGATGTATGAAACATCGCCAAATAACTTTTAATCCAAACCAGCGACCTTCTCGTATCGGTATCACAGGATACGAGCGATTCGGATTGTACGGAATAAAAGTATTTCATTTTAAATGTTACAGCAAAATAAAATGTGAAAGCATGATTAAGGAAAAGATCCTTTGTAACATCAATAGCGAAACTATTACTTCGTTTGGTACGTATCTGTTGACCGAATATGTTACTAAACTATATGATACGAAGCATTCTTATTTTCATTCCAGAAACACAATTTTCGTTTTGTAAGTAATTCCACACTTTTATAATTCTATACGTGTCCGGATTAGTCATCCTGATCAGTATTCGCCATATGCATAATAGCATATTAATAGCTGGATGAAGAAGTATAAAGCAAAACAGTTCGTTCTAAGCGAAATGTCCTTCCGATTACGAATTAATTACTTCTTCATCAACTACGTTGGTCTGATACAACCTATTTTAGTATTGTCACTTGTTCATTAGGGCAATTTAATACACTGGTGACCCACTATGTTTCTATGGAATGATACAATGTACATACGATAATTGTTATAAATGGATGAAATTTTAATAGTAGCTTTATTCGTTAATATTTGTTTAACGATCGAATTTTCTTGATAACAACTATACAAGAGATAACTAAACTTGTATTGTGCTAACCGATCCACTAATAATCTTAACAAAATTGTCATTAGCGAAATAGCTTGAAATTGATAAATACTCCACAGATTACTCGTTTACTGTGTTAACCATAATCATATTTCAAAAGTAATTAGACTTCATCGATAGAGAACAGTAACAATTAAATTGAACTACATCGAATAGAATTTAAAGTTGTGCAACGTAAAAATAATTTGAGATAATGGCTTTTGCTTTATTCGCGTATGTGAAAATGAATCAGTTGGAATATCGTGTATAAATCGCCAATATCCTGGAAGCCACGTGTGGCGATGTGAAAAAAAACGACAAGACGAAGCCGGGCAAATTTCAAAAGACGCCAAGCAAAGTTGGTTTAAAGGATCGAAGCGAAACGGAGCGTAACGAGCTAGAAAAGGGTTACAATGGCAAATTGGTCAAAGGCGGGGGCGGTGGAGGGATTAAATGCAAACAAAATGGAGTAGCATCGACTAAAAACTTTCGAGGAACGACAAGATCGAGATCGGATGGAGGTATCCACAAAAACAACGGCAGAGTGTCCAGAAGAAAGGAACAGCGCCGAGTCAAAGTGGAAACGCCTGGACGGGAACAATATCTGCGTCGACGAAAATTCTGCGGAGGGGCATGGCGTCGAGTTAACGTCGAGGACAGGGTAAAAAGACGTCCGGGTCTGTCGCCGGGTGTGGATATTCCAAAGAGGAACTGGGAGAAGTGGTTCGCGTTAAAGGATAAGGCAAGGATGAAGAGCAGGCGCAAAAACAATCGAGCAGGGCTAGTCGGATATCTGAGGAGAAGTAAGAAAATCGGTGTCTGCGTGAGCTGTATCGGCAGGCAAAAGGGGCTGGAAAGGGGACAAGGAAGATTGGAGCGGGAAAGGGACCGAGGAAAGAGAAGAAGAGACGGAGAGCTGTGGCGTTGTAGTCTGTGCGCCGTTGTCGAGGTGGGGGGAGGGGGGTCAGAGAGAGAGAGAGAGAGAGAGAGAGAGAGCAGTCTTTGTGAAAGGGGGTTGGAAAGTGCGGAGAACTAAGCGACCGGGTGACGGTGGGAACGGTTCGGAAGGGTGTCGTTCTGACACACTGCTCCACATTCCGCCGCCACGCCAGCAACAAGCCTACGTCGCGTTCCATCATCCCCCACCGTACGCTACCTCTCTCTTCTTTCCCTTCTTTGCCTTCACCCCTGCTCCTACATATCTGCTGTTACTACGATTCAACCGACGATTATGGATGTGTGAGTAGCCGATAAAAGCGGTGGCGTGCTAGCGGCGCTTGCAAGGGCGGTTGTATCGGGTTCGTTAGGGTGAGAAAAGCTGACTTCGTCCAAACAACGCTGCTCTCTACAACGAAGGTTACGATCGTGCAGTTCATTTACCGATTCTTTCTCCTGGTTGTTGTGCCAGTTTATCGCGTGCCGTACCCGTTTTTACAACGTTCGTTAGATATTTCTCTGGCATTGGCTAAATTTGGATTCGTGTAAAGTAATTTATTCGACGTGTCGGCGATTGGAAATTAAAAAGTAAATTATGTCAAGAATATTAGAGTTAAAATTTCATCGGTAGGCAATTTCAAAGAGACACAAAGCGGCCGACGGATAGACATCTAATTCTATTAGTACGATTTCTCTCGAAACGTACTTCGAGTAAAATACTCCTAACATCTAAGTAATTTTGCTACTTGGTAAGGATTAAGGCAGACGTATGTCGAGCAGCGTAGAACCTCTTCCAGGATTTACAGTGCCTATACAGTGCCCTCTAGTTTGAAGTAGACCAACCGAGGGAAAAGGCTAGAGACAGAAGCAACGGTTCTATCCTTATTGGGTCAACCGGTATATGCACATCGACGTTTAAGAGGCCGTAGATATCGAGGCAGCCTTGGCTACTCAAATCACAGAGGCTTACGACTCTTGGATAAACACTTTGGCTACCGCTTTTCAGCGTGCTACTCTATCGATCCTAACGTCTTCTTGCCGTCACTCTGATCGCTATCGTTCAAGAACAAGCGAAAAAACGGTAGCTTTGATCATCGATCGATAGCACGAGAACGGTGGAAATTATAATATCGATTAAATCATAACATCAAACTTCTATATTAATTTATTTGTTAATTAATCTAGCCATGTATTATGTACGATGGCAGTTTATTCCCCGAGTCATTTCGCAAGAAGGTTCGCTAATTTTTTTAATATTCAGATGCTACGGGAGAGTGTAATTAATAGTCGAGTCGCATCTAGCAGGTAGTTCAAACTATGCACAGCGTTGCAAAGTCATGATCAACATCAGGCAACTCTACGGCTAGCGGATAACAGATGTTGCTATCCTATAATGTCTCTGCTATAGAATAAGCAATTTACCCTGCATACACGTTGTCTACTCGAAGCCCTTGTCTAGCGGACCGTGATTGAAAGTCGTTTGAAACAACAGGGACAAAAGGAAACGACTTTTGTCAGAATTTTTATAGTCATCGCGGAAACTCTCTCAAACGCTGATAAAATAATAAATCTTCAATACTGTGGCGCGAGCAAATTTTCGAGGCTCCTTACTCAACGCTGAAACGCTTGATATCGATTATCGAAGTTCTAACACTTGCCACGCTACAGAACACACGTCTCTGCGAACTATTGCGTTCGCTGTTTTACATTCAACTTCCATGTTTACACGAGTGCACCATTCAAGCTGTACCGTGTATTAGCATAACTACACACGTCTTTGCACATCCTGAGTGTTGCACGATCGTTTACACTCTAGTGGTTTTCGTTCGACGAATAGCCAACCGTGAAAGCGTGCCAACTTCTCGTCGAAATCGCGCGAAATGTATTCCTCTTGCCTGGTGTCGGTGACTGTAGATCGTAGGTTATCGTAAGAACCTTGACTCGCATAACATCAAAAACACGATGCCCCATACCTTTCGTCGTTAGCTTGGCAAGACACGGCGAGTCTTACGTACAATGAAGCAAGTTTCTCGATAGCGGCACGGAGAATACAATCGGACGTTGCCTCTCTAGTTCCTAACTCTATTGTTTATCGCGTTAAGTGCATTTGCGTGTTAGAGCAATTAGCATTGTTAATGCATCGAGAAGGAGATTTAATTTGTCAACGTTAATATGTCGGGCGAAAAAAACGGCGACAAACGTCGAGGATGAAGTTCTAAGTACGTCTTGACGATTAACGTTGAAGTTTAAAGCGGCAACAATGGAAGAAGCCACTCGTTTTGCGCCATGTGCCAGACCCTTTTTAAAGCACCCTAATTAGACTAGCTTGTTTTTTATACTACTCGAAGTAATTAGAAGCTTATATAGTCGGATACCTTAAAGTCTGAAGACTTTAAAAACACAGTTTTACTCTTGCAATCGCTACTTCATTTTTCCTTCGATATTTCTATTTATCTTGCTTCGTTACTATCTCAAGGTTTGTATACGTTCGTATATACGTACTATAAGATATTCCAGACATCGCGAGCAACGTTCACGTCTCTCTACCGAGGAGACCACCGACTTCTGTTCCCCGATTCTGATTTCACGAGTATACGGGAACGAAATTCTTCACCGTAAACAGCGTTACGAATATTTCGTTTCTATCCTCGATTATTTATGTAACTAAGCGCTGTCTTATTATTTACATATTTCCAAAGTGTGTTTCGTACTAACAAAACTGGGCAGAAAGAAGGTAAGCATTTCTCACTCTTGTCCGCGTACATTATTTATTGGAACAAGTATTCGCATATTAAATTACACAAACTTTCCTCTCGAGTCGGTAAATAGTTGCGACTCGACGAACAGCTTTTACCTAGCGTCGAGAAGTTCAACTCGGCGCAATTTTGCACAGTGACGTTGAACTATGTCGTAAAAACGAAGGAAGAAAAGCATAATACGTAGGACTTTCAGTCGTTCGATAAATGGTCTGATTCTGAAAAAACCGTAACGTATCGTAATAGTTGAAGAGTCAACAACGAGTAACGCAACAAAAAAACGTAATTTTCTATCTCGACTAAATTGGTATTCTGATTCCAGTATCGTTGATTCTGATCGAACATCAAAGACGATAAGTACGAAAAAGTAATTGTTACAGCTTATAAACGAAACTCTATTTTTTGTTTTTAGAAAAACTAGCTTTTATAGCGAATCTTTTAGCAACGGAAAACTCGAAGAATAGGTAGCGTTGAATATAGCTATACTGTCATCGTATTCGATGTATCAAAATGATAAACGACCCAATATTTAAAAAATGCGAACGCTATAGAGACTGTAAATAACGTTAAGGTATCTCAACCTGATATCCTGCTGTATATTCTAAGACTTAAGCCGGAAAATTCTTCTCCGCAATAATGCTGCTTCCCATAACAATAGCAACATAAACATATTTTAACGATAAACTTGAGTAACTTCGTTCGATCTCGAATCCAACCATCCACGCGGTAAATAGAACATCAAGTACGACAGTCGACTGCGAACCTCCGAGCCAAACGGACCTCTCAGCCCTAAAAAAAAAAAAAAGGGACAGCTGACCCAGACCCGAACAGTGCGCGCGCCAACTAGACAATCTTTCGCGTAGAGAAAGTCTAAGTGGAAAAAAAAAAAAAGAGAAAAAAGTGACAGAAAGTGGAAAATTGATTAGTGACACCATCGCTATAAATAGGGAAAAAAAATAATAACAACAAAATAAATAAAAAAATAGGAGACATCGATAATGAAGCAGAAAGCAAAAAAACGGAACCCTCCGTAATCCCAACAAAAAAAACAAGTAAAAGAAAAGCAATCTCGCCAAAAACGGACAAAGAAAACAACATTAGCATAAGACTTTCCGCGCAAAAAACGCGGAAACTCAACCCACAACCAAACCTAGTGGGAAGGTCCAAAAGACTACCAGACAACCCGGAAAACACAGAAGAAGATCTCGTTCTAATCCAAAAAGAGAACAATACACAAGATCCCACCATCAAAGAAAGCAAAACCATGAAAACTACAAGAAGCCCTCCCTCACCAGTGATACCAACAAAAAACAGATTTGAAGTGTTACAAACACAGGAAACCACCATACCGCATCAACAGAATCACACTCAAACAACATCAACAAAAGAATCAACAATACAAAATGCGATCGTGGAAGCCATAAGAAAGAAGAACAATGAAATGCGAATCAAAGCAAACAGGAGGACTACGTCCACATTGGGAACACCACACACCCAAGAAAAATCAAACAACACACGAACAAACAGCCCCCTCGCCCCACCTAGGAGGCCGCCGACACCACAAAATCAACACACTCATCTGATCAAACCAAAAGAGCAACCCCCACCGACAAAGACACCGATGGAACAAGCACAACAGGTACAGCCCACCAACCACCCCACACAGGAACAACAGGACGCCCCCTCACCCACAAAAGGTAACAGGCCCCCGCCAATTAACATAACTCATCAAGACCCAAAAGACACCATTGCTCTCTTACAAGACGCGCTCAAAATCAAAAACTTTCACATTAACAGAATACACGCGAACAAACACGCTCTATACCTACATAATCTAAGCGACTACGTTAAAGCAAAAGAATTACTGATAACAACAAACACAACGTTCTACACATACACACCAAAAGCACAAAAACATCACACGTTCCTATTAAAAGGACTAGACATTAACCTTACAGAGACAGAAATACTAGAAGACTTACAAGCATTAAAAATAGACGACATACAGTTTACGAAAGTATCGCGCTTCTCGACAAGAAAGTCAAGGGAAAGTAACAGACTGCTCCCAATATACATAGTACAGGTATCCCCCAATAGCAACGTCGTGAAATTACAAAAAATAAATAGACTAAGCTACTATAAAATAACTTGGGAAAAAATAAGAAAAAATGACATTACCCAATGCCACAAATGCCAACGATTAGGCCACACAGCACAAAACTGCAACCTAATCTACCGCTGTGTAAAATGCACCGAGCCCCATGGCCCAGGCGAGTGCAAAATAAAAAAAGACGATACAATCACAAAGGATAAAATATTCTGCGTCAACTGCAAAAGCTACGGACACCCCGCGTCATACAAAGGGTGCCCCAAAATCATAGAGCTGCGACAAAAACTTTCAGAAAAAATTAAAAAAGACAAAGAAACAAAAAACAAACGACTAGAACAGATAAGCCGAAAATACACCCCAGAACTAAAGTTCTCGGACGCAGTGAAACAACAAACAAGACCAAAGCAGGAAATCGAAAACCCCCCTCACACAATAAACCCAAAACTAGATTCGCGGGCAAACCAAATCCCAATTACAACCGAGATCATCCCTCAACAAATAATATTAAACGCCTTCGAAGATTTTAAAAAATGTATCATCCAAGCACTAAATCAACAACAAATACAACTCAACGAATTAAAAAATGCAATATCATCGCACGAAGACAGGTTCAACACCATCTTCAACTCCTTAGATATCGAAGTCGACAATTAACCAAAACACACCAAACCAACAAACACAACATAAAACATCCAAATTAGATTTAAAACACCTGAAAATAATTGCAATAAATGCAAACTCTCTAATCTCAAACCAAAAAAGATACAGTATGCTAACCCTAATAAACAAAGAAACCCCCGACATCGTACTCATCTCAGAAACAAAACTGAACAAAAGACACAAAGTATCCTTCAAAAACTACTCCATAATAAGACACGACAGACCAAACGCTATCCAAGGAGGAGGAACGGCAATCCTCATAAAAAACCCCCTGAAATTCAAAGAAATCCAAAACGACAAAATAACAAATTTTAAAACCCTGGAGACGACAACCATAAAAATAAAAATAAACAAAAAGGAAAACTTACTCATCACCGCAGCCTACGCATCCTACGGAAACGAAAAAGAATTTAACGACGAATTCAATAACCTCTTCGAACTTTTACAGCTCGACAAACAAGAAAACTTCCACATAATAGCCGGCGACCTTAACGCAAAACACACAAGCTGGAAAAACCCACTAAACAATACGAGAGGAAACTTCATCAGAAACTGGCTAGACAATAAAAGCATACACTACAAAACAAACCTTTACAGCTCCGAGCTACCCTCCTACCCAAAAGGAGGCTCATACCTCGACATATGCCTAACAGATGCGCGACTAAAAATCCAAAACTTACGACCAAATAACACGCTCAAAACCCTAGACTACGACAGCGACCATAAAGCCATACTCTTACAGATAAACAAAAACACATCCGACTACCTAACACTTGAAACACAAACCGAAACCCCCAAGTACAACTACAAAAAGACAAACTGGAAAAAATTCCAAAAACTACTCGATCAGAAATGCGACCTAAATATCTACAACAACGTCAACCTAACAAACAGACAAATCGACACATACATAGACGAAATCGAAAAACACATACAAAGCGCACTCCAAAAATCCGTCCCAACCTACAAACAAAAAAACTCCTGCGATCTATATATCAACAACAAAATAAAAGAACTACAACGAGACAAAAGCTACATACTCTCCAAAATAAACAATATAAAACACAACTACTCTTACGACAAAAGAGAGGAATTAGAATACCTAAAATACCTACTACACAAAATAAAATTACAACAGAAACAAGAATTCGCAAACTCTATAAACCTCTACTGGTCAAACAAAATAAAAAATATCTCCAAAAACGACTCAGCCAACATGTTCCCACAAATAAATCAAATCTTCAGACCGAAAGAACAAAACCCCAGCACTCCGCTCAAATTGCCCCCAGAGAAAGCTCCCCTCATCCAAGAAGCAGGTATAGAGATACACAACACCAGCAAAGACACCGAGAATAACTTCATAATAACTAAAACAACAGAAAAACTAGACATCATAGGCACCCACTTCTCCAAAACACATACCCAAAACGAACACATGGGCCGAGAAGAATTAAACAGAATCATCATCGCAGAAACGAACAAACTCAAAAAAGAAATAGAACAAGACATAACGTTAAACAAAACAGTCTGCACGTTCTCAAACGAAAACACCTCAGACAATCCCAAACAACCAGAAACAGAAATAAATTACTTTACAAATTATAACCAACTAAACAAAATCTTCGCCAAGCTAAATAATAAAAAATCCTCCGGCTTCGACGGCATCCCGAACATCTCACTTAAGCACCTACCAAACAAAATAAAATGGTACTACACAGTAATATTCAACAATGCGCTAAACAACGCATACTTCCCGAAAAAGTGGAAAAAAGCCAAAATAATAGCAATCACAAAAAAAAATAAAGACGGCTCATCACTCACAAACCTACGACCAATAAGTCTCCTCCCCAACATAAGCAAAGTATTTGAAGTAGTCATCAATAACCCCCTAACTACATTCTGCAAAAAAAAAAACATTATACCAGAAAACCAATTTGGCTTCCGACACAAACACTCCACACTACACGCGACAAACAAACTCACGTCAGACATCTGCTGGGCACTAAACGCAAAACAACGAGTAGCCGCCTGCTTAATAGATCTCGAAAAAGCCTTCGACACAGTCTGGACCACAGGCCTCATTTATAAATTAATAAAAAAAAACTTCCCGAGATACTTAATCAAAATAATATGGGACATGATTACAAACAGAACATTCCTAATGACCGAGGGCTCCCATACATCGAACAAAGAATTCACCATAAAAAACGGACTCCAACAAGGAACTGTAAACTCCCCGCTACTCTTCAACATATACAACAGTGACATATTAAACCTGTTCGACATGAACAAATCTACCCACAAACGCTCCATAGCCTTCGCAGACGACCTAATCATCTACGTAACAGGCCGCAAAACTAAAACAATAAACACAGACCTCCAAGAACTATTCGACAAAATCAATGATTACTACCACACATGGAAACTAAGAATTAACGCAAACAAATGCGAAAGCATACTGTTCAAACCCAAAACCAGCGAAATCGGCTCAGCAGAAAGAAAACACTGCAAAAATTTCCAATTAAAAGAAAAGTCATCCGAAGAGACAATCATACCACACAAAAACTGCGTAAAGTACCTAGGCATAAACATAGATGACAAACTAAATTACAAACAACACATAGAAACCCAACTCGCCAAGGCCAATAAAGCATTCTGGAGAGCAAAGAGACTATTTTACTCGAAACAGCTCAAGAATAATGTAAAAACATTATGCTACCAAGCTCTAATTAGACCAATTATAACATACGGTTGCCCAATCTGGTACAACATACCAGCATCGCTAATGGAGAGAATCCGCGTTTTCGAAAGAAAATGCATTAGAGCTTGCCAAAATGCGTACAGATCCGAACAGAGCGGATACAAAAAATATATAAAAAACAAAAAAATCTACGACCTAGCCAACATTCACCGCATTGACTGTCACATACTAAAACTAGCAAGAAATCATTTCGCACAAGCGTCAAAAATAAAAGAAAACAGCCTAATCTTCAGCGGCTTATACCCAAACGTACAATATTACAAAAACACAATGAAAACAGGCTACATCCCCCCAGAAGCGTTCCTATACCTAGACGAAAAAAATTACCTCCAAGACCAAAACAATATCCCGATAATTTTCCACATAAAAAGAAAAATAGGGATAAAAACGATACTCTACGAGGAAAACCTAAACGGACTGACTGCAGACACCAGGTGGAGGTACAACATGGCCCTCCCCCAAAAAGACACTAAAGACAAACACAGAAAAAACACAAAAAAATATTGGTGGATTCCAAACCCATAAGAAAATATAAGTGAAAACTACCAATTTGACAAAAAAAAAAAAAAAAAAAAAAAAAAAAACCATTCTACCACCGTATAACCTAGATGTAAATACTGTAAATATGTAAATACTATAAACAATTGTAAATAATATAATTTAACACCCCCCTCCCCTTCCCACTCATCCCCCCCCCAAAATCCCACAACGCATAAAAGTAATACACCGAGGAGTCCTGTTTTGCGGCCAAGTTTCAGGACAAAATACAACACACACAAGAATACACAAAAATCACGCACCAATGCGACTTAAACCCAAAAAAAAACAAAAAAATAAACGCAAAAACCTAAAACCCACGACACATATTAGACCATGGCTACGTCGTACCGACGCGTATCGGTACTTTTGCCTAATCCACCCTACAACCGAAATTCATTGTTTATTGTGAATAACATACACATGTAATACTCATCTTCTTGGACAATAAACGTTATAAAAAAAAAAAAAAAAAAAACATCAAGTACGACAATCGGAATAAAATTCTACGATAGCCGGTTGCCTTCTCAATTCGCCTCCGCTTTAACATCACTTTCACCCAAGAAAACTACGCTTCTGCTTCTACCCAAGTTGTTCCGAATTTTCCCAGTCGATCTGCACCGCCATACACTTCTACGTACTTCCATAACGCTGAACGCTCACGATTTCTAGTCGTTTCCTCGGGCTTTCCTCGAACCTTTCCTCCAAGCTTTCCTCGAGCTTCCTCGCCTCGTGCTTTTTCCGCGGCACTGGTTAAGTTCTAGGTCGATTCAAATGCCCCAGGAGCGTCTCGGTTTGCAGAGCGAAGAAAAAGGCGCATAAGGACGTCGACGGGTTGCTTACAGATCTGTTCGTATAACTAAATAAGCTTCGTAAGAACGAAGGCGACTAGTGTCGAGGCTGAATCCACTTACTCGTTCGTTGGCGGATTGTTGGACAGGTCGTTAGAGGAGCAACGTGTCGCCCGTGGGCCTAATTATAAAAGGGATCTTTTCGCTTCTCTCTTTGTCAGCCTATTTCCGACGCTCTGTTGCTTCCCCTTTGCAACTTCGACGACCATGTTCGCGAAGAGAACGAGAGGGTAGGGGAAACCAGGGGATCAGTCCCATAGCGGAAACTCCACTGGCTAGCTGCAAACGTTCTTGTCTATCGTTTCTGACCGATTATGATGTATCGATATCCGCGCGGCCGGCGTTCATCTAATCCACCGTTCAACGCTGATACCCGTGCCTTTGCATGAAAATGGGGCTAATACCGGCAACTACGTTCGTACGCGCTGATAGAACGTTTCACAAATGACGTGGTTTAGCAGAGAGTTTTATGTATGAGAGGATTGCCGATCGGAATATCGGTGTTAACGTTGAAACATACATGAGATTTCCTCTCTGGGATCAACGTAGAGAAATAGTATATAATACGACGTAATTAAATTGCGGATGTTAGCATAAATTCGTCTTTTTACGAATATAATTCAAGTAGAACATAAACGGAAGGTATCGCTTTTTAAATAAAGAAATATTCGATCAGTTTTGCTAGTCTGTCTCTTAATTTTGAATAAATGACAGGGCGAAATTAGATCGAAGAATTCGAAATGGTAGTACGTTAAGATCACCGATTTACTCTAAGTCCGATTAATGCGATATCTAGCGAACTAAATCTACAGTTTTACTCGAGGTGCAATTAAATATTTAACTGGCTTTGTCGTCGTGCCTCTGTCTAAGCTTCTTTAGCATTTGCATGAAATTGCCTGAGAATCGCTTTGATCGCCAGTAGCCCAAAGGAGAAAATACACGACCGACTAGTTCGCATTTAATGGAAACGGATAAGGATTAATGACAATTTCAAGGACTGAAGCTACTATTTAGTTAGTCGGTGACATTGCAAATCTAGGTAGTTAAAATCGTAGATTATACTTCACCGTAAAGCTATACCGATTGAAACAGTTCAATTACGAAATTGTCTATTCACGGCCCACCGTTCCAACTAATTTATTACCGAATTTCACGTATACGGAAAAGCAATGGAAATGAACTGAAATCGAGGAAGGAATAAAAAATATAACGGAGCAAAAAGGCCAGTGGGGTATTTGACGTGAAACGAATTCTACGATTCTACCGAGATAGTAGGTTTACAATCGAGAGTCGATCTTGAGATATCTTTCGGGGTGATAAGAAATTCAAATTCTAATACTCGGTGAATTTTCTTCACCACCGATCCATCTGCGCCAGAGAAATGTTTCATTCATCAAACGGCATACGTAAGACCGTGACTTCGACTTTTCCAGGTCAAAGAGTGTCAATTATTTTACGATCTGAATAATAGCTTTTCGAAATTAAACGCTGCTCTTACGTGAACTATATTTGCTCCAAGTTTGCCTTCTGAAGTTAAATCGTCTCTAGAAAACGATTTCTTCCAACCTATACAACAGTGAAAAATCTTACACTACAAACGTCTAGAACACGTATCTAGACTAGATAAGTTGCAATCAAATTTCGAAACCCACAGCACTCGCGTAGCAGAGCGCGGCAAAGGTTTCTTCCGTTGGAAGTTGAGGACAGACGACTTCCTCTTAGGCGATCCAGTATATACTGGATAGCTGCTGAAGTTCGTTCGCTAGAGATCCGCGAAACTTTCTGGCAATGATCCCCAAGCAGTTTGGCTTATTTACAAACCGCTAAACGGGAGAAGTAAATATGTGGGAGAGAAGATCGGAGAGCAGAGACGTTCGCGAGGAAATATCGCCGTGCCACCGGAATAAATATACGAGCTAGCACGCAAGCGCCGCGCGTGATTGGTGCGGTGAACTTCCGCTGGAAAGCGGAAAACTTACGGTTTATGCACATACGGCACCGCCGACCTTTCGCGAATCCCACCCGAGAAGAAAGACCTTGCGGAAATACGACACGCTGGCTCCTGTTATCGGAGTGCGGAATGGATTTAAACGCGAGCCGGCGTGGGTTGAAAAATGGGTTTAAACGTGAGCCGGCGTGGGTTGAAAAATGGATTTAAACGCGACCCGGTGTGGGTTTAAAAATGGATTTAAATGTGAGTCGGCGAGGCTTGAAAAATGTGGCCAAACTTTAAGGCCAGAAACCACGATAGAGCGAACGACGGAGCTCTTTGAAAAATTTTAATGCGATTGAAAGTTAGGAAATATCGAGACCAGAAGCACCTGCGTACCTTGCTTTCTTCGAACTTTTGTAACTTTTCATGACGCGCTACCGATGATAAGACGATCACGAACAAGGCCATGCGATAAATCGAAATCCTCAAATTACATTTTTTTCTGTCTTTTCTTTCAAAAGCCACTGATTATCAAGAGTTGATATTACGATATGCATATGCTATATGTAAGTGTCCGAACACTTTGGGCAATTTGTAGCAACGATAATTTGAATTTGACCAAAGCGTGCAAGTTATCTGTGAATAATATACGAGCTTTTTGCGGAATAGCAACAATAAATTTTGCTATAACTCTATGGATATTGCGTACGTATTAAAAGTGTATATTACGTATTACAAATTGTACCAACCATGCGGATTTTGCTCTTCTGGATTCGTTGGTTTTCTACCATCATATTTACATGTATACATTTACACGTAAATTACCTCCGAAGATAAATATCGCGCTAACAAGCAATAATATTAAATTACGGGACTGTGAGCCGAGCGATTTCGACACATCCCCGACTTCCCAAATTGCTGAAAATGGACTGACCGAGCTATAAGCTGGTGGACTAGCGATCGTAAATCACCATTAAAAGGCACGTAACGTTAGCTGACGTTACGAATGGCGGCAATTTCAATATGAAACGACTCTATAAAGGAACCTTGAAAAGTACGACTAAATCTTCGTTCTTTTACGTTTCCCCGCGGTACAAATTTGGGAAAGTTCGGCGTGAGAACGAGATGATGAAGGTGCCGTAGCGTTCTCTAACCGAATCCCACGAGGATTTCTGCCTTCGCGTCAGATTATTAATCATTTCGACGCTGCCAGGGGCCAGCACCCAAAGGAACGCGTTTAGAACTTTCGAGAATGAAATTTATACCGTCGTCCAGAATAACGTATAGGGAATGAGTTAATACGGATCGTGATGTTCATCTTGTCGCATCAACGACGAGAGTTTTCCTTTCGTATCGTGCACCTGTCAGACGTTCACAACGTCGTACGTTGCTTCTACTTTGCTGGGAATGAGAAGATGCTGCAAAAATACGCGCTATATGACATTTCATAATTACAGTGAGAAACATAATCGAGCTAATAACGATAGATTTTATACGAGCAATAAGGAATACGAAAGAATTCATTGTATGACACAGCATTGTACAAACTTGTCGCAGAAACCATGGCGCGTAATCGATTACTTGTTATGATCACTAAATTTGACGTTTGTGCATTTGTGATAAATTGTAGAATATCGCATAAATAATTTGAACGAAACGGAATACACACAATGAAAAGGAATATATAAAATACCTAAAACAGAATACTCGGTCAGCAAAATATTTTGTTCGCCGTTGAAAGTAATGCTCGTTTAACTAATGTATCGTACGAAGAACCAGTTCGATCTTGTTTCGTACTTTTGTCATAACCTGTTAATAAAGTTTGATAAAGCGTAGCGAGAAAACTGAAACATCCTAAATATTACGTAGATGATTCTTATAATCAAATTAATACATGATCGAATTCGCTATCGATCCTATAGAATGCTACAGAATGACAAGCGGATAATACCGATAGTTGTTTGTAAAAACTGACATTGTTTCACGATACATTACATATGTCCATCGCAATCTGATCGTCGACAATAACTCGAACTGAAATTCGTTACCAAGGACTAAGTCGTCGAAGCTTGGTTACTTCGAAACGATTTTGATCGAACGGTTATCGATTAAAGGTTAATCTACTGACACTCGAGTGCTTCGGTGAATGTTAAACGACCAGTATTTTCTTAACGCGATCTTCCTGGATGCGTAGCTATGCTCGTCGAATAGTTCGAATTTGTCAATAAAGGAATAATTTCTATACGCTATAAGTACCCTGCGGCATATTTTATTTTACATACGGAGTTAAAGATGTCGTACTTAATCTTGCTATCTTCTATGATTATACATGACATGATACATAAACAACAAAGTTTTCACAGACCAATCATAAATCTTAATTACTCTCTAAAACTTTCATAGTACCTTACGATGTAATTTTATCAATGATATAAACTTGAAACAATTAAAATACAGGGACATTAAAGTAACATTAACTAGAAACGTAGGAACGAAGGGAAATTAATCTAAATTTTGCATCACCGTATCACAATACCTGCACTTTGCTGTTTCTTCGTGTTTCTATCTAATTCGACTTTGCCTTTCGCGATAAAATATAATACGGTTGTTTTATCGCGATTGTTTTATCGAGCTCAGCCATAAATAAACTTCTGCTGTAGGTAGAAGAAGCTTATTTTCTTGAAAAACAACGCGTAACTCGTTTCAATAATATATCTTCGTGTATTTTGCTTGTACGCTCGCCATTTACCAGTTAGCGATTCGAAGCTAATAAATATCGCGCTTAAAATATCATTTTTAACTGACAGACGTGAGAAGCTGACAGCTAAAAAAACATGTGACACGTACGATAGTAATATAATAAGAGAATGTGAAATTGGTTCTCAAGGTTTGTAAAACTTGATCTTTACATGCAAGGAAGTTAAAGTTGCTGTTTCAATTCTTAGATTCAGTTAAAAGAATTTGGTGGAACCGAACGCTATTAACACGCGAAATATACAGAGCGTTGAAAAAAGAGTCTGATTCTATACATTCTATACAGACAACGAAGAAAGATCATGTAAAAAATTTCTTTCGTGACTTATTTTTTAAACTATAGGTAATTTAATGTTACAGTATTCTATATTTGTCTGTCGTAAGATCGTTTCGCGTGATGCGATAATGCAGTGCAACATGTGACAAACCTCACGGAACAAAAAATATTGGAGTTTCAGTGATCAATTTGATCACGACCATAATACCTATGCTGAACATCGCTGTTGGAGAGTATCACTTTTTTCGAACGTTGCAAAACACGTTAAACGGAAAACGCTTTGCAAAAACTTGACAACTACGACTGCTCGTTAACACATTTTTTGCATCAAAATCAGCTAATTTTTATGCACGATAAATTTTTATACAAATGTGGACGTCTTACAAAGAGTAACGAAAAATTTACTCTCTATCTTTTGATCCTTTCAACGAAGTCTAACGATGATCCCTCCATCGTTTAAAAAAAGATTTATATAAAAACAACAACAAGCGCAACGCAACCGCTTCGGACAATAAATACCCTTTCCACCTATCATGTAATATTACATAATGATAAAATATTTAATTCCACTTTATGCCCTGTTTTATTAACCTTTTACTTAAAAATTTGCTGCGGTAAACTTTCACGCGTGACAGCTTTTAGCAGTTAACTTGAATCTTTAACACGTGTTAGTAAACACGAAAGAAACAAAGCAATAGTCATTCATCGCACAACTTAACAACATCGTTAAATCCGAGTACCAGTTCTTTACTTTTTTATATGAGTATATTTAAGTAATTACAGTATAACGCTGTGTAATTCACGTGTTAAAGTCAAATCAGCCAAAAGGCCATAGAATCGTGTGGATGGCATAAAAGAATGCAAGCATGAGCTAATACAATGAGGGAGACGACAGGTTAAGCCGACAAGGCACGCAGAACTGAAAAACATTTTTCCTCTTGGTGAAATCTCGCTCGTAAGCCTCTCGAGCGCTCTTTTCAGTTAATGCCTGTGCACGCTCGGTCGAAAGAGGAGCGGGGGCAGGAGAGGAGCGCGTGTTTCTACGAATCAATATCGAACGTTATGGATGTGTTTCCAGCCTCTTGGTAATGCGATGTAAAAATCTTGACGTCTAACAGCTGCATAATCGAACGCGCGCACCAACCGATGAAACTCGAGTTCTACCAACCCTGAAACCCTAAAAGCCGAGCTTGTTCCATCTTTGCACGTAAAACTGCGTTTTTTAGAACTCTCCCTTTATCTCTCTCGTCGATGGATATATCTTTAATTTGGTTGTTTAAGAATGAACGAAGATGTTCGGAATTTTGGGTGACCCTCGTTTTGCAGGACGGATGGCACATCCGCTATTTTCTGGAAACTTGGAAATCCCCACGTCGCAAGTTGTACGATTTACAGGCCGAGAGGCTAAGTAGCATCGTAGGTGCTCGACGGGTCCGCTCTAAGCTGAACCACGTGTCCTTAACACCCGATGAGAACGCGACAATAGACCAAGGACGAGGGCGCCAACCGGACGTTACGCTACGCATCCTCGACCATGTACGCACAAGGCGCGCCACATGAGAGACGCCCACGACAGGTCGTCAGTTACAGGATTGGACAGAAACAGATTCCCACTTCATAGGAAACGTTGACTAAAACACACCCCCTAGACTGACAGTTAGGATACAAGCACCAGGCGTTTCAAGAGACAAGAGACTCGTCACGCACTCGCCTAAGTTCAACTCCGTTACGTACAGTTTATAATTTTCCGTTTATACTAAACAGGTTAAACAAACTTACTGAACACAAGCTTAATAGATATCTTCGATCTACCTCCACCTTGAGCGTTAACATTGTTCAAGGTTCGCGACCACAACCAAACAGTTGCAACTTAACCGATCATCACCTAGTTGATAGAAGATCAGATTTTGTTCGAGCTTACGAGAAAACTTAAATTATATTTAGGAAAATTATTAAGTCGAAAGGCAGTCCTATTCCACTGTGATATTGTGGATTTTCGTGTTGTAAAAGACACGACAAGGTTACTACAGGACATCGACTGAGAAATTTTACAGCATCAGCCATATTCCCCAGATTGCCTCGTTAGACTATTACTAGTCCAGGTCACTAAAACGTCCATCGTTAGGAAAAATCTGGTAAAACAGAGAGAACAGAAACGCGTGAAAGAATTTTCAAACGAAAGGGTTAGAATGAAGTCGTAAAAGGAGCTGAAGGTTACGTTTTGTCATAACCGAAGGTACAAAACTACATGCTTGAAAATGGTACGAACTTGGCGAACATCTTGTACGTTATATCCTTGTCCTTAACAGTATCATTCAAAAGATCCTCATCCTTGCGAAGCAATGGTCATCTTTAATGCGATTATTTTCTTCGATAATGTCTTCGGTTCTGTCGTAGAGTTGACAGATGTCAAGAGGTTTGATTCGACGATCGATCGTTCTATGACGAAGAATAATTTCTACGCTAACCCGTTCTACCCGATGAATCAGCTTCACATCGAGAAGAGACGCTTGTATCATCGAATCGTAGAGCGTAATTAAATATGCAAGTAGGTTGCTAAGATACGAATGAATAAGCTAAGAAGAAACGAAACTTTTTTCACTTGTTTGTTTCGTGTCTTCGTTTGTTTCCTTTCCTTTTTTTAGGTATTTGTCAGAGAAAACACATACCATGACCATGTACAGATCGCAATGAATCTTATTGCCGGCGTAAATAAACGAGAAACCGCCATTGGTCAGTGTAAACCTTAAAATGGAAAAATACGTAGTGTCCCGGCTAGTTTTACAGGGAGCTTTCCGCCTTTCAGATGAAAATAACTCACAATCGCGAGCATCGCTGCGGGTGGATACCCCTGAAATCTGGCCCCTTCAAGGGGATATTTCAGCCAGAACATGCCGATAAATCGGATGACTTATTATCGGCTGTAATCTCCTAGCCGAACGAAGAAATGTGCGAGCTTCGACCTTCGAAAATACATTCTTTACCAGCGAGCCAACCCATTGTTGCATTTAACGCTTCTTTACACGCTCTTTTGTCGTTTATCTAGCGTAATGTGTAGCACACAAAAATCATCGGAAGGGAAGCTTCTGTGTTACACGCGGTTCCGTCCGTTTCTTCGATCGTCGATCACCACGTTCGAACGGTGTCGAGGAAACGCCGGTGGGATGAAAATATTAGACGACTTTTCAGATTGCATCGCGTAAAATGTGCGATGAAAAGCACAAAAGAAAAATCTGTGCGAGTTACTATTCCCAGGTAAAATATTTCTAAACAAAAACCTCGTGAATTTAGGAGTGTAGATAGAGTGGTCGCTAAAGCGCATAGAGAAAAATCTGGCATGCGCCACCGTTTGAATAGAATGCTTAAAAACAGCGTTTCGTGAATTTAGAAATAAACGATGTCCAGTAAAAGGGACGAATTCTGTACTCATTTACATCCGAGTGTAGTTTCCGTTGCTTTATTCGTCATACGAGAGGAAAAGATACAAAGATTAATTATACTGCATGCTCTCTTACATCACACTTTTGCATACCTGGTTACCAGATCTCTCTTTAATTCTGACTCTTTACCAGTTAGTTTTATACGAGCGTTTCGCTAAATTGCAAGATATTTCAAGACTTGTTTTATTGCCACTCGTATACTTAACGCGTGGCGATGCGGCTAATGCACGTCCCAGACATCGTAGATTCTTGCTTCAGGAAATATTAAAAACTGGAATAAGCATTTTTTCGATATAAAAGTTGGATGAGAATGGAATACGGAAGAGCTATTTCCTGTTTCCTGTGACGGTGCATTTTTAGCAACTCTTTACGATCGCAACGCGATATTTTTATTATAAGATTTCAACGTGTAAAGATTCTTGTAACACGCCATGTTCGGGTTTGAACACGCGTTCCCTAGAATTAATAACCTAAAGAACATTTTCGTATTCTTGTACAGAAGAAATACTTTCCAGCCGATTAACCTGTTCCTTGTTCCTTGCGTCTGTGCTCGATATTCCGTATCTACTGCCGCCTGTAACCTCGGTTTCCGTCACGAATACAGCCAGACCACGTTTCATGACGCGTGTTTTATCGACAATCGTTTGCTCTACTGATATCACGATCAGTTAATTTGTAGAAACTGTTTAAAAGCTAATCAGAGTGGCGTCGACGAGTAATTGTCAAGAAGTCGTTACGATACGATACGACATTTCTGATCTCGCATTGATAATATATTATCTTTGTTGGAATACAACGATATTACACGCATAGGCACGAATACTCTTACACAGACACCCACACAGGCATTTGAACAGGACACCTACACAGGTCATACTCATTACCATATAGAGAGTGGAGTTCAAAATATTTAAGGGATCATGGGTCACTACCTACGTCCAGTCTGAGAGTAACTGGCCAACTGTCACCAATCTGCATACGCTGTTAATTATATCACTCGCTTATACACATTTGGTTCTGTAGTTCTGTTTAATAAATATCACTGAATATTATTTTAACATAAACATCGTGTCTTCCACAGATTATTAATCTTAATTTTAATATTAAATTCTAACAATCTTGCACGGTTGAAATTTAAATTTTCATATTATGTATACGTATATATATTGTTCAGATATGTATAATTTTCCGTGCTGGACTGGGTTAAATGCGTATTAGAGTTACTAGTATGTGAGTATTAGTGTGTGGATACATGTGTGTAAGCGTCCAGACCTTAGTTAGGACAAAAGACGATCGGCAGTGGTTTAGAAACATCTGAGAGAGTCGGTTAGTAGTCGAGTGTAGAGAAGTGTGAGAAATCCTTCTTGTAATAAATATATTATTATTTTAATATTACACCCCAGTGTATATTCAATGTTCCTTCAACATTATTTCGGCACCAAAGATCCACAATTCTTAACATATATAAATTTGCGTATTATCAGTTACGTTATCACATTTTTCGTTCGTCTCTGAAAATCCAACTATGTGCAAATAATTTTCTTAGCGCTCGAACTTCGTGAAAGAGTAATTTTTAAAATAACTTGTGAATTCGGGACCTGTAAGAAATGAATCAGTCTTTAATCATATACGAGAAATTACCGTATTTATCATGTGTACTAAGTTTTCTTCAATTGTTTCAGACTTAACTCTCACTGCAACGAATAATCCAAGCGATCCATCTTCCTGCTAAACGTAAATTATGCTCCAAGCATCGACCGTGATGTGTCCAAAATTCCAACCACGTTTCTAAGAATACACTCCGAGCGAAGAATCGAGCCAGTCGTGGAAACGAATAAGACTTTGACAGAAATAAAGAAAGCATCCGATCTACTTCAAAGTTGTTAGCGAAAAGATTACGCGAAACGATTTGTACCGACAAATAGAGACGAAATAAAGAGCATGCGTTTATCAATCACAGCGGAAAAAGGGGGAAACGCGGTTTCCTGGTGACAGTGAAATCAGACATCGATTCAAATGGCAGGACGTAACAATGTGAAGCGAGACTGATTTCGTTATACCGACTACACTGACACCGGGTCTGCTAACCTTGATTATGATTGACAAGGCGATATATTACACGCGTTTGAACGCCACTTTCGATGTAACGAGCTGTACGCAAGTTCTCTAACGGCCAGAGACGCGAAACATTATATTTCGGATGTAATTTCGGACATGTCCGTTTCACCGACTATGCGGAAAAATGGTAGCGAAGGTGAAAATTTAAGTGTTGCCACGTCCGTGTTCGCTTAAGTGCCCGTCAATCGATGATTAATTTAGTACGGTCGCGGTCGAAATATGGAGTATTTAAAAAATAGAGCGTGAAATTCTTTTCATTAACGTTTGATTGACGAGAAACGAACTTGAAAGGTTCGTAGCTTGGTCATACACGTACGTTTAAAATCGAACATGTTTAACGTTGAAATTTTCGCGAATAAAATTCAATTTTTGCATTAAGCTTAACGCTCTATGACGATTGAACGTTATATTTAACGTTGACACAGGATAACTAAAAACCTGACGGTATACTTTCACCTGAAACAACCTAAAGCAGAATTTCGAACAAAAATTGGGAAAATGCAGAATTCTATTTAGAAAATACATACACAGACCAATGAATATCTACGTCGTATCTATATTTACGTGTATTTACTGCGATAGATTTATATATTATGTATATGCGTCGATTCCTGTATAAATATACGTATAATGTAAGAAGAGCAGAAGCCAAGATGGAGATATGGTTCGAGATGGAGGAAATAGCTTTGAAAGCGAGTCTCGATAAGCTCGGCGTACCACCTCTAATTGAGGTTCACTTTGGATTTCCACTTTACAAGGTGGGAACCGAGCCACTACGGCGGAACTGAAAACGGGGTCGTACGATTTCTGTCTCTTTCGGTATCGAAAGTTTTCTGGCACAGAGGAGGGGAGCATTAGTTTTGAATAAAAACTACAAGAAGCTTAATTTGCGACGAAACGAATCGACGATCGAAAAAAGCTACGATTATACGATCGCATCTTTGTCTCGACTTTCGATCGCACGTAAGATCGTAATTTATTCTTGAAAAATGAATTCTTCGTTGAATCAAGTTTTTTCTAGTTTAGAGTTTCGTAATTGTTGCTTATGAATCAGCAAAAGCGCAGTCTTATCTTCTACCGTTTAACAAAATATTCTTTGCCAAAAATTTGTTGCGGGTAGTTCGCGAACACATCGATATATCGTTTAGCTACGTGTGCACGAAATTTGTAACGACTATGTGTAAATTATTTTACGATGGGTGGTTAACGATTAATGATAATGTTTTAGTAAATACATACGATAATAATGATGATTAACAATAATAGCTAATAACGGTTATAATTAATCGAGCGTTATAATTAACTATGATTAATACAGAGAGCCTTTTGTAAATTAATATCGTTGACACAGAAAATACTACAAAATTTAGATTGTTCGTATCACTTTGCTTTACTTTCACTAAAACTTGTATTAGCGATACTCTTAATAAAAATAAGTAATTACGGTAATTGTTTGTATTATACGGTTAAATTATCGGTGTCGTTCTAAAATTATCGAGTTCGACTGTTTTTCCTCGATATACGTACCGTGTACATGCACTCTCGATAACAAACAACGATTCTAAAACTCGTCAGAAACAAAATGAGATACCAGAATTTAATTCCAACAGCCGTAAGCGTATAACCTGCGGCTCTACTACGAACATTTGAGAATATTCGAGTGCGCAAAGTATTTGCATACAGAAACACCGATACACAATGCAAATTATTACGAGCTGGTCGCATAACGGAATACGCGTGTTCCTGCGATCGATCGCTTCGATTAAATCGGATTGTAACGTACATTTTCCAGCCGTTAACTAGACGTTGCGTTGGAAGGAACAGTGAAACGCCTTTCGTAAGGCAATTTCTGCAAATTAATTTCGTAAACTGACAAAACCGAACATAAAGTAGTAGAAACTACGAAAATCGAATCTACCGTTCATCGACCAGGCTGTATCGACTATATTTGATATTATACAAATTAATTAAGAGGAAGAGTAGAAGAAAGCAACTTAAAGAGCGATATGTCGTCGATAGCGATACTACGTTTCAAGAATCACCAGCAGTCAGTTTTCATATCCTCGTCGCGTTATTTTAAAATTGTCACGTAGCGGAAAAGAAAATTTCAGCATGCTATCGAACGTTCTTAACTCTTTACATCGCGTGTATTCTCCGTTAGACGAAGAAAATTCTCAACTGTAGGAAATTACGACGTCGAACGATCGAATGGCGAATCGAACGATAACGGAAGATGGGAGGAAATCAACGGATACGGAACTTACCTTGAGGTAGGACGGTGAGCAAGAGGACTGAGACTATTTGGAGACCGGCGCTGACCGTACAAAGCTTTATTCGCATCTGTGGCAGACCTCTCGTCTGGTTCGCCATGGCGAATGAATTTTGCAGACTCGGCCAGCTCGACATTTCCTATTCGCAAGAGTCGGCCACCCGGAATCCGACGAACGCTCCCTTCCTTTCGTTCTTCAGCCGCTGTTCCGTCGTCCGTCCGTTCTCCACTGGTGCGCGCACTACACTATAATATTTTTCGTGTCACTTTTACGAACTGCGATCACCGTCTCGAACGTCGCCCGGGAACTCTTCGTCGCGAACTGTCTTCCTGATTCTGATCATCCTGTCGACAGGCGAACGATCGAACCGCGAGTCGTACGTTAATCGTCACAACGATGCACCCGAAACGATGCCGCCTGACTTTGCCGTCATAACCAATCGTTGTCCCCGACACTTTTCCTTTGTACAACCACCCGCCACACGCGTACTCGCTCAAACTTTTTGTTGGTCGCTACTGCCGCTGCTGCCTATCGACACCACGGTTTTACATCCGCGTCGAACCTCTCCACGCGCCGAGCATGCTCGCTTTAAGCACCTGAAAATAATTGTGCCATCGTATCAATGTGACCAACTAAACGACTCTATTTTCTCCTATCTCTCGTCTTTAAGCGACATTCTGCAAGTTTTTCTACGTCGAAAATAATAAATTGCCATTCTTTTTCGCTCGGTACGACGGAAACCTTTTGTTCCATTTGTTTACAAGAAGAACAAACGTTTCATGCTGAGACAATACAGAACATCGCGTACCGTCAAGCACGAACGGCAGATCATTTTTAATTATTACGATCTAGTCATAGGTGTCCTAAAATGGTCTGAGATAAATCGATCAATCACATTTATCACGTAAGGTAAAGAACATAGATTAAACTTGGACGTGTTACAACGAAGTAGCCTAATTTAAATCGAACTTAACCCGTTACGGTCACCTATGACCGATCGATATCAAGCGAGGAACGTTTCGTTCGATTGATATCGATCTCTGTGACTCGATGTTTAAAAGAAACGCGTTGCTACTATAATTTATCCCGTGTGAAC
The DNA here is from genome assembly GCF_905332965.1 of Bombus pascuorum. Classification (NCBI taxonomy): domain Eukaryota; kingdom Metazoa; phylum Arthropoda; class Insecta; order Hymenoptera; family Apidae; genus Bombus; species Bombus pascuorum. The sequence continues at coordinate 17,446,116 of NC_083493.1, forward strand.
GTTGTTCCTCGCCTTCTGTTACGGTTTAGACGATATGTAATTTGCCTCTTATAGGAAAAGCTACGGTGTTTAATCGCGTTATTGTACGCGGTAAGTTAATTTCGTATCGCGTTAACAAAGCGATGGCTGGAATTTAAATGTAACGGAAGCGAGAACAAAAGCATTACGGTGAGAACTCTAGGAAGGAAATTTTGTGAGAAATGTCGGTTATTCCAATTTATCGTAATATAATTCAATTAGTCTTTGAATCTACACTTGCATGCATTACTAATTAATTTCGACATTACGACCTAGTCAAAAATACAAATTTGATATTACATCGTCGATAGGGAAGCCCGCAAATGAAAATCGTCAAAGAAATTTCATTATACTCCGATCGTGACGTAAACGGTATCGAGCGAATAATTCGACGCTTACAAAACCGATGTTTTATCCGTTAAATCGATTATCGAAAAATATAATTCGTGTAACGATAAATAACGTGCAAAATTATAGCAAGTTGCAGAAAGTCAACGATCTCGAAATGTCTCGAGTTTGGACAGAGGCGTTTCGAGATACTCGAGACAACGTAACTTATCGATAACAATTGAAAAAGGATCAAGAATACGATTAAGTTGTTCCACGTTTGTATTTGTATCGTTGGAATCGTTTTCAATCGCGACGAGTTCGATCTTTTCGATACCTGTTGATTAAGCAACTTTTACTCAAAACCGTATCACAAGCCTGGACATTTTTACCCAAAAATTGAAAAAGAAATTTCCCACAGAAATTCCTAGCATTCTCCATCGATCTCTAGTATTGCAGTTTCCGTGCAATTGCGAGAAAGATCTATGCGTTTCCGCGTTCAAGAAATATTACGAACGACGGTTGTATACGCATCTGCGTTCTACGCAACACGGTACGCGAAAATCGGAGCTTTTAAAACCCGAAGCTAACAGGAAATAGAGTTCATCCGCGTATCGATATTAAGCTTACGAGTATGCAGAAAATGAAAGATCGCTTCGAACGATGGCTAGTTCCTTGGTTTACTGTTTCGCTCCCATCGGCGATACGTGCCTCGAATAAAGAGATCGTAGCTGTTTCGTCAGGGACTACCGTCACGAGGCCTTTGCTTTTTGCATACAAAATCAAGCGACAGATGAAAAAAATGTACGCGCCAACCTGCTCCGAATAGACGGTGTAATGGAAATTTGAAATTATTCTAACGGGCTTTCAAAAATCTCTCGTGCAATTGCAAAGATATTCGATGGAATCTTTCGACAATTCTACGCAACGCTGCGTTGCTCGCGCTACTTAAACGGTGCTCGGCTTTAATCAGCATCCCTTGAAACGATGCTTGAATATACACGTTTGTGACGCAATTTTTGACCGTCAAAGGGAAGCGTTCTCGAAACCTCGTTCGTTTACGAATCGGAGAAATCAGGAAACACATTGCCCTGTGACGACAAAGTGGTCTGGCGAGAGACACAAAGATAGGAATTCTTATCTGGAAAGTTGAAATAGCGATTTGTAACTTGTTAGTACGAACGTACCTACGATTGCGTTCGGCGTCTGTCGTCTCGGTATCGTTTATCAATTTATCGGTTACGCGGCAACGTTCTAGCTTCGCGCATCAAGCACACGTCGAGCGGACGCGTCGTTTGCGAAAAGAGGACCGTTGTATCCGGATACGCGTACGTAAAGAAAATTCCATATGTCTTTCGGACGCGCTCGTTTCACAGGTGTTCGTATCGATCACAGATACGCGTGTATTCGACCTAATACGTTTTCTTTCTCTTTCGTTATCCAACTACGAATACGGTATTCACTGACACGAATACACTCATCCCTTATGGAAGTACGATCGGAGGAACGAAATACTGCGAACACACTTTTCGTTTCTTCTTGACACTGGTACTTTCTGGTCCGCGAGCTTATCGAAATTTCTCATTAGGAATTCGCGCGAGCACCTTCGTGCAAGAATCGAGGAAGAATCGTGAGAGAAGCGAGAGATCGTACAGTTCGAATCGAAGGTATCGGTGAACGATGATCTGCGGCGAAGGTGTCGATGAGTTTTCAAGGGGGTAGCAGTTGCGGAGATCGGAGTACGAAGAGTTGGACGCGGCGTGTTACGCTTCTGGCACGATTATCATAGGCAATCGTATCGAAAGAAGGCAGCTATGTTATCGCGATTGTTGGACGCGGCACGAGCCTGCGTTCGTAGCCTGGTCGGCCTCGTGCATCGTCTTCTTCGTCCCACTACTGTCCACTGCACCCTCCATCCTTTCGTGTATTAGCACCACCTTCCACCTCCTTCGCTTCCTCCTACTTCAGCGGAGCGCAACACGGTGCTGCTAGCCGTATCCAGGCAACTTGGCCAAGCGTGCTGCTCCCACTTCTGCAGGCTTGCTTCTCTTACATCAAATCCTCTCGGCACGCTTCCTCTTCCCTTTCTCGTTCGTTACACGTCCGCTGACTCGCTCGTCCTTGTGCAAAACCATGCTGCTTTATCGCTGGCCAGTCCGTCTCGAGATTCGCGTACGAAATCTTCGGCTCGAGATTCGGTTAGGACGATACCGGTGGTTCGCGTTCACGACGCCTCGTCATCGTTACCGTCGATAGTTCTCCGAAGACGATGACGCTAGTGCTCGCGTAGCTTACCCCGTTGTCGCTGGACGCTGCACGAGTAGGACGCGTTCGTCGAGGCTCGCGATCACTTGCTCCTCAAACGCGTCCTCGAAAGATACGACGAGGTAGGTGGATCGGTCATCGTACGCACCGGCCGCTACGCTGGCGAAGCGAAGCCGATGTGACCGGGTGATCGGACGACGGGTTCGAGCGAACAGAGCTACGATATCGTTGACGCACTATCACACGCGGACGATACGAGGTGTACAAGCAGACGTAGGCGACTCGCGGTACACTGAGACAGCGGTGGAGAAAAAGGTGAAGCGGACGGCAGAAGCGAGGCGTGTGCGCGGATAGAGCCAAGGGGGCAACAGCTAGATAGCTAGGGTGAGGGAGAGAGAGAGAGAGAGAGAGAGAGAGAGAAGAGAGGGTGAGAAGTGTAAGAGTGGGCGAGCGAAAAAGCGAGCGAGAGGGTAATAGACAAAGACGGAGAAGAGGGGCAGAAAACCGCCTCGTTCTGTGATCGGGTATCCAAACGGAACTGAAAGTACGCTGAAATAGAAGGCGGTCGGGGTCGTGTACGAGCTGCCGGTCGAGCTCTCGCGACTCGCAGCTACCGCCGCGATATAGACGCGAGGAAGGCTTTCCGCGATGAGTACAACCTTCCCTCCACCACCCTATGCATTCACCATCCCTTCCTTCGTGCTACCCCTACCGCTCACCTTCGGTCCCACCACGATTTCGCGGGAAGCTGCGGACTGGACCATCACGCAACTAGCGTCCTCCCCACTACCGGTTCGGCTACCGGCCGGGTGCTCTGGTGAGACAGAGAAGTAGGATCGGGAGAGTGGGTGGTCTGGGGTGGAGGGCTCGAGGACACCATCCCCGAAGCCCACCCCACAGATCAATATTCTGCCCACCACCGTGTACCGGAGAACCTTGTTTCCATCTTCCTCCTTCGCCCGGATGCTGCATCCTTGCCTCTCCCTCTCGACCACCTCGCGAACTCCCATAGCTCACCGACGTGTTACCGAGTGACTTTCAGCGTGTGCGTGCCATCCCCTTCCGCACGCCAGGTGTATGGATCGTGCGTGGGCTCGAAACCGCCTTTACGTATGTACGCGAGCAGCGTGTGCGTGCGTGTGCACGCTAAGTATACATGTATCTAAGTATCGTTGATTCCTCGGTGACGGAACTCGCAAACGACGCTCGAGCATGGTCCGAGCCTACTAAGAGGAATACGCCGCGCGAGTCCAGATCTCCCGGGGCTAGCGTCGGATCGCTGTACTCTGTACGCCGGCTAACGCGACCGACAAAAGTGGAACGTACTAGGGTGACACGGTTGATGAACCGACCGATCGATTTCGCACCTGTGCGCATTATGCCGATGACACGGTGCCAACAATTACTGGATCATCGGCCGCACAGCGCCCCTTCGGGACACCGTCCTTCGTGAAAGCCGAGTCGACGATTACGCGGTCAGCCTGGCTAAAATATTTCTCGTCCTAATCGTTTAGGGCCACCCTTTCGGCAAACGTCGCCGTACCTTACATATACATATGCCAGAGTACTTGTTGCATACCGGATGTTGTAGCACGAACGATATTTAGCTCAACGAATGCGATCGAATATAATAACGCGACCGAATTAACGCAACTTAAATTCTCGATCAATCACGCGTGCAAACTTTAAATTAACTAAATTTTTATTTATCGGCATGTATTGTTGTATCGGCATTATAGAAATCTACTCGTATCGACAGATGGCGTTACGCACGATTTTGTCGTATACCGTAAGCGAAGGCACTTCCATCGGAGCGCTCAACTCGCGTAGTACGGTCACGGACGAGGCGCGATGGCGCGTTAAATCATCCGCGTTATATCGAACTTTGTGTTTTACTTTCTAAAATACCGACTTTGACAAAGAATATAGGATTTTTACGTATTTTTAACACAGCAAGATAAGGGACTAGGGACACATTTTCAGTAAGAATCGTTAAGGATGTGTGTATCAAGAACGGATAAGGTAGAAAATTGTATTATCCGTACCGGCTACACGATCGCGCAGCTTTTATCTATACTCGACAGTTTGGCTTTCCCCTTTCGCACATTTTATTTAATATTATTCGTAGTAGGTAATCTTTCTTTCGAAAACGTCTTATCGACGCAAAGCAAATTAGAGCGTTCCAAATGTTCCGATTATTTAAAGTTCCTAATTCGCTTTGCGTCGATAAGAAGTTTGTTTCCACGCGTGTAATCATCTCTCTTGCGAAAAATTTATTCTTTATTTTCTTACTATTAAAGATTAGTTTACGTCGATCGAAGAACAAATTTATTTTTAAATTTCACAATGACGTATTTGTTAATTACGTTCAAACGAACAATGAAACAAAATCAACGGTGCTTTGGATAACTTCGTTTGGACAAAGATCTGTACTTGGATCTTTAATTCCAAAAGTCGAATACGTTTACGCGCGAAACTGCGTAAGAAAATATATCGGTGATCGTAACGAAACATCCTTCGAAACGATCGTAGAGTAAAATTTATATTCAGCCTACGTTCGTACCCATAGTTTTTAAGAGAAGAAACGATTGCGATGAACGAGGCACGATGGTATTAAAAGGTAGGCGCTGAAAATCTGCATAATTTAAATTCGCAATACGTATTATGGAATAAACTGATTTACACGTGACAAATATAAATCTAGTGAACAATTGTGCTCTGTATTTATTTCTACCGCTGTAGACATCGATGTTTTACGTATTGTGTCACGCGTGAATTTACCCACACGTTATGATAATTGTTATAACGAATGTCGATGACGCAATGGGATGCCGACGAAGCGCTCTTTTCACGAGTGATCAAGGTTCTAGTCATCGGTGAATACCGCAAACTTGGATCACAAATTTAACTATTCTATTAAAAGTTAAATCGTCGTTATTTTACTCCTTTCTTAGCATTTATTCGTCTATGTTTATACATATAATCTCTTTCTTTTTATTTTTACGCACAGAATATATGGACGTTTTTTAACAAAAATGATCTGGGTTATCCTCTATTCATATAGGAATTGTTATTAGATTACGAATATTTGTGTAAATTTATATTTTTATAGATACGATTTAAAAAGAGGAACAATGGTAGACGTATCGGTAGATGATAGGTATTATGATCTTTCTGTGCATTTTTACGTTTCTAAATTTCTAAATTAAATTTGCATTAGCCGCTTTCCTTATCCTAATACATTTCTGTTCTATTTGTTGCATACGTCGTCGGGTATAAAATTTTTTTTAGAAACTTGATAGAATACGTTGATATTATGATTTTTATGGAAATACATGTAAAAATGTAGCGTATAATTTTCTTGTGGGCTACAGAACATTATCTAGATGCAAATAACTTTTACGTTCATTCTATACAAAAGTATCATTTTTCATAATGTCCGCGGGATATTCGTGCGGTAAACGAGACAAACAATCTATGAACGCAGCAAATATTACACGAAAATTAAACAAATTATCCTTTAGCATGCGCTGTTATCCGACGAAAAATGAAGCTAATTAGCAGTCGGAGATAATGTACATACATGGACATGTAAGTAGAAGTAAAAACGTAACAGAAATATAAATAAAGCAGAAGGTAAGATAAGTAAACCGGTGTCGTATTAACCGAACAGCTAAATAATTAAACCAGCGAGGAAATTTTATATATATGATCACACATTGATTACGTGATTACATACGTATGTGAAAATTCTATCGATAGCAGAATTTCATCGCATAGAAATAAATATATTTATAATTAATCTGTAATTATACGTTGCAAATTCTGTCTTGCAATTTAGTTAGCATCGATTTCTTTGTTAATTTTATTGTATATTCCAGTGGCGTCGCGCACGTTATTCACAATTAAAATTTCATACGTACAGTAGCGGACAAAAGTTTAAGACGAAATGGAAGAAATAAATAATTGATTTACTTTCCATAAAAAATATAAATACGGTGTTCTACTTTTGGTATTAACTAATTGTACATTTGTTTGTACACTTAGAAAAAAAATTTCATTTTGATATTTTGCTCAATAGCTAAGTTATAAAAAAGGAACGAAATCTGTATAATATTTCGTCGGTCAAAAGTTTAAGACTATACAAAAAATATTAATTTTTGGTTAAAAAATATACACAATTTTTGTTTAAATTCAATATTTTGTTCAATATCCGTTATTTCTTATCCCTTCGGTACATCTTCTTGGCATAGAATCTATTAATTTTTTATATTAATCTACCGTAATATTATTCCAGGCTGTTTCAATCGTAGAGTAAAGTTCATTTAAATTTTTCGGTTTATAACCTTGTACTGTCTTTTTTATGATGCTTCACAAATTCTCGATTGGGTTAATGTCTGGTGATTGCGACGGCCACGGCAGCACGGTGATATTTTCTTCTTGAAAAAACTGTTTCACAACCCGAGCCGTGTGCTTCGGATCATTATCATTTTGAAAAATAAAATCATCACTCATATTGTTGCGTGCAAAAGGTAACATTGTGTTCTTGAGTATGTCCTTGTATTGAAAACGGTCCATAATTCCATTGATACGACATATCGGACCAGGGCCGCTTCGAGAAAAACACGCCCACACCATAACGTTGCCACCACCATGTTTAAGAGTTTTTAAAACGCACTGTGTTTTCAAACTTTCGCCAATTCGACGTCTAACGTACCGTATCCCGTCAGAACAGACGCGATTGAATTTCGATTCGTCAGAAAACAATACCTTTTGCCAATCTTCACTTGTCCAATGCTTATGAGCTTTAGCAAATGCAAGTCGTCTTTTTCGATTCCTAGAACTCAGCAGTGGTTTCTTTTGGGGTTTTCGTCCTCTTAAGTTAAAGTCTTCTAATCTTCTCCTAACAGTTCTAGCACTAATTTGTGTATCGTTTTCATAGTTTATCTCCGCAGCAATATTATTTGCACTACGAAAACGATCCTTTTCGCTCAATCGATGAATCCGGCGATCCATTTTCGGTGTTGTTTTCCGTGGTCTTCCGTTTTTCGGTTGATCGCAATACATGCCTGTCTTTAAAAATTTATACCAAGCTTGTTTACAAGCTGTTTCTGACCTGTTCACTATATTTGCTATTTCGGTGAAGGTTTTACTTTGCTTTCGCAGCCTTACGATTTGTTCCCTTTCGTTTTCAAGTAAATTCTTTGATTTACCCATAGTCTGTTCCTACCTAAATGAATTTTAAGCAATAAAAGGTACACTAAACAATGATTTTGACATTCCAGAATCAAAATGTTCAAAAACTGTACTCGTACTCACGTTTTACACAGATCGTCTTAAACTAATGTCCACTGTTTCCAAGTGCTAGGCGGTAACTAACTGTTGTAACTCCTACATTGTTTGTATTTAACAACTGACTGTCTGAGGTTACGAAGGTCAAACATACAGCTACGTTATTCCAAAGAGACAAACCGAATAGAAGAACAATATGCGTATAAGATGTTTGTAATCCGGTTTACAAATCATCGTCTTAAACTTTTGTCCGCTACTGTAAATGTCACCCGTAGTATTTGTTTTAGACTGTTCAAAGTTTGTCTTCGTTCACAAAATGAATTTTTCCATCTCGTCGTAAACGTTGTCGACGTAAATATTCCAATTTCATACAGCGGTGATCTAAATCGTTGTTGGAATTTATCGATACGCCAATCTAATTACCTCTGATATCGCGGCGAAGTGATTATATTATTATTTTCTGTTGTGCCATATAGTATGATAGCAACATACCTAATGCCAGTGAATTTTTATGAAAAATTCCTCCTTTGATAGGTAGAACGAACGAGTTACGAACTGGGGAAAAATATCATTGAATTATTAAAACGAACATACACGCATGGCGATGAATTATTTCATAAAATACGACGTTCGTTGTCGTTTCTTCTCGACTGCAGCATGAAACGGTGACTCGTCGTCGTTGGAAATAAAAAATTCTATCGATTCGTCGAACCACGAGTATCACCGTCGTCTGTATCCCACAATATCCTTGAGATCGTCGAGGTTGAAATGGTCGGGGACGATTTCAAAGAATAGAGGTTTCATCGAGGGCACAGGTATAGGAACGAGAAGAGAAGGAGGTTGCACCTGGCACTCGGGACGATTCTAAACTCACGCCTCGTACACTCTTCTCCCCATCGCCCCGTCGATGATCTATTCCTCACAGCCGGTTCGTTCCCTTCTACGATTCGGACCTTTTCCGGATTCAACCAAAATAACAGAAATTGCGGAGAAATCGGTGTCCCTTACCATTCTGTCCTCGTCCATTGTAAGCATCTCCGAGCATTCGAACATCATTGTGGTCATTGTGCGTCCGAAACGCACGTTTTCACGCTTGGAAATCGACGCGTTGTCGACCGAGGCTCGACTTCCAGTTCCTTTTCAGGCCCATTGGAGTTTAATAACGACTGGGAGGAGCACCGAACGAATCGACCAGACCTCTCGGACGTTTACTCGCAAAGAAGAGAGTTGTCGTGGAGCCACGTCGCCGTCGCTTTTACCAAGTTTCCCTGCTCGAGGGACGGTGCGTGAAATCGATGGGATTTGATCGACCAGAAAGCCTCGGTCAAACAGTGGCCAACGAAAATGACGAATTTGGATCGTTCGATTCGCGAGTCGATCGTTTTAAATGTTTCCTCGCCGATTAACACGTTGCAGGGACATTACGGTGATATCTAGTTGCGTTGTGTATAATTCATGGACGTATCGCTTTCGCGATTTCGCTCTGTAGATGTGTGCGCACGTATAAACGTACGAGTATGGAACTGTAATAAAACGAAAGCGGCCGTTGGCTCGATCCTCCTTTGAACGCACCGCTTCGAGGAAAGCTTCCGGTCGTCTCAAAGCGTTCCTGCGTTTTCCAGATTGAATTTTTCCGTTGAACATTCCTGGTCTCGGAGTAAAAACAATTTTCTGTTCGACCTGATATTGGTTCGAATCATTTTCTGGGAACAGGTGCGTTGTTGCAGGTGCGCCGGGATGAAACACGAAGCCGACCTCTGTTCCATTAAATCGACATAAAATTCTGGTTACTGGCAATATATATTACGATAGTCGGTATGTTAATCGAGATTTCGTACCGAGTTTCGGTAAGACGTAAAGGAACGATGGGAAATATTCGTTTAATAAGGAAAAATATGGAAATGGCCGAGCAGATACGATCGAGTAGGAAAGGATAATTATTTCGCGTGCAATTTCATGCCACTTGAAAAAGCCACACGAACGTCTGCCTGTTGATACGTTGCAGGTTCGCGAGGCCCGAAGCAATTTCAAGGAAAGATTATTCGGTACGTCACAGCCGTAGCAACGGCTCGAAAAGTTGTCCGCCCATGTATCTACCTTAACGATCTTTCTCCGAGCGACTCGTAATTATGCATAATCCTTTCTTACCGGTGTATTCCGCTGCGTTCCAGTTCGCCGGCACTAATTAAACCGCACTGAATGTATTTCGAGCAACATAAACGCTTCATTAATTTCGTTGATTGCAAGAAGCACGGTAGGCAAAGACAGACCATATTTCTCGGCAACTCGACGACCGGTCGTATACTGAACGACGGCAAGTGACGAAGAAAAGCATTCGTTAAGGGAGTTCGCGTTCCTTTCTCGTCGCGCTTATACAAAACGAGTTGGCTGAGAAGAAGGCGGCAGTAAGAAGAAGAGAAAGAAAGAGCAGAAGAAGAATAAGAGTCGGGGCTATGTATACATGTATACGAAGCAGGGTTGCTGCGACGAAGCAGCAAGTAGGGCGAGTACGGAAACGTGTCTCTGTGCGTGGGATACTTATTTAGCTGAAACTGCTCGTCCTTTCTTATCCCCGTTGTTCCTCTTTGTTTCAATGGCTCTGTATATATATCACGGAATACTAATGACGTAGCAAGAAAATGCTGGCCGATGGTGTAACGCGCGATGGTAGCCAGCAGACATCGGTGCCGGCGGCGTCGGTGGTTACTACTTACCTGCAAAGTTTTCCCTTTGCGCGCCAACTCGGGCTAACCTAGTCGCTCGGAGGGCGCCTCCGTAAACGGTATAACGTTCGTTGCGTTTCATAAATTAGGAGGAACATTCCTCGTGGGAGGACAAACCCTCCGAAACTCACCGCAGAAGCAGAAAACGTACTTGTCTTACCGCGGCCTGGTTATGGCCGTAAGGGGAATACGATTATTTCGCGATGGCATACACGTAAAACCGGTGCGGAACGAACAAGAGCACGGCCACTGCTCACGTGGCTTCTAACGATACGCCGAATTGTGCGATCTTCGCCAACCAGAGGCTCGACCTGTGAATTAATTAACCGCGCTACGATGTATCTTCCGGGGAAAAACCGGCAAGAATACGGCTCAATTTGAGTACATATAATACCTATTGTTCCCCAGGGACACGACTCTACGGGGCGAGCAATTTATATTGCCGCGTGAAAAAACATATTCTAACGGTCTATCCGATCATTTGGCGATAAATTTGCCAGTATATCGAGGCTTTACATCTATACGATACATGTTTTAGTGCGATGTGCGCTGCAGCGAGGCCGGCAAGAGCAGTCGAACTTATTAACATGAAACTCGCATAGAACAGAAACTACGTCATAAACCTCATCATAAGCATTAAAATTAAAGTACGTTTGTGAACATAAGTCATTGGAGCGAAATTCGCAGAACCATGGCTGATCGTTGAATTAATGTTCCGAGTTCCGTGTGAAGAGAGTAGTCATTTCGTAAAATATCGTTATGGAATCAAATTAATGTACGAGATTCATAACCGATAGAACCTGCTGTGTTCTATTTAAACGAAACAAGTCACTTCGCCAAACAAATTTTCCAAAGGAATTTTTCAAATTTTTCCAATTTTTTTCGCACGAACGAAGGCTGATGAAATATTTAGTTTAAAAGATCTAATCGAAATATATCGTGCTATAAAACCGTTTTTATTTCCATTTCGATAGCTTTTATAACCGGGTAATATAAACGTTAAATGTTAACTCTGAAATTAATATATTCCGTAGGAGTCGATATTTCAAAATGGAAAAGCCAAATAACATTTCGTTATGATCTTGCGCGGAACGATTCTCGACCGGTACAACTTTTTCTTACAAAATTAAATTAATTATATACGGATAGTAGAGATGTTTTCTGCTTATCTAACTAATCGTATCTTTTACGATTAGTTGGTTATTAGAAGGTCAGTAACGTAGATAGTCTGTCTACTTTTGCACAATACTGTACGGTATACGTCATACCTATATGCAAATGTTTGGAAGTTGGAACAGGCTATTTCAGACTGGCAATGCTGAATACTTAATTAAATAGCGACGGTGATTGTTAGCAGTATCGAACCGTTGCCTATTAAAATCGTTCCAAGTTTAAGTAGTAGATTGGGGTTACGTTGTATTCGTGTTCATACGCCCTACATTTTACATGACCGTGATATCAAAAATACATTCCATTCCAAGAAAATGAATACAACTTTAAAAACAGCGTGACTTTTACAACCGTAAGTCCTTCGACAAATAGTTTTTCGATATTTCATTTCCTGTAGCGGATATTCTCTTCTAAGAGTTTACATATCTCTCCTTGCGTATCGACCAAATTCCAAATTCCAATGTATTCAATTTTCTGTTTCCAACAAATATCTAAATCCAATGTAAAAGCACGGGACAAAAATTGTAAAAGGTATTATAATAGTCTGTGGTCTTTACTACGCATATAGGTTTTACTCGGCAAACGTTGTTACAGCATATACCGTACGAGTAAAAATAAGGAAAAACGTTATACCGAATGTCCAATCTATCAAAAGATTTTAACAGAAATACGAAATCGCAATGAGGATCGATATTTCGTTCGATGAAACGGAACTGCGTCATTTACATTAGCTCCATATCGAAAGGCAGTCGATTCTTATAAACACGGAATTGACATCGATGGAATATACAATCTATCGGATTACGAATTTCTTCTTGATTTTCTTTCATTTCGATGAATATATCAGGAATTCGTTATGCATATATTAATACAACGAAAAGTATTCTTTTCCTTCGTGGTTCTCTACAAACAGATATCTAGCGATATGACATCGTTTCTCGATTACATCATTGAAGATAATGCTCGCTCGAGAATTGCTGCTCTATCGTGTTTCAATGCGGTATCGAACGAGAAACCGGTCCGCTTATTCGCTGAATTTTGAAATAGGTATTAATCCTATGTTCTCTTTTTCACGTTCTGTTTCTTTCTTTCTTTCCTTCCGCCTGCACAAAGGCAAACCGAAATGTCCTGCAGATATAAGAAGAGAATTTTCAAGTTTAACCGTGTCCGAATTCAATTTCACGTTCGACGTACACTTGTGCCGAAGACGGTCGAAAAATGATTCCGCTCGCGGTACGAATTCACCTGCGAGAAATTCCCCTTAGCTCTCCCCCGAATTAGTATTATTCGCAAAGTTGCTGGAGGACGATCTAGGGAATGGATCGCGCTCGTTCGCCGCAGAGGCTGGCAGACAGAGAGAGAGAAAAAAAGACACGTCGTGCGCGATTTCGCGGAAGTGAACTTAACGAAACTATTCCACCTCGAAGTAGTTAGAAACTAGTTCGACATTCAATTTCTGTCCTTGGGACGATTTGTCCATCACCGAGAAAGGGCGGAACGTCGACTTCCTCGTTCCTCGGATTCCATATCGTGGCCAACGACTCGTATCTGTTAGGTAAGTTTCGCTTGCCGCGAAAACTAAGTACGAAGTATAACCGAGCTTTAAAAGCGGGGAGGAGGGATTGAACTGGAGTTGCGATGGGAACCTCTCTCGCCTAGCTTCAGGAAATCTGATACGGTTCTTCGCGGTATCGCAAAAACTTCTCTTTTCCTCTGTAAGTTTTCCATCCGCTCGCCACGTGAAATACTTTCTATCATCCCGGCAAACGTTTCGCCCGCGGATGGGGGCGGCAGATAAGGTACCGCTAAGCTATTATCTACATTGCTTATTGTCCGACGCTTCCGCGGAATTGACTGGGAACCGAACTCGCTGTTCGATCGTCGATGGCGTAATTGTTTTTCCATTTCTCCTTTGCAACGTGCATTTCCCTCCTTCGCTTTCTTTTCCCCATTGAATCGAAAAGTAAGAAGATAGAAGGAACAGCCGACGGAGGAGGAAAACGGACGGGTCCTGATTAAAGCGCTAACGAAACCGCATTTGATACGTAGGATAAGTCTCGCTCGATCAATTTCAATCTTCAGCGTATCACGATTGTTGCCAATTCTAGATGGAAAAATGTTCATAAATCATTGTCAAGTACAAGTTTAGTATTTCCACCACAACCGCCGTTGGAGATATCCACGAAATGGTCCGCAGAAGAGAAAAATTCTTGTTGCCTTTTCCTTTTTAGAAAAAACCGTGACACATCCACGGGATGTTGAAGTTCGTCGAGATTCTCGAAATTCTTTCCCCGCACATTCAGAACCTCTTTAGAATCTGTTCGCCGCTGACAAATGATTTTTTCGCGATTTAAGGCGATGATATAGGACGATATAAAAAAAAACTAGTCATTGCATCCGGACGCAAAGAGACCGTACACTTTTGTGCAGTCAGGCACGGATTTAACGCGTCACAGAAATCCAGGCGTGTGCACACATAAAGAAAGGACGTGTGCGCGCGCTCGCGCGCGCGTGTGTGTGAAAGAGAGAGGGAGAGAGAGGGACAGAGAAAAGCGTGCGCTTTTTCGACGATGGAGAATCGATTGGACACTGCCTCGCCTCTTGCAAGTCACAGTAAACACAAAGTAACGCCGAAACTCTCTGCCGCAATAACGAATAACGTGGCAGAGAAGTCAAAATTAAAGACGCGTATATAAACACGAAGGCTAGAGATCGAGAGGATATTGCTCTGCCTTGTTTGCTACAAATCGCTAATCAGAACTATCTCATCTGTGTGCTCTGTTTTCGGTAGTCAAGGCGATTTTAATTAAAACATGCCGTACGTTTTCATTAAACCGTCGTGATACACCCGCGATACATACGCCGGGTCTACGCAGGAAAAAATGTGTGCGTCACACGACTAGAGTCGTCTCTTTCCCATAGTGTTTCTAATCACAGGCACAGCAGAGATATTGAGACGCAAGAACCGATAGAACGTGTAGCCATTTTAATTTGCATACGGCCAAGATAACGTTTCGACAGGGATAGTTTCTGATTTAGTTTTATCGGTATCGTGTGGTATAATCTGGCAAAATAATTTCGAATGTATCGATTAAGTTTACAATTTATTTTACAAGGATAAAAAAAAGGCAAATACTTTTCGTTCAAAAACATTTCAACAACGTATCGTCAGCTACAACGATTCGCGGTCAATGTTCTTCCGAACGAAACACCGTTTAATCGCACGGAGAATTGAAAAGAGGCAACAAAGCAGGGAATTGCGTCACCGTAGGAAGCAACCGTAACGACAGAACGATCCTGTAATGAGTAGTTACGTTGGTCGGTTCTTTGATAAAGGGTACGCGTTACGTCGAAGTACCATACTGTCTGCGCAAATCCAATTTTACGAGGCTCGATCCCAGCGGATCGAAGTGCATCGTCGACACCGGGGGATGCCACGCAATACGCCCTCTGGCATGACGGAAGCTGAATTCCACGGGGAGTCCAAGCTTTTGGCGACTTAGCTAGGTAAGCGTGGCTGGCCTTGGATAGCAGCAGCGCCAGCCCGGTGTTGGATGACTAGGGACTCTAGCAAGAGGAACGGCGGCGGTGCGGCCAGAGGGTTAAGACGAAAGAGGAAAGGGGCCGAGATACGCTGGAGGGCGGAGAAGCGGTCGAGAGTTGCCGGCAGAACCGATCCCGTGCTATCGTCGGCAAACGTATAGCCCCTCCGCCTTTGAGGGCTTCGTGAAAAAGAATCGTATAGAGAGGGAGAGAGAGAGAGAGAGTGAGTGTGCGAGAAAGGGGGGGGGGCGGAGGGAGAACCAGTGGCAAAAATCGTGCGGAAGTGCATGGTTCCACAAATAACCATAGTATTTTACAGTTCTCCTCGGTTTCAGCCATAACTGCCCGAGCCACATGGTGTCATAAATCTCAACCAATATTTCTTCCAGCCTCGCGTCTGATATCGCGAAACAGTGTAAACTCTGGTTTAAAAATCCATTCCCCATAATCGTTACTTAGCGCAAAACTCGATCTAACGTTACTTCGTCGCTCGTTTTACTTTCAACTGCAATTTCGCCGCTCTTTTATTCGCGCGCACACCCATTTTCTCCCTGTTGGCCCGATGGTCTTTCTCTTTGCGTGCACGTGCTATTAATGCATAAACGAGAATGTTGTTAGTTACTAATCGCAGTGACAGTCGTAGCGGAGAGTGTACGCGTCCGCTCTCACCTACAGTGCTTAACTCAGGGGTGATTTTGCAACTTTTGTAGGACAAAGGTGCATTCGTAATTTCGGAAGTTGTAACGAGGCTGCTTTGAATTTTGATGAGCCACGGATCGGACAGCGTTCCGGCCTTTCGTTCGTTACCGACGCAAACTGCGACCCGACGCGCGACGTCGCGCTAATTCCGACCATTCGATCCTCTTCCTTCGTTCTATTCTGATTACAGTCATCGCTTATGTGTCACTACTAATTAACTCCTTGCGTATGGTATGCCGAGTGGCGAGGAGAAAAGGACGACCGACGCTTCGCGACGTGCTTTCAGCGTCAGGGCCGTCTTCGGTCGAGCGAATTTTATATCTCTTCCGTTCGAAGCAGCCGAATAACCCGGTTTGTTCGTTACGTCGCTGTTACATGTATCCTATGCATCGTTTGCCGTCTCGCTGTCGAGTAATTTCAATCGACGAGATAAAAAAGGGAAGGTTTAACATGACGTTACAACGCGCTCGCGCGTGGATGCATCTACGAGCTGAACGAATCGCGTAAACTCATTTACATGAAAAGAATGTAAATCGTTCGGACAAAGCAATTTAGGCGGCGGCTATACATAACTCCGTCGTATCAGGCGCGTTTTAAAAGTAGACAGCTCGCTCGACTTCCGTTAAATCGCGCTCACAATCAGTCGTTGCAATCGACGAATTGCGGTTGCGCCGGCCCTGGAACACTCTTCGTGGGGGTAACTACCAACTCACCCTCCTACTTCTCCCTCTACACCGCGGCCACGACCACGACCACACTTGTTCAACGCTATACTTGGCGAGATCGCGTATACGTGCAGGCATCGTCGCGAGATACGGTCGTGGTAGTAAGTCGAGTGCCTCCGTACGTGTACGCTACCGAACTGGACGCGATCGTGTTGGTAAGATTCGAATGTGTAGCGGCGACTTAGTACGAAGATCGGTCGGTAGTGGCGCCACCGTCGAGCCCGAGCGCATTCACGGCACAGACTCCGTAGAGCCGTGGCGCCATCGAGTTTCGCTTTTCGTTGTTCTCGGTACGTCGCTGCGGGCCGCTGAGCGCCGACTAGACGACAGTTTGCCCTGTGTGCCTGGACGGGGCGGGTGTGATTTTCATCGTTGTTTGTGACGTTACACGTTCTCCTAGCGGTATCGCGTGAGAAAAAAGTGACATTAACGCACGGTTCGTTGGATCGGCACGATCTCGGATCACGATAATCGTTCATACGCGTTCGAACTCGACACATGAAGGAAAAAATTGTCGGTGCAAAGTGGACGAGGAAAGAAGACAACGGTAGAACCGGCAACGATTCCAGGAATGACCCCACATGATCGTTTTCGTTCGCACGACGCTTTGACGAATCGCGATATGACGCGATGATCTTGCAGGAGTTTTTTACACCTACTTTGACTAGATCACGCGTGGATTTTTACCGTCTTTTATCCGCTGTCTAATTAGTGTGTTCGGTGTGAAAAATATCAAGTGTTTCGAAGCGAGAGAAAAGGAGCGAAAGAAGGAAAAAAGTTATTCTTGTTTGTTTACTCGAGTTGGTTGCGCGACAGTCATGGGTGATGTATACAGGCTAGTTAGTGACCTGCTCGTAAAGGATACACCCACGGACAGAAGAAAAATCGACCTTACCCTGCCACTCGCAACAGTAAGTCTGTTCAACTTATCTTCTCGTTAGTTTCTCTTACGGTACGATGTGTCCGTGTGTTTGTCATTCTCCCGTGTATTACATACATTTGTCTTCTGCTCTGCTTGGTACTGTTTCGATCTTGGGAGGTTAGGGATGGTACCACAGCCGCAGGCTAAGAAAAAGCCCGATGCTAGGGATCGAAACGGACTATCGGAGATGAAGAGAGAGGACGACCATTGTGGTCACTCGATCCTTTTCTTTTCCATCGAATTCTCTCGATCCGATCCGTGCGCGCTCTCTTTATCATTATATTTCGTTATCTCTGTCGGATCAGTGCGCGCGCTTTCTCTTTATCTCTGTCACGCTCCGTTCTCCTTGCTCTCCACTGGCTAGAGAAGTTGGCGTCGTTCTCCGCTCGTTTTTTTCATCGTTCGGAACAAGGTGACGCCTCCAACTTGGACGAATCGAAACGTGCACGCCTAGCGCGTTTAGATTATTACACTCGACGAGAAACGAGAGACCGCTTCGTGCCGACATTGAATCACGTACTTACGCGGATGAAAGATTAAAGACGCGCGCGCGCGCGCGCGCAACGATTGAAGTCGCATCGTCTTTTTGGCGCGATCGAACTGTCAATCGCAACCAGGGATAGAATCTCGGATAAAGACGGATCGAAAATGTCAAACTCAGCCGGTGGGGAAAACGTGCTTGAGAAATCTAAGACGATTCATCCATCATGGAAATACCACTCTGTTTGACTTCTCTAACTCACGGAATTCAACACGCTTCTTAATCGATTAACTTTTCACAAACTTGTCGTTTACGAAAGAAACTGCGAGACTAAATAGATTTCGCATTGATCACAGGAGAATTTATCAACGTTTTTTCTCTCGCGTTCTTACTTAACCATTAGTCGCATAAAAGTATTCGTACTTGACGTCATCTCGTATACTTTCATCGGATGCTGTTATAATATTTTCGCAAACGTTCGCAATCTCTACTTCACTAGCCACATATCACGATTTGTTATACCTAATCGTTATAAATTATATAACTGTTTCGCAAGTGCGAAATGTTTTCATAGTGAAGTATTTGGAGCGCTTCTAAAACATACATTTTTCTTACTTTCAGTCAGCTTAACATCGCCCATATACGTAGCATAATACGTACATAATTAAAATTAATTAAAACATAGAGCTACCAACATCGTACATATAAATCTAGTTACGTAATTACATATACATGTATACAGGATGTTCCAGACGGGTTAATCGCTATATCCATCGGAATCGAGTTATTTTAAATAAGTATGATACATTTTTATTACGTAAGGAAGTATAAACGAAATATAGAAGGAGTCATTAGGGGTGTGGCTTTGCAAACACGTTATTGCTTTTATACCTAATTAGAATTGCAACAAACAGTAGAAAGAAACGTTTCATATTTATTTTATTAAAGGGATATAATTGAAAGTTTTTGTCTAGAGATTATTCGAATGGACAACGAACCATAAAATAATAAAAGATTATCCAACCTAAGCCGTTCATCTTGTTGAATCAAAGATGTTTCGTCATCGTCGACTAAGAAAATAGGTTTCCCTGTCTCTCTAAAATACTTGGCCTTAATCATCCTTTCTCGAAATTCTGACGGAAAAATTATAAATACACTGTCTGGTGTCTTTAATTAATTAAGACTGATGCCCTATTAAAATATTGTTTTATCGAATCGAGATTACGTTAGTCGTAAAAATAAGCGCGATATTACTGCATCGATTAAAAAACAAGTTTCTGTCCAAATGAGATCGTTAAAACTTTCAAACTATTCGGGACGACCGAATAGGAGAAGAAATTACACATTAAAAATTTTCCCGTTTAATTCCTTTACGTTTCATTCGCATAATAACCATTCGGCAAACTAAACTGTATAAAATATGGTTTAACAGCGAGTTCAAATTTTTTGTCGCCAATCGTTTTAAAGATAAAGCCGCGTGGCGCGTCTAATTTTCCTTTACCAGTATTAATCATTTTTTCGCTGGTCGTCGTTAATTATCGTAGAAATTTCGATTTCTCGAAACCGCGATCTCTCGAGCTTCCTCTTTTCCCTTCGTGGTAGATATTCGTGACATGGGGAATAAAAACGACAAGTACCGGGAGCATAAGAAAGCATAATAGTTTCCACTAAGCGATCCGAGATTGCGAGAAGGCATGCAAACTATCTCGAGTAGCCCGAGTTATTCGAGGCTTACGATCACGTTTTCGAATTGCTATACTTTGTTCTTCTCGTACGGTCGCGAGCAATAAGAGGAACAAGGAGGCAAACATAGAGAAACAGGAAGAGAATAGGAGAAGAACTTGTTTCTTAACGGTGCATAATAATTATTGTGTCGTCGCACACCGGCAAACCTTCGAGAAGTTTATTACGTCGATGGGACGAGCTCGTTGAATATTCGACCAGGCTGCATTGAGAATTCCGCGACACGATCGTCAAAAATTCGACGAGCATGAACAACGTCCGTCCCTGGCTCTCGGAAACTCCGTGATCGCGCGGATTAAATATTAATCCGGACGGTGTTCGGTATTCGGGTAACAATAGCGGGGGATTCGCCTCGTGTTACATCAATATTAATTGCCTCATCAACGTGTTATCGGCACCTTGGAGAATTTCGCTTGGAGGGGCGAAGACATACCCTGCGCTCCCTCGTCTCGTTGTTGCCAACGAGAGGTAATTGTCACATCGATTATCGGAATTATTATCGTATCGCGTTGAAATTCCATCGTTTCCCATCCGGCCATTCTTTTTCACGGAACGCCTGACATCAGACTCGATAATTGTACACGCGACAAAACATATCGTTCTATTTGCTTGGTCCACTTTTGCACGCCAATTAATAGGCAAATATTCGGAGGATTTGTAGCCAACACCCACGGGTTCGCACGCGAATGAATCCTGACGTTTATATCGAATTAATATAAAACGTATAAAAACGTAACCGTCGAAGTCAAATATTACCGACTGATCCGTATCTGTGGTTGCCACTAGTGCCGTTTATTCCACGCAAATGAACGAGAGTACAATTTACGTTTAGTTCGGTGATAAATACCGAGCGCGTAGTTGAATCGCTGTACACATTCGTCAGATCGTGATAACAAGCTGGTAGTAGCGTGTCGCGTCGTGCCTCTTCTAACGTGATTTTCGAAGCAAAGATAACACGGCCCGCGCATGTTTTACTATTTTAGATTTTTCTTATCAGCGGTCTCGCACTTAACCGTGAATTGGCTTAACCGGAGACCGACTTTTGCTCCTCGGTGCGTTAAGCTAGCTATAATTGAATTAACGGAGAAGGGAGGTCGTGCCGGGGAACGAGCGCTCTCTCTTTACGCGTCCTTCTCGATAGGGAAAAATTACACCTGAACCTTAGGGGTAAATAGAAATGAAATGGAACGAAACGATGAAGCATTATCTTGCATTAACGCATCCAGTGGCACCCCGAGAAGCTAGGGGAGCGCGTATACCGCGCGCATATGTCACTTATAAGCTTTCCGCATAGGAGGTGCCATATATTTAAGACCGCACATGGTGCACTCGTGATTGTGTCCTTTGCAACGCTTTTGTACCGCGTCGGAGCCGTGCCGCTAATAACGCGTAATTAATAACACCTGGTTGACACATTTACTCCCTGTTGTTAAAGGAATCCGCAGAAATTGACGTAACGAGAGTCGATTATTTTTGACACAAGGATTTGAAATACGGTTTCCAATATCGGAAAGCATCGACGGTCGGGTAATGATATTGTTACGAATAATCCAGTTTACACAGTTTATTACGGTGATATATATGAACACATTGTATCGATGTTTGATAGGTTCACAGTCATTTATCATGAGAACTCTGTATGTGAAAGATCAGCAGCCACGTACGCTATACAATCTCCACTGGCGATTAGAGTAATCAAATTATCATTTAAAAACCGTTGATTGGTATTAACACGGCGAGTCGCTGCATTATGGGTAGCGATTGCGGCTACGATATGATACGTACAGTCGCGGAAAGGAAATACTACGTGGTAGTCGAAACGGAAGTTTCTAAGTGTAGCGTATCGATCAACGTTAATCTCACTGGCGAACATGATAATTAATACGTATAAAAATGATCGTTGGGTTTATCGATCGATACGTTCCACAAATATATCGATAAACTCTGTAAAGCTGTTACCGCGGCAAAGCTTTTTTCACAACGAGCTAATCGGCATGTTCTTGTCCGACCGCACGAGGTATGAACCTTTTAATAACTTGAAAAATCTGGTAAAAGATTATATCGTAATATCTTCTTACAAGAAAGCAGTACTGCGTGTTAAGCTCTTTAAAGTTTCATCTTCTTTTTCTCGGTATTGTTTCAGCGTCGAAAAATACGCTTACCCTCTTAATGAACGTTTAACATCGTAATAAATATCATAAATTAATAAATAAAGAATACCTTTATACGTTCATGAAAGATAATAAAAACTCGTTAATGCGCGTAAATGACCTAAGATTTGAACGAAACTACGTGACCAATAGTTGTAAAGGTTTGGCTTTTAAAAGGCTAGCGCGAAGTAAGGGATGAAATTATAGGGCGTGTCAGAGCGTCTCGGTAGTGGAGGACGAGATTCAACTTTTCGCTTCTGATTTGCTCGTCGTAAATTAGGTGAAAATAGCCAAGTAGAGAATACTCTCAGCGTCCATGTGACTAACATAACTACGGCGTAAAACAGTCTGCCTACCTACGTGCCAAAGTACTCGCCGAGGACAAGCTAGACCGGTACTACCGCTTTTTCTCCCGTTCCCTCCTTTGCTTCTCTCTGTTCTCCGAGCTCAGGCCACACATACAGACACGCGTCAGAAATTCTCGACCATTCTTTCTTCGCCTACCTGGTCTCTTTTCCGAAGGATGGTGTGTTCGTGCTGTATGCAGAAGCCTTGCTTTCTACTTTGCCGTGCAAGTGGAATGCATAATAATTACCACAGAACGACGATTCAGTGATGACTTCGATGTCTGTCGCATGCACTGAGCTGCACGCGTAACCATTATCGTTGTTCTCTTCGGAACAGCATCGAGAGCTTATACTACGTATATGCCGGTTTCGTGTTTATACACTCGAAGTTGGTCTTATCGACTTTCAACGTATCATCTTTGATCCGTATTCAGGACGCGACGTAAGGATGCAGGAGGTCTTGAAATTTCAGCGTCACTCTGACCGCAGTATCAATAAGATGGTATCTCGGTGGCCTCTGTGAACGCGATTCGAATTCCACGTTACGTTTTAGTACTCGAGTTTGCTTTTTATTTTGGGTCACAGTGGCGTTGATAAGCAAGTTGACATAAACTTATACGATAACCGACGCGCTGATATATTCCTGATTGACGAAATTGGAAACACCCCACGTGCAATGAAACGCAGAATATTTTCGGTCGCTATCTAAACTTCTTCTTTCGATTAAGTTATATTTCCTCTCTTCTAGAATAAGATCGATATTTATATGTTTAAATCAAATCGAGTTCAATTTTTCACCGTTAAATCGAATTATTATTCGACTCTATTGCGTTTATACGTTGTATGAGAAATACGTGAGTTATACTACACCCTTGGACAAAAAGATAGCACATGTGTGCTATCATTAATTTCTCATAGATAGAGTCCGAATTTCCCAAGTTTGACGAATGGCATATAAACAGTACCTTGTAGTAATAAGGTATATGAGCTTGAAACTGTATCTTCGCTATTCCTCTTGTATTTATCAACAATGATTGTGAAATCCGGTCGGCGAAATGATAGCACACTTTCAAAAGTTGTAGTGTTTATTATCTACTAAATTGTACAAAAATAAAAAACCTTTTAAAATTTAATAATGTGTGGATCCTCCCTTATTCTCCACCACCTCCAGCATTCGTTTCGGCAAAGAACGATATAGTTTTCTAATATAATCCAGCGATATATTTCTCCATTCCTCTTCAAGGCACTTTTTTAACTGATTAATACTTTCAAATTGCCTATTTTCTCTATAAACGGCATTGCTTAATTTACTCCAACAGTTTTCGATTATGTTTAAATCGGGGGAGCATGCAGGCCAGTCCAAAACTGCAATATTTTCTGTTGAAAAATATTCTTTCACAACCTTAGCGGTGTGAACTGCAGCATTATCTTGCTGAAAAATAAAATCTTGTCTCGCAATATGTGTTGCGTACTTTGCAATTTGATTTTGTATCAAATTACGATAGGTTATAGCATTCATCTTGCTGCGAATTGATATTAAATCAGTCTTTCCGTTATACCCAATACCTGCCCAAAGCATAATGCTACCTCCACCCATTTGACGCCGTATTTGTGACAATTTTTTTTTTCTTACATCATGATAGTAAAAATTGAATCCATCTGGGCCATCTAAATTAAATCTTTTTTTATCTGTAAATATAACTTTCCTCCACTTCTTGTTCCACCGTATATGTTCTTTTGCAAAATATAATCGATGCTCCTTGTGAATCTGCTTTAGAGCTGGTCTTCGTTTTAATTTCATCCGCTTTATGTGCGCGGATTGTTGTAGTACACGTCTGACATTCCGAGGATTAGTTTTTACGCCAACTTTTTCTGCAATTTCACGTGACGTGAGAAGCGAATTTGACGCGGCACGTAAAATTGCACGTTTTTCACGAGTACTAATCGCGGAAGGTCTCCCACTGCTTTTTTTTGTTCCATAATTATTTACATCTTTCAGTAAATTATAAATGACTTTCCGACTTCTACTGAGAACTTTTGCAATTTTAGAAATAGTAAAGTTTTCTTTCTTTAATTTCAAAACTGTTTGAATCTCTTCACTATTTAGCTGTTTTCCACGTCCCATTGTTTGAATCGAAATTTGTAAGGTTTCTAATGAAATTCTTCTACTTTTCACTACGTCTACACCACTCAGAATACACAGAAATACTAAGGAATGGAAACAAAATGCTTGGTGTGCTATCATTTCGCCGACCGGATTTCACAATCATTGTTGATAAATACAAGAGGAATAGCGAAGATACAGTTTCAAGCTCATATACCTTATTACTACAAGGTACTGTTTATATGCCATTCGTCAAACTTGGGAAATTCGGACTCTATCTATGAGAAATTAATGATAGCACACATGTGCTATCTTTTTGTCCAAGGGTGTATACAACGATCAGACATAAAATTGAAGCACCGAACAACTTATACCCGTGAAAGTATCGATAAATCATGCCGCGTTGGTAATACGTAGAAGGAGGTAAGGCATACATCGATGAAACACGTTGTATACGCGTCCAATCGATGAACGAATACGATAAACCAGCTGTAATGTATACAATCTTGAACGCGCTGCAGGCCGAGATTGCAGCTATCCAAGCATCTCTTGGAACGAGCTTTAATTTTTTACACGATTAACAGCGACCAATCCGATCGGCACCACTTTAATCTGTAACTTGAGTTACCGCGCGTATATACCATTGTGGAGAGTGGTTAACGATTCTAATCAACTGAAAATGGCGCGATCCTATTGTTACCTTATACGCGATAATCTCAACTTTACGCAATTTAAATCGGATAAAAGCTGCGCACGGACAAGATCTTGAATATGGTATCGTAATGCGGAGAATATGTATAAATCAACGTGATCTTTGATACGGGATCGTTCGTCTTTCTTGGTCGAGATAGAAAAACTTCGTCTTATTAGCAGAAAGAGTAACATTGTTACCCTGTATATATCGAATTTCCGCCGCTAATGTTAATTATTAACTTTCTCTATCTGTCGGTCTTTATTGTTCGGAACTGTATGTATATCTTCCGAATGGATTTCCAGCTGTCATTTACAAACATTTCTAACACTCGAACTAACATCGAACTAGATTTCTATCAACGTACTCTTCCGGCAACAAAAGATCAATGACGATCGATAAAGAGGGAGGCGAGAAGTTTTACGGAAAACGCGATAAAATTTCATAGTTTCGCTTGATTGACGGTAGTAAAGCAGGAATTACAGTTTCTGACTGTTAAACGTTAAATAATTTTTCTCATTTTCTCCTCGTATACTCGGCAAACGAGTAATTCCTTTGATACTTAACTTTGTAAAGTATTATTGAGTTTGAATTTGAAACAACTTTCGAAGAATTTCGGTTTCTTACAAATCACGATCGGTTATGATAAACTTGGCTAATGGAGAAACCAATAACGAACGAGGATTTATTGCGAGCGAGTGGCGGACGTCGCGTTAATTGTAATATACAATTGTAGTATAGGTACGAGAAATATCTGGAGATGACACGATGCGCCAATTGCTCGCGGGAAAAAAGTAGAAATTTCAAATTTTTAGATGGAAGTTATTAAAGTTCATCAACGTGGAATCCGTTCGTCTGTGTAAAGACTTTGCTTCCATCCATTTCTATATTGGTTTCTTTCCCCGGCCTTTCGCAGCTCGTTCGTCTAAGAGCTGCGGTCTTATAGTGGGTAGGCAAGAAAGAGCAGTTGAAAAATTTGAATGGCTGAACTCCTGGAGCTCATAAATCTGGAACAATTCCACGATAAAGGAAATTCCTTCCTTTTCTTCCCTTTTATCGGTTCGCTCTTTCTCCTCGCGCTTCACCGGTTTAAGTATGGTTTTGTCGGCCGGGCAGACGCGAACGAACCCTTGAATAGCAAACTTTCGTTCGCTTAACATCGAACGATCGGTTTCGAACTCGAAGGCGTTTTAATTACTGCCTTTGCGGCGATCTAACGTCACGCTCGGAAAAGTTGAACGAATCATTCCATTGATAACCAACGACGTCCAAGTCGATTAAGAATTTTTCGATTCCTCCGTTTATCGTGCTTTGGCAATGCTGCCTGGAAAATAAATTTCACTCGTAAGCCGGAACGGTTATTATAGATTTTCTGCGATATTCGATAACACAGTCGTACACACACCGGGGGGGAAGACGTAAATTTCAACTCTCAACCTTTCTCGGCAGTCCCATTCACGACATCATGAAGAGTATTCACTTCGCGTGTATACATAGATCCTGCAGTGAATATTTCCCTATTTACGCCAATCCTCTGTCCTTTCGCCTCGCCGCGCCGCACCGCGTCGGTTCGAACGCAGCATATTTATAGCTCTTTCGAATAATCCCGCAGTACGGCCGAAAGCAGCCGAAGAAGCCAAATGCTCCTGGTCCTGTATCTAGATGGATCACTATAATCTCGGATCAACTATATTTCGTAAACGAGTTTTAAAGGAAAACAAAAAAAAAAAAAAAAAAAAAAACAAGACGCTGCAAAAAGAACAGCGCAGTAGCCTTGCGAACACCGACCGGTTCGCGAACGTATCGTAGCGTTTTGACAGCTCTCTTATCCTCAGATTAAATCGTTCAACTGTTACAAGAAGAAAGAGCGACAAAGTCCTGCAAAGATCGGTTAGGACGCGAATCCGTGTCTCTGGTCCGGATGACGCGTCCTCTGATATAACATCTCTTTCAGGCCTTCTTCTTCTTCTTCTTACCTTTCTTCGTTCCACCCTTTTTCCAGGCATCGTGTATGCAAGTGCACCTATGCATGTACGTATATACGTATAGTGCGTGCAGGTCGTTCTGGGAGCTCATTAATGTTTTCAAGATGGGGATGTGGCCCCTTCGACCTTCTAAAAAACCACTACACAGACGAAAAAGCAAAGCGCCAGCAAGTGGAGCCAGGGGAAAAAGGTAAAAGCACGTCTGAAATCTCTGAAGGACACTAGACTCGCTGCCCTCGGGTTCTCACGCGTACGCAATGAAAGAGTACGTCTTCTGAAAATTCTAATGACCGATGTTGTTTCCTTAATTAATTCCGTGTCTCGTTACTGTCCGCGAGAGTGTTACGGGATTTGCCGTCAAGATACACGAAACGCGTTTGTTCGTACATATATGGGAAACTGCCTCTATATAGGGAGGAAGTCGATACACGGGACGTCAGACGTATCCTTCCGGTAATTGAAATGGAGTTTTACGATCGGAAGGTATTTGATGCATTTTCCGCGTCATTTGTAATGCAATCTCTCTCAGAGGCGCGCAGGGCGCGTTGGAAACAGCGTGATTCGCGTAATACGTTATAGAAATACGGGGAAAATTCCGGGAAGCGAATTTTTCCAGGGCTGGTGGCCGTGATATTAAAGTTCGACAGAATAGGGAGGCGGTGCTCGCATCCTCCAACGATTCGCCACAATTGTATCTCGCCAGGTATCCGCGAAGGGCCGTTTATTCGGATATACAAACGAATTTCTCGGATATCCCGTCGTCGATGTCAGCCCGTGTGTCTCGATGTTTCCCGTTTTGTAACCCCGCTTTATACCACGCAACTGGCGAGAGGTATCTCGTATTTCGATCTTCAACGACCGCAGATGTCCCGCAGCGTTGTTGTTCCGTCTTCTCGTTCCTTTGCTAGTCGTGCTTGCAAACTGCCGAACCGCAGCCGTCTGAAAAGAAATCGTCGCCCCGGTTTTCTTCGATACTCGAAATAAAAGCGCTGAAAACGTGTGCTTCGCGTACCCGGATATTCTTCTACACTCTCTACAGGAATAACAATGCGCGCGTAATCCGGTTATTCGAGTAGCTGGAACAACCGCGTTATCGTATCGATTTTTCGCTTAACGACGTTCCCCGTCCACAGATACGACGCGCTTTAAACGCCCTATTTTCGTCGATCGCGACGATCATCGCGTTTCTCCGCATCGGTGATTATTTCTCCGCAAAGGATCGCATAAATTACTGAACCATGGTCGAGTGTAACGGCTGGCTGCATGCTCGTCGATCGATGAACACGATGGTATCGGTAATCCATTTGGAGGTGTCGAATCCGATTCGCGGATTCTAATCAAAAGTATAGTTCGAAACTGGCGATATAAGTTGCTTGCCGCCATTCAACGTGCAAACACGTATACATACACTATACACGATGACTCTTGGTACGACGATCTAGCCACGATCTAGCCACGATCCTCCAGCAACTACCGAACGATAAGGGCGATAGAACTTGCCCGTTCGATATGTACAGGGCATATATCGCACGGATGTACTTGGGGCCATTCGAATACGCGGTACTTGCGACGGATACGAATATCCGGGTTTGAAAACAAGCGGATATTAAGAAGTTGGATAATTTCCGCAGGCCGAGATAGAAAATATCGCGGAACAGCGAGCGCATCGCGATAGCTCCGAATGGCCGAGCACTGGGCGTCGTCCATGCACTTCTATCGGGTGCGAGTTCAATAAAACGGCTTCGGCTCCGTGACCGGTATCTCAGGGACGCCGACCACCTGTCTCCGCCTCTCTTTCTCTTGTTCTGCCTTTCCTTTTCTGATTCGTTCGACGACTGATTGGAAGCACATGCCACCTATAACACGGCTGTCTCGACTGTTAACAATTTTGGCACGACTCCCTGGAGGCAGCAGCCCTCGTGTCCAGCGGCTCCCTTTTCGTTTGTTCGCTCGTTCGTTCGTTCGTTCGTTCGTTCGTTCGTTTCGTTTCGTTTCGTTTCGTTTCGTTTCGTTTCATTCGCCTACTGTTGTAGCACCAACGTCTGCCCGGGATACCAAGTTTCTCGTTCGGCCAACGATAAAAACGTTTCATATATATTTCCGGTGTTTACGAGGTGGCCGGCGATGTTTCGAGTAATTTCATGTGTTGTTTCTGCACGATATCGGGTGGTACGTGAGGAACATGTTTGAGCAGAGTTATTAACGCTTTCGCGGTTACGGCCGCGGTTGCAGCCACCGTTTTTTTCAGCTATGGAGAAACCTCGGACGTCGTACCGTTGAAAGAATATCCTGGTTATGGTATCTTTAAATTGAACTGGTCGTTCTTGTACGCGAAACGAAGTAAGTTTTAGAAATTGTCTTTTTCAATTACCAGTTTCAATCGTAATACCTTAGCCAATTAATCACACGGAACGGAATAATTATAATAGAGAGGAAAATAATATTTCCAATATTTAATATTAATGCGAATTCTACGCTATTTCGTTCAAACCATTTTCAAAGACCATATCGAATTAAAAGAACGTTATTGTTTTCGCCAAGGAAATACGCTCGAATAACGGAATATACGAATATACGCTGATCGAACGCGATCTTTGTTTCTTCGTAACGGTTGGAGACCGTTCACGGTTTGATTAACCAGAATCGCGGCAAATGTAAGCCGATAAGATAATTGGAGCGTGTCTGTAATATCTCTGTTGTTTCAACACCTGTCTTCGGCATTGTAGTTAGCGGATGTATTTCCAGCCTATCGAAATTCAGCTGCATTCAACGCTAAAGTGCTATCTTCGCTATCGCGTTATAAATTAGTTAGTGGAACAATGGGCACGCGCTCCTAATGGTTTTATCGTTCTCCGACAGCTTTTTCGCTTTAACAACGTGATTCAATGGGTCGTTGTAACGCGAAATTAAATAGACGACGTCGACAGGTTTTACCGCAGCTTCCAGCCAGCTAAAGTTCCGAGTGATTCATGCCGTGGTACCGCGGATAATGTGACTCGAAACCGTCACGTCCGTGCATTCTTGCGCGTTGATACCCAGCCAGCCGAGTTATTTTCCATAAGGATGCGAATATTCTCCGCAGAAGTTTTTACTCTCCGTTCGGAGTTGAATTTAGTTAAAACTTCGAGACCGTTAGTCGAGTTCTACCGGTGACCCGGACAACGAATAACTCGTACGTTTTCAACTCGACCGTTCGAAGAAAATTTTACCGTCGACTAATTTTGTTTAACGATCCCTCACGAGCCTCGGTACTAACTGTAATACCGGTCATTCCTTCGCCTTTGCTTTCTCCAACCGATAAACTAAATTAAACCTATTTAATTAATTAAACTAGGAAAACTATGGAAAAAAATATGGTTAGGAATCGATCTTGGAGCTTGGAGCAGACGCAGACCGAGTGGGATATCCTATACTTTGTATGTACACGCGCGAGAGGAGGACAAATCAATCCTCTCCAATCGGATCCAATTGAATGCCATTATCGGATGAAATTAAGGAAATTACTCGTTCTGTTCGTGCAAGGAAGCACGTTAAAATCCAGTTTAGAGGCGCTTGGCGAAACGAGCGAACGAAGTAGACGACAGCAAGAAGTTTTTGCGATTGCATATTTCATGCGCGTGGCGTTCGTCCGGACGTGACTCTCAATCGGTGTTTACGCAATTCCACGGCGAGAAATATCGGACGTGCTCCTCCCGCTGATCGATTCAAATCAAATGTTTAGTTTCAAAGTAGAAGTTGTTCCGGGATGGAATTTCTTTCTAGTCGTTTGATTAAAAAGTATCGGATTAAAAAGTTTTCCTTTCTCGCTCTATCGCGGCCAGCGATCACTCGCTAGAGTAACGTACACAGTCGTTAATCCACCAATACGTATAAAGTTGCTGCGTGATCCGATGAAACCGATTCTCGGTTATCGTGTGATATTCGCTCGCGTTCGTATGCGCCACGTATGTAACACATAACGCTTATATAGTAGGTCAGTACCTCGTGTTTTCTAGCAATGGTATTCGGCGCTACCGTGTCGCTAACCTCCACCGAAACTCTGCGAAATTAGACATTGGCATTGTTCCAGCGTAACGACTCCATCGCTCGACCATGGCGCGCAAGAAAATATTCGCGACATTACTCTTAACAAGCTCGAGATATCTCGACGACGATTTGATCGGTTTTTCCCCAGCGAAACATCTTATTCGCGTTGCACGAGAAAATTACCTGACCCGAATTTCCTCCACTTACATTCACAAGATTATATCCGATACAAAAATTAACCAATAATATGCCATGTCCAAGTTTACTTTCATTTAACTTTCATATAGCTCGATCTCTAGATACCTATATGTGTATGTTCTACAACAAAATGTAGTCAGAAATTTTCGCTAGAGCATCCAGATGTAACGACTTCAGCGCAATTTTCGAGGAAGAAGCGTTTCTCCACGCTATGAGAGACATTCTTGAGAATTAATCGCGATGGAAACGAAATTTTATGGAGGTGCGAAAACGGAGTAGAGAATGCACAGGGCGATGGACCAGCCATGCCTATCGCGGCGAGTTTCTCGCTGAGAAACGGGCGTCGCGACGCTTTTATATCTCATTTCCAACTGCAAAAAGGAAACGCGAGAAAGCCGGCAAAAGTACCAGCTAACATTGTTAGCGGCAGTTGTAGCTGCGCACGCCATGCCGGCAAGACTAATACCAGCTCGCATTGTATCGCATTTGCGTACTCTGTTACACCTTTACCAACTTTTTGCTTCAAGGTTTATGCACCCGCTGTGGAAAATATGTTTACGCTCTTCGATATTCCGTGTTTTATATTTATTTTTCTTAACGCAGAGAGGCGAGCGCGTTTCGCGTTCGTTGAAAATGATTTACGATAACGCTTATCAGGTATTTTAAACATTTCATTATCGGTTATTTGTTCCGTTCCACTCGAGTTGTCTATGTGGCAGCGAATTTTTATAGCTTGCTAGCATGCCACAGATCGTCGACGAATTGAAACTGCCCACTCTCTTCCAATTCCGCATCGTATTTCCTCGTTTTCTCACCTCCGCGATCTTACGTCGCTTTGCTTAGTTTATTCCTAGCTTAGTTATCTACACTACCGATTCTACCCTCCTCCTCTTCTCTCTCCTTTCGCCCGTTTGCCTTTGTTCTTTTTTCGTTCGCCTCTCCCTCCCAGTTCCTATCTCTCTTTGCATTTTTAATTTTCCTTTCCGTCGCGTCACCGCTCCTTGGGTTCGCCCGTTCTTCTTCCTTTGCTTTCAACTTTCCCCTGACATTTCGCCCCCTGCCTCGCCTTTTTTCTCCGTACCCGATGCTCTTTGTGGAAAAGCGACATTAATTACGACTGTCCGCTGCATGTTCGTATATCCAAAAGTTGGTACTTTCTGTGCCAGCAATTAACGACACGTATGCATGCAAAACCGGGGGGAGGGCGGGGCGAACGCAGAGGAACGTAAAGGGTGCGAACGTTGGAGGAAGGTACGAGGCGACGACTGCAGGTTGGCGCAGGTTGCCGCGCTCAACCCTTATGCTTTTTTTTCGAAATACGATGCTTGCGCTCGTTTACGTTTTCCTTTTCCACCGTTCGCTTCGTTGCACCGTAATAATTTGACGATGCGAAACAAAACGGCGGCTGGCTGCCTCTTTGAGTGCTCCTTTGTTCGCAAGGAAGGACAATGAAACGCGACTGCCTTGGTCGTTGTCTACGAGCCTCCTCGTGACACTGCTTGAATCAAGCTTTATAAGCATCCCTTTTAAATTAACGAAACATTTACTAGCCACGGGATCTCTGCGACTTTTAAATATCGCACACGCTTCGTCGGATTACCTAATGATAGAAGACGACGCATAGCAGAGTTTTGCTCTTTATTATGCGAGGATATCGCGATGTGGGAACACGTGTCGGCGAGTTCTTTTGAAGTCAGTCGTGTCTGACGTTCATAAGGGTAGCAAGCGCGAAAAAACGACAAGTACGGCGTAGTTGTTCCCTATCCCCTGTTCCCCACCCTCCGAAATGCACTTTCCTCCTATTACTCGTTCTCTTTCTTCTTTTTTTTCTTTTTTTCCACGACTGCATTACCGTAATTTGCTCGTACTGACACGAGATATAAACCGTCGTCACAGTCGTCGCGCCGTCATCTCTTTGACTATACCCGTCGAACGGAACACAGAAAACGTGAGATCTCGAAGCGACGAAAAGCGGAATTCTTCTAGTGCGTTCCGAGGGAACCGTACGGCAGCCACGGACGCGAATTCTTAAGCATCTATGAGTGAAAATTGCACGTTCAACCGCACTACGTACGACTAAACTCGCTGGAAACTAAAGCGTCGTTACGGACTTCGTTTCCTGGTACTCGCAATAAAAACCAACATGCTGGATGTTCTTTCTTCTTTCGCTATTACGATTCTTCGCAACAGTTGCTGGAATCTTCGCGTATGAACGAATCTACGTTCTCGAACGAACGGTACGTGTATAGGAATTATGTATTCAACGAGGAATTTGAAAATATTCCCATCTATAGAGAAAATGATTCGATTTAGATCGATGGTTTTACTATTTTGAATATTTTACAATTGTTTAACTTGTTGTTTAAGATTTATTTGCAGAGCGTAATTATGAAAATACTCGCGTCTACGGTAAAGACTAACGGTCCACTAGATTCGTTACGTTACGCGAAACTTAATAAATTAAAAAGCGTGTAGATAAGTAGATTCATATTGTATGTATGCTTGATAAAATATCTGAAAAGCGTAAGCAGAAAAATACGCTTCGCCGTAAAATTTTGATCAAAATATTAATTATACAATTTTATTTTACGACGGATTAAGAGCGAACATTAGAATAATAATGCCTGTGTATATTTGTAGTGTAAATAAATGTAAATTACCGACGATTCATTGTGCAAAATCTATATATTATACGTAATCTCCGATGACACGAGAGATACTGAAACGGCGATGATCAAGATTTTGGACCTTAATCCAATTTCACATACAGGTTAAAGCCTTGTTTGCTTGTTCAGGGAGTGGCTGATTCGCAGAACAATACTCGCGGGAAACAAAGTTCTTACGCATCGTGTTGAAAGAAAACAGAAAGTTATTAGGCTGTATAAATATTCATGAGTTACGTAAGAATAGGAATCTCCGCTGGGAGAAGCAGGAGGTGAGCGGTAGTTAGAAACATTCTGGCATTAAAAGCTGGAATTAGTTAGTCGCGGAGACCGCGTAGCTGGAAAGTAACACAGCGAAGTAAATAGTTCATGCGCTGTGTAAAATCGCGTAAGAACAAACATCAGCAATGCTCTAAAGACTGCAGTAAATCACCGAATAGCTCAAAAGACTAGCTTCCCTTGGCTGCTTTCTCTGCATGAATATAAATTACTTCGCAGACACAGATTACAGTTAGAATAATATGTTTGCGTATTTTCGGTGACAACGTGAAACGATACTCTCGCTTGATATATAACATCCGAGTGAATAAACTTTTCTTGTATTAGCTATGAGAGTTACCAAGTTCTTTTGCGTTAGCTGGAAATGGCTATTTAGAATCCGGTGAAAAAGATCGAGCAACTGTTTCGAGTCACGAGTAATTGTAAATCACGATGGAAGTTTCAAAGTAAGGTAACGCACGATACGAATGTTCAATGACGTGAAAATAGAGATATTTCACGTAGAGCAGATATCGCGCGAGATGATATAAAATGATAATATTGGAAAAATCGAACAACGATAGCGCGCAGCACAAAGTTATTTGATTCAAGGGCGATTTATTTTCATCATTTATGTTATTTAGATTTTCCATTGTTTCGTTAAAACTAACCACTGCCGTTTATTTTTATCTCGGTGGAGGACGATAAATCGGAATTACAGAGAAATTAATGGAAATTGCAGTTTAAGAGATTGATCGCGTGTCACATTAATTTTCCTGTCAGTGTAATGCATATTAATGTTTTTTATGAGTGAAAGTTACGTAATACCGCGCGACGCGATGATAATACCGGCAAGCGACCGATGAAAAAGAAACAACTTCCACGTAGAGTATGTATCGGTTTCTTCTTAGCGTATTCTGCTGCGTTTCTCGGCACAGTGCACTCGAGTAATTTGCGAGGTAGCGCGAAATCAATAAGAACAGGAAACTCGAAGAGACGAAGACTTACTAGTTGTTTTCAATTGCGCCAGCAACTTCCATTCGTAAATACGCTTACCTCTTTTCTCTTCCTCTCTTTTTCTTACCCGATACATTGTCCTTCCAGATTTTATGTTCAATCGCAAAACGTTCCCGTTCTCAGGTAAAATTTTCTGCTTTTCATCGTTAACACGCGTGAACGTTATTTTATATTCGTTCGTGCGATACTGCCGTGAACGCATTTATCTTTCGAAGAAATTCCTTTTCCAATTATTAGCTTTATGTCATGTTGGTTACATATTGTACGTACCGATATGGAAGCGATAAATTAATTTTTACTTTCGCAAGTTTGAATAAACTTCCCATTTTAATTCGGTATTATTACAATGAATTAAATGTATGATTAAACATACCTCATGTACTTTCGTATCTTTACAGCTACGCTTCGTTCCAAGTTCTTGAAATTTTTAACGACTTGGATTTTTTCACATTTTTTAATCTGTGTTAGCGGTTCGTTGTTACATTATTTATATATTTCATATATTTATTTTTGCACGTGCCGCTACCAGCTACATTCCCTTTATTTCGTCCAGCGCGTGTTCCACATTTTTGAATGGAATCAAAACGCGTTAAAAATCGATATTCTTTTCAATATTTACTCTTTAACCGTTTGTACTAGATATCGTAGAAATCCAATTTGTTTTGTCGTATCGAATATATTGCTTGTTCAAATCATTAGATATCAACCACACGGTCGGAGTTCACTCTGTTCGAGCATTTTTTCGAATGATCTTTCAGCCAATAACGATCGATGATGTTTGTTTCAACGATTCAACGCGACGAATACTAGCGAACAAAGGAAGATAAAAGGAAGAAAATATTTGTTTAGAATACGATGCAAGAATTCGTCAAATCCACGATCCAGATTTTCGAATCTTTCTCTCGTTGTTCCTCTAGCGAATCGAAGCTTGCCGGTAGTCTCGTTTACTCGTCGATCAACGAGACACGTGGAAACTTTTAACCGGCGTCGGTTCGGTGGGAATAACATTAATTACTCGGTAGACAAAACTCTGCGACGCGACACGATGCGATGCGATGCGATGCGATGCGATGCGCGTTGTGTGTCGTCGTCGGGCTGAATAGTTTGTACGCTTTCTATTTCAGCAATTAACATTTGTGCTGAATTGTGTCGGCGAACGTAGAGAGAGCCGCGTGTAATGCTCGTGAGGGTGAAAACGGTAGCGGTTGCCGCGGTGGTGGTCGACGCATACCTTTCCTCCTCCGAAACACGCTTTTTATCCTCGTTACTTTTTCTTTTCACGTCCCTAGCGTCTCCGATCCCCGTCCAAACCTCACTCCCTCCATCACCCCTTTAGCGTCAGTAATTTACCCGTAGCACGAAATAAACCACCGTTACCTTGACTACTCCCTTGCCGGATATTTCCGTGAGTTTCCACGGTTGCGTTTTTATCGTATTGTATCGTGCCGTGCCATCGCGACGACGACGGCCACGGCGACGGCCACCACCACCACCACTACCACCACGGATGACGACAACAGCAACCAAGAGGATCGTTTGTTTGTTTTCGTTTCCTTCCATCGCGACGCACCACCTTTTTGGTGCTTAGTCGGAGCGAAGGTGTGCGTTTTATTGTACCGCCGATCTCTACCGGTTTTTACTCTTCTGTCCGCCAGCACTTGCAGATAAATTGTACGCCGCTCTTGAAACTCGCTATTTTCTTTCGCCGGATAGTTGCGCGACTTTGTCGCTGATAATAAACAGACTTCTCGGGAACGATTAAACGACACAGCTGAACACGCGTCTACTTAGATGTACGCGAAAGTGCTGAACGAAGGAAGATGGCTTTCTCGTTGATGCGTGTCGTATAACGTTTGATGTTTCTTGCCAATTAGACACCGATTGTTGCGTCTGTTACGACGAGGAATTCTTACGACCGGTTAAGAAATATGGAGGCCGCGTCTATCTGTTTGAGATTCGTAGGTATTGTTTATAGAAACGGAACGTTTCTCGGAGAATATTGCACGGAATTCTTGTACCGTTTTATTAGAAGGAAAGCATCGAAAGAAACAGTATCGATGCTTTAGTAGAATGAAAGCTGAAATATGAAATATTTCGTGGCTCAAAGCAAAATATCAGGGTATCGAATAAATATGTTTCTTTAATATCAAGCGATTTATTACTTGTTAATAGCTGGATACGTGGGTCGGGACGTTATAATGTTGTTTTATCGCGACTAAAAGGACCTGATTAATATACAACTATGCCTCTAGAGTTTAATTACCACTTGATACATACATGGAAGTATGCAAATGGTTTTATATTTCTTTCGCGATAAATTACTTCTGCGAACAAGATAACAAAAGTACGGGATAAGTAGCAAGCTATTCACGGTAACAAAAATGGTAATGATTTCAAATTTATGTGCAATAAAATATTTTAAGGATATAATTCGTTAGCTAGTGGAATATCACGTGTAAAATGAAAAGCTATGCACGCTTGTGTTACGTTATAAAATTTCACGTACATTCTGGCAAGGACAATTACAATTTCAAGAAAGTGTCGCAATTAGATGGCTCGGTTCTTAAAATGCAATTGCAGCGTTGCTGGAAATTCACGCACTTCACCGAGGAGCAGCCACAATTTAAATCATCGGGTCAGGCTCAAACGTTTGCTTTTCTCTTGTGACATTAGCTGCGGTCAGGGTGTATTCGCGCGTTATTGCGGGCAAATGACACGTGAAATTGAAATTGGCCTAGAACTCTGATTATGCGAACTTGTTTGCATATGAAGCATTAATTCTCTGTAGCACGCGACCGTTGTGCAATCTGGAAATTAATTTTATTCCGTGAATCTGTAAACATCGTTTCGATATGGCACGCTTGATTTCAAGTGCATCACGAATGACGAATTGTTGTACGTTGCATGCGATAGAAGCTTCGTTACGGCGACCGACACTGTATAACTAATGTACGGAGATTAATGCGGAGATTAACGCGGAGATCGGAAAAAGGTACAGGGGAAAAGGTGGTACTGCTCTTTATAGTCTCTATCGCTCGTCGTCACGCGTTCATCGCCACGCTGTTTTTGGTTTGGATATGTAAATGAGGTATGTGTCGGAAACAACCGATTCCAGAGCACTTTTTTCCATCTCCGCTAGCTGTATTCATACGTGTATGCTAGGATCTGTCAAGCATGCCACGAGAGAACGCGAACCTCGTTGATCAGCAGCACTGATCTCCACCGCTATCTAATGATATTGAACCGCGGCGAGCGTTTGAAATATGCGGAAGAAATTTAATGGAGAAACCATAATATACATAGATGCAACTCTTAATAGTTACAAACAAAGTAAATTAATTTTAATTCAATTTTAACTTAATAAATTCATGTTTTATTTCATTGTATCTTATTATGAATTTAAACTGATTCTGTTAATTTTAAAATATGAATATCGCTTTCAAGATACCTTACGGAAAATCGGAATTCTTTAATAAAAACATATTTTAAATTCCACCTATCCTGAAAAAAGATTTATGTACTGGTAACGATACATACACTCGCTACCTCGAGTACGTGTATTTGACAATGATACTAATTAAATTCTTGGGTTAGCTTCCAAAAATAAAGGAATAAATATTTTTTCACTCGTGTCAAGTAAATTCCTGGCATTCGACCGAGTACTGGATCAAACGATGGAAAAATAAATTCAGCAACGACTGAAGTGCGGCTGAACGCGTTTCCACGTTAAGCGGAGCACGGAATCGGGCGACAAGATGCTCCCTATTGTCGTATCCGGCCGCACTTGCTGAGTGAAATGCGCTTCATTCCTAATTCATTAGCGGCAGAATCTCGCTTCGTAACATTTACACGTTTCCGCAGGACAGCCAAATGCAAAGTTTGAGGATGCAACCGTATTTTCATCAGGCCTGGAAGTAGTCGCAGCTGCCTGCTCGCCAGGTTGGCTGCTTTTCCACGGCCACGAAGACGACTACGACTACGACGACAACGACGATGGCGACGAGGCGCGACGTCGAGTTTCTCATTTGCACGATACACAAATAGGGGCGCGTCCAAATGCGTAATTCCAACTAGAGAGACTAGCCTTCAAGCTTTACTTTTGCTAGTCTCATCCCGCTGGTATTAGAGAAAACTGTCGCGGCTGAAGAAAATGTCAGCCGACAACGAAACGCGAATCAAATTTGCGTGCACTCGTGCGTTCATCGTTTTCATTTCGTTTTCATTTCACTGATGGGAATGGTTCGTTCGATAGCATTCGATAAACGCTATCGAATGCTTTATAAGCGAAGCGTTGCGTGGAGGTCACTGGTTTTCATCGGTATTTACTGGTATTAATCACAGTTAACAGATCTTTCGGTAGTTACATTTATGTAACAGATACGCGCAATAGTTTGGAAATGTTTCGACCATTCGATTTTTTACGAGTAATAAATTTCAATGGAAAATAAATGATTTCGGTGATTAAGGGATTTTTGATTCGGCGGTACGTCCGATTGTGCCAGCGGAAGTTCGTCATTTGAAAAGAAAAGATTTGTCGTTTATAAGTCATAGATAAAATTTCCGATAAGTAACTGTCATCTCTAATAAAATACGCTTTAATAAAACGTTGTAATTATGAATAAAAATATCAATGCAATTATCTATTTGTCAAAGAATATCTTTAAACGCTCCAATCGTATTTATAAACACGCTACAAACGAACATTTTTTCTGCATTAGTCAGATTTATATTTTTTAATCGCCACGGAAATTAATTAGCGGTGCAACAACGATTTAACTATCCCTTTATTCGTCATAAACACACGATCATGGTGATAAGATTTTGTGTTTTATGCTGATAAATACGATTAAGGGAACTAAACCGGCGCTAATTCAGACAAATCCCTGATACTCATGATCAGCTTATTGCCTCTCGAATCACGCGGCTTTCGTGTACGGGTAAGCGGACAAATGTACAGAATGATATATCCCGGTGGACGTAGAGCTTGCGTCTGATCAAAGGCCGGAAGGTCGACAGCGGTACTTTGTTTGTTCGATTTAACGATGCGCCGTTAATTAATTCAGTCTCTTCGATGCTAACAAGTACGATTTCGAGGAACTGACGGATAGAAGAGACTCCGGCTGTGTATCGAATCATTCGGTAATGGTACAGACGCGCCAAAGCTACGACAAAGGTGAATCTACGACGCGAGA
Organism: Bombus pascuorum; assembly: GCF_905332965.1. Lineage (NCBI taxonomy): Eukaryota > Metazoa > Arthropoda > Insecta > Hymenoptera > Apidae > Bombus > Bombus pascuorum. The sequence continues at coordinate 17,486,655 of NC_083493.1, forward strand.
CCGAAATCGAAAACTGTCTGCGATAGAAATTCAAATTTCCGTAGCTGGATCGTGGATTCCTCTCATGCTGATAATTTCGCGTTACGATCGTTGTACCGATGTCAAATGCAAGCCATAGTTCTCGGGGACTCGTCATTTCGTTTACCGTGTCTACTCTTAGCGATATCGGATTTTTTGCTACATCGTACACGAGTCTGTTAATCGAATTTCGATCGGAGAACACGCGCTGCATCGAAGCGTTACATCATCTCGCGAACACGCGTCGATAGCCTATTGGTTCAAGTGATTTGCGTACACAGATCGTCGTGGTACGTTTACGCGATGTAGCAAAGGTGGATGTGTATAGTTAACTTGACCGTACAGGGGGATGGAAGCGTGTATTAGGCGGGAAAAATCGGCCATACACCGGTGCAACGGCGATGGTAACTGTTTCGGTGATAACAGTTTGTATCCGCGTGACAAGAATTGGCGTTGGCTGAAACTACGTTGCCACACGGCTGCTGGATAGCTATGACACGAATCACTGGCACTTGAACGCGAATTGTTATCGTCCAAGTAGTTACCACGGTTGTTATCTAGGTAGCAACAAATCTTTTTCGTCGCGCTAGTCGTCGCCGACGTCGTTGTCGTTGTCGTTGTCGTTGTCGTTGTCGTTGTCGTCGTCGTGGATGCAGCAGAGTTGCGGCAAAGCGCTTTCAAGCGATACATATCTGGAAACGAGTCGGGTCTAGAGGTGTAGCAGGCAGGACGTGAGTCGAAAATCGTGTACGGCATAACTCGTCGTATTTACCGTAGAGATGCAGATATTCACGAGCAAACATACATCAGTCGCGCGTGCATGGGAATGTACAGACTTGTGTACGCGCAAATACATACATGCTGGAACCGGCGGTGCACCGTGAAAATCGGCGTCCATGTCGATATATTCTTAGCATTGGCTAGTCGACCGTCTATCGGACTTCTCTTTCCTCAGTCCCGTGCGTTTGCCACGATAATTTGAATTAAGAGCAAAACAGGCCATTTTTATTTATTGTATTTTTAATCGCGTACGACGGAAGATGCGAGACGACGATATTCTGGCAAAATAGCGTTCGACGGCGACGGTTAGACAGCGAACTAAGCAAAGTTTCGAGATAAACGCGAAGGTAAAGTAGCGTTTCGTTCGTCGAGGATGCTCGATCAAAATGTCTGAGAACGAACGTGTGTCGGTGTTGCGTCTAAAGAAAAGATATGCTCAGAAGTTACAAGTGAATCGAAAATCGTGGTATAAACTGCGATGGTTACCGCGCAGATACACACCAACTTGCGCGTGATTGTACTTAAGAACTTAGATATGTGGAAAGCATACTGGTGGTTCTTTGAAGCACATCGAAAGTTTATCCCTACTTTCATCCCTACAGTTCATCCCTACACTCGGGTGTATTTTTCCTAACACGATCGTTCGTTTATCGCAAACACTCGTTTCTCCTATGTTTCATCGTGCTTCTTTCTTTAAGACGACGTGGAATATTCTCTCGTGAAAATTATCGTAAGACACGCGCGCGCATTTTATTTATCGTTTTCTCGGAAAGTTCTCTACCTACGAATATTTTATATATACTCGAAGACCATTGTTGTTCAAATGTATCGAGTATTATTTGACCGAACTAACTTTGCGATTTCACCAACGACACAGTCTCTATTTATTCGACGATATAACGATATGAAGCAGAACGGTATTCGAGAGCATGCAATTTAGAGGGACACATAAGGTGCTTGAGAAACAAGTTACAAACTGCATCGCGTCGAGTTCTCGCAGTATTTGCCGTCGAGATGCAGATACCCGTATGCAAACATGTGGAACCTGTAAACAGAGACAAACACACATGCGCAAGACTTGGAATTACTGGGCTGGTGAGTAGCCCCCATGGTGTACTTTTCCTAACTTCGTTATCCCATTCCCGATTGCATCGGCATACACGCAACTTCTTACCGATTATGTAATCCGTAGGTTTTTGATGCGCGCTCGTTTTGCTCTCGGTTGCTCGTTGCCAAAGAAGAAATAGTGGGATTTTCATTGATTCCCGGTTCGATTATATTCGTTTGGAGGTTGAATTTGGATACATTTGTTTACTACTTTGCATTACTTTGTTATCAGAAATATATAGTTTTGTGATTTGAAAAATTATACCATTTTTATAGATACCACATATATGTAACTTATTGGAAACGTAAATAGGAAAGAGAATTCTTTACTTAGAAAGAGGAATCGAAATACTTTGATCATTATAGATACAAGAAAAATGAAAAAAATAGGAGATTCGTAGTCTCAGAGTGTCGATTAATAGAATGACGTTCAACTTGTTACGTGTACAATTGATCGGATACTTGTTATGTAAAGGTAGCCAATAAAGAAATACGTGGAAAGTCGCGAGACAGATTCAGAAACCATGCTCGGAACAACTTGAAGTTTCTGTCGCATTTATCGTTGAGATACAGATACGCCTGTATAAACATGCATTGCCGTGTAGACGAAAACAGAAGCGCGCACAGGAATAGTCCTTGAGTCACGCCGGAAACCAAGCTTCAATGGCAAGGTGTACTTTTCCTAACTTCATTATGCCACCCTCAAATCGAGACCTCTTCGCCCTTATTTGTGTGTTTTTGTGCCAGTGTACGCGCTTCCTTCCTCCCTCGTAATCTTATTTTCTGTTTAACTTGCGAAAGTAAGAAATCCCGAGTTCAGTCGAAATACGATTATTATCTTTCTGCTTTTGGTCAATGGACGAACGAAAGAACGTAATATTCTTCTCTAATTTTCCTTTTCCTTTGCCAACAGTAACCTGGATAATTATCTTATTATCTAAATTCCTTTAAATATAGATAATATTAAGCTTACTTATTATTTCAATAAACTTTTGTTTATAAATTTGAAATTTATACATGATTGTTTAATCGATTACATAGTTTGTTAAATCGTCACCGATCAATCGTTTCTCTGATAACTTTACTCAGTAATTGCAATGTTTTGTATAATATCGATAAGTATAGTACAGACATATGTATAAGAGAGTGCGCCAGATGACGACGAATGAAAAAGATCAGGCTTACGTGCTATATAAATAGTACAACCCTTCTCGCCGAAGGCTTAAATATAGACTTAATCCATACCAATGACAAACACGTACCAGGTCTTAAATATCACGTTCTCGATTATCCGACGTTAATTACCTATACCAAGAAAGTTTCGTCGTATCGGTAACTCTCTTGCTATTTTATATCTAAACTCGGTAAAATTTCGTCTCTATTATCGTCATCCACGTCAATGTTAACAACGACTCGATCGAGTTAATGCCATACACGGCGATACGTGATGAACGAAATTTAGTAACCCATTCGTCGGATAATTAGCTATGTTGGCTGTATCGAGTAGATCGCGTGATACTTTTTGCGATGTGGCGCTTGGTTTCCCCCGTATTTACCCTCGAGATGCAGATACCCCTAGATGCTAATACTAGAGATGCAAACATGCACCATTGCGGAACACGGACGACGACTACACGCTTTGTATATAGGCGGATACGCGCACACCAGCGTGTTCTTTCGAGTCTTCGAATCACGCTTTTCAAGCAGGCTTCACGGTGTACTTTTCCTAACTTCATTATAGACCGTCGCGGGTACCGACGTGCTTGTTTGCGCATTCGTTACATCGGTTTGCGTGTACCTTTATCTACCCTCCTCTCGCGACTTTCGCTCTCTTTAGTCAGTATGCTAACACCGTATTTCGGAGTTCGTTCCACGGTGCAAGAGAACGAGGGAAGGAACCGAGGGGTGGTGAAAAAAGGAAAAATTACGTTGTCGAATCGAAGCAGCCCACGGCCCTGCTGTTTCGTTATTGTGCACACGATATACATAATACACGCGAATAATATCTGTCTGCGTCGACAAAACGATCCTTTTGAAGAATCCGTTGTTCCATACGCGCATTTTCTCCTTTCGTAGCCACCGACTGTATTAATTTATGCGACGCCCATTGCGCACCAACTTCCCAATTCGTGCACACTATTGTACACGCAAACTCCGTTACTTTTATCGCGTTAGAATCTTACGGTTGGCGATATTTCGAATGCGATACCAACGTTTGAAGAACTAACCGCGTTCAGGAATTTCGTACTTATGCGCTCGTTCACAGTGATATAGTCTCGGCAAACATATAGCGGCATCATAAAATAAGCCAGGAGTTAAATCGAGCATGTTTAAGGAGAGATATAGAGACTCGGCCAGGATCGTGTGAGAAAATATTCAGTTCATTGTCAACGTAATTTATACGATTTACCGAAACAAAAGTTCACGCTCGCGTTACAATTTCCCTTTCTCGTTCTCTCCTTCTCTCTAATTTACTCGAATCGTTTTTCTTTCTTATCTACTGGATAGCGATAAAGAATTTGTTCGATCTTCGAAACACACGCTAACAAGCGCGGCTTTGTTGCATATATTAACTCTATGGCGAATTAGTGGCTATTTAGACACAGAAAGAGGCTCGGATCATTCCAAATGGTAATTAAAATCCTCAAGTTTTCGTAAAGACGTTTAGTTTATCCGTTATCGATATATCTTGAGACTGGACTATACGTTGTTCAAGAATCTGTCTCGTAATTCTCATTGCGACGCAACGAACGAGATTAGTATTTGCTATGTTAACACGGCCGAGGTTTCACAGAAACACCGTTTCTTGGAAATTTGATCGGAGAACGGTGCTTACTGTTCCTGCTAATATCAATGTTATAAAACGTAGCGTTGCAGCTCCAGGTTTTTCCAAGTATCGGCTCAAGGGCAGCGCGATGTATCTCTCGCTATAAATGATCGCGAATACCTTGCGTAACCTATATACCTGATTGGTATTCAGTTAGCAAAGTGTATTTTCCTTCTGTAACTCTGTTTGTTGTATCAAAACCGTTAACGTCAAGTTGTTAAGATCGGACTAAAATGCTTGTTAACTGTATGATTTACCCAATAGACCTCATAAAAGATATAACTTAGAAAAAAACGAAGCTGGCACCCCGCTGGGGGTAGCCGCCCACATGCTATATTATTTTTTATTTATATTTTTTTTTCTTCACCAACAAGATATAACACTTTACCAAATGTCCGCAAGGACAAATTGTAAAATAACCAAAATAAAATAAAAAAAAAAAAAAAAAAAAAAAACTGTATGATTTCAGTAGTTTTACGACTCAACCGTGTTTCAATGTTTGAAAGATCAAATATGATTTCACAAGGAATAAACGATCGAACCGTATTGTTCAAAATCATGGTTAATTAAACGCGGACGAATACTATTCGAATTTCAAATTATTTCCACCAACGTTATCCATTCCGACGTATAATGTGATTAAGCCTTTATCATGCGTTGAA